>NC_053026.1:260965918-261307973 GCF_003073215.2 Triticum urartu | reverse complement strand
CCAAAAATCCGAACATTTTTGGACCTTCCCAACCCTCACTTCCTATTCAAATCATTTGAATTTAAATCAAATGAGTTTGTATTTAAATCTTTCTATCATGGCCTTTCATATTTTCTCGGAACAAGCACATTTTTGTGAGTCCGGGAAAATTATCCGCGTGTTCAACTTCTTTCCCTAACCGCCTCTTTCTTTTTATTCTCTTTATTTGTTTTTTGGTTAAAGATAAAGAGGGGTGAGGGAGAGAGAGCATAGCCAGCAGGCCTCTCTAGGCCCAATCCATCCCCGCTGGCCTCATGGACCTCCTCCCGCGCCGGCCCATAGGCCCAGCCGCTGCTAACCCTAGCCCCGAACGATCCCCTCGTCCTATCCCTCTTGTTCCCACCAGCGCCGCCAGGAGAGGATCTTGATCCCCATCTCCCTCCAGCGCTCCCTCGACCCCCACTCTCCCTCGTCTTCCTCCTCACGCTAGGGAGGAGCCCCGAGCACTCATCCTTTCCCCTCGTGCACGAGCTCGACCTCGAGCGCCAGAGTTGCTCTTCCGCTGGCCTGCTACCCACCTCCTCGACCCGCCACCAGGACACGCTGCTCCACCGCCCCTCTGCTCCTGCTTCCTCTCCAGCAGGCCGCCGCCCTGCGCTGCGACCACGCCTGCGCCTCACTCCTCCCGCGTGCATCCCTCTCCTGCAAGGCCGCCCGCCGCGAAGTCGCCGCCCCGCCGTTGAGCATGAGCGTTGCTGATCTGCTCCGCTCTGTCGCCCCTGCTCCGTCCAGCAAGCACGCCATCGTTGCCCTCCTCTACTCCGCCTCCGTTGCGCCAAGGCACCCCGGCAACCTCTCTACTTCATCCTTGCCTATGCACCTTCCGCCCTGCGGCCCCGACGTGCCTCGTCCTCATCACCTTGCCGCAAAGCCCCGAGCACCCCGAGCTCGCCATCTGGGATGCTCCGTGCTACCATGGCTCTACCTGATGCTGATTCGTGATGCTGCTTGACTTGATTGTGCAACCTTGAGGCCTACTGTCGTTGAAACGCAAAGACGCAACCCCGAGGCCTCTACGCTCGCTGCCAAATACCACCTTGGCACAACTTACACCCCATGCATCTGTGATCCTCGTTCGCATGCCAAGACCAAACCTGACAAGTATCTTGACGCCCGATGCATAGAACAACTACCATCGCCAACGACCCAAGTAGCAGAAATGCCAAGTACCCCCTTCGAGTTGACGAGTTCGACAAGTTCGAAGACCCCAAGTACCTCTTCGAAACGACCGAGTACCACTACCGTTGACCCTCGAAGACCCCGTGGACATCAAGTTCCTCGTTGTGACCCCGAACACCTACGGAGTGCGTACAACTATGACACGAGAATGACTACTTCCACTACGACCATCCCGAGAACGCCTACTTCCCCTACATGCACCGAACCCGAACCGTCCCGTTTGCACGCTTTGAAGGTATAACCCCGAGACGACCGCCCGTGAACGAATGCATGTGTTGTATGAGATGCAAGTTTGGATGTTGTATCCTCCCGTGAACGTTAGTTGTTTCCCTCACTTGGCACTGTCGTCCCGTGGGAACCCGGTATCCGGGAGCACCCCACCGTTCATCATGACACGCTCCTGTCACACTTCCTTTTGCACCGGCATCTCAATCGAGTTACCGGAACCGGAATGTTCCCGTGGCACCATTTCCATTGTTGTTGCCGTGGCACCCCTTTCGTTTCCGCCACGATGACAAATGATTCATAATATGTTCATATCAACATTTCATAAATATTGCATCCAACTTGCATATATCATCCGCATCATGATAACAACATTTAAAATGGTTAAAATTGTTGTTTGCATTAAAATTGCTAAATGCACGTGAGGGTTTACCGGAATTGTTGTTTGATGTTTCCGTCCTCATTTAAACTTGCCTAGATAAGTAGTTTTCATATGCTTCACCCCTTCCCATGTTTAATAACATTTAATATTGTTGAGTACATAACCGGGAGTGAACTAAATAAACGAATGTGGTGCTTCGTCAATAAGCAACTCGTTGCATATTGAGCTCCACTTAATTTGTAGTATTGTTTGTTGCATATTGCCATGCCCTGCCTCTTTAAGCCGTACATGCATCATACTTGATTGTGCATCATGCCATGTTTATGTGATGGTTGTTTACTATGTTGCTTGCTCTTTCCGGTTTGTTTCTGTCGTTAGCTTCGGTTCCGTTCTGGAGTTGTGAGGATCCGTTTGACTACGTCCGTTTGTCTTCTTCATGGACTCGTTCTTCTTTCTTGCGGGATCTCAGGCAAGATGACCATACTCTCAAAATCACTTCTATCTTTGCTTGCTAGTTGTTCGCTCTATCGCTATGTCGCGCTACCTACCACTTGTTTATCATGCCTCCCATATTGTCATGTCAAGCCTCTAACCCACCTTCCTGCAAACCGTTGTTTAGCTATGTTACCGATTTGCTCAGCCCCTCTTATAGCGTTGCTAGTTGCAGGTGAAGTTGAAGTTTGTTCCATATTGGAACATGGATATGTTGGGATATCACATTATCTCTTATTTTAATTAATGCATCTATATGCTTGGTAAAGGGTGGAAGGCTCGGCCTTATGCCTGGTGTTTTTTTCCACTCTTGCCGCCCTAGTTTCCGTCATACCGGTGTTATGTTCCTTGATTTTGCGTTCCTTACGCGGTTGGGTGTTATGGGAACCCCTTGAAAGTTCGCTTCGAATAAAACTCCTCCAGCAAGGCCCAACCTTGGTTTTACCATTTGCCTAACAACCTATCACCTTCCCTTGGGTTCTACAGACCCGAGGGTCATCTTTATTTTAAACGCCCCCCCCCCCGGGCCAGTGCTTCTCTAAGTGTTGGACCGAAACGAGCCGCCTGCAGGGCCACCTCGGGGAAACTCGAGGGCTGGTTTTTACTCGTAGCTTGTCTCATCCGGTGTTGCCCTAAGAACGAGATACGTGCGACTCCTATCGGGATTGTCGGCACATCGGGTGGCTTTGCTGGTCTTGTTTTACCATTGTCGAAATGTCTTGTAACGGGATTACAAGACTGATCGGGTCTTTCCAGGAGAAGGAATATCCTTCGTTGACTGTGAGAGCTTGTGATGGGCTAAGTTGGGACACCCCTGCAGGGTATAAACTTTCGAGAGCCGTGCCCATGGTTATGTGGCATATGGGAATTTGTTAATATCCGGTTGTAAATAACTTGACACTTGACTTAATTAAAATGAATCAACCGCGTGTGTAGCCGTGATGGTCTCTTTTCGGCGGAGTCCGGGAAGTGAACACGGTCTTGTGTTATGCTTGAACATAAGTAGTTTCAGGATCACTTCTTGATCAGTTCTAGCTTCTCGACCGTTGCGTTGCTTCTCTTCTCGCTCTTATTTGCGTATGTTAGCCACCACATATGCTTAGTGCTTATTGTAGCTCCACCTCAATACCTTATCCTACCCATGAGCTTAAATAGTCTTGATCTCGTGGGTGTGAGATTGCTGAGTCCTCGTGACTCACAGATACTTCCAAACAGTTGCAGGTGTCGATGATACCAGTGCAGGTGACGCAACTGAGCTCAAGTGGGAGCTCGATGAAGATCTTGGTTGTTGTTATGTGTCTTTTCCGGTTGATCATTAGTGGAGCCTAGTTGGGACGATCGGGGATCTAGCATTTGGGGTTGTCTTCTTTTATTTTGGTTCGGTAGTCGGACCTTGATTGTAACCTAGATGATGTATGTTTAACTTGTTATTTGTGTGAAGTGGCGATTGTAAGCCAACTCTTTATCCCTTTCTTATTCAGTACATGGGATTGTGAAAAGATTACACCACTTGCGACTAAACCACCATGCAGTTATGCCTCTAAGTCGTGCCTCGACACATGGGAGATATAGCCGCATCGTGGGCGTTACAAGTTGGTAATTAGAGCCATCCCCGACTCAGGAGCCCCCTGTTTGATCGAATCGTTGACGTTGTCGAGTCTAGAACAAAATGTTTTGAGTCTTAGGATTATATATATCAGAGAGTAGGATTATTTTTACTCCTCAGTCCCTTCGTCGCTCTGGTGAGGCCTTCTGACGTAGAAGTTTTGACTTTTCTCTCCTCAAATTTCACAAAAAAAATTAGGATCACGCGGGTATCTTGGAATCGTTTCGATATTCTTGTGACGAGAACATTGTTCTTGGTGCCTCCTGACATTTGGGGGTTGTGGCAGTGTCCCGAGGAGTTGAGCTCCGAGGTGTTGTCGTCACAATTTTATCGTTGCAATTCTGGAATACCTGAGTTTCGCCGACATCGAAAATCTCTTGCAATTGTTGGTGAGATAACCTCGACGCCACCCAGTACTGGGGCGGGAGTTCGGGAGTATTGCCATAACTCGTATAACGGATGCTTTTTGAAGGTTGAGGTACACAATTTCCGAAGATTTCTTGGTTATGTGTTGAAGGATGGATACAGCTGGATGTAGGGATTGTTAGTTTGGGTGAGATATTATGCTTCCCCTGAATCCCTAACACCTGATTGCATATCCAGAAAGTTTCAGGAGTTTATTGGTGGGAATTCAAGTAGCTCCTAGAATATCTTTCCGACAGATGCATGATATGGGATTGGGTAAATCTTTATCATATGTATTTGTTCCGGCTTATTCTGCAAGCCAAAATCTTTGTTTTGTTTTTAGTTGTGGTATTCGAGTTGCTTCAATGTCAAGTGTTGATTCCATGCCTTTTCCAAGCGGTGTTCTCATATTTCTATGTGAATACTAATCCTTTCGATCATCGAGATGATCATGTTAATTCTTTTCTACCGGTGTTCAAGATGATCCTATCATTTTTCCCATTTGCAAGATCCAATCTCAGTTTTCTCAACGGTATCCATTCCATCCGTCCCAAGTTGCCTTTGTTTTCCCGCCCCCCCCCCCTTTTCTTTAAGGACTCAGATTTCTTAATCGAGTATCATTGTATCGATGAGAAATCTCTCCATTCTTTTCCGTCAATGTTCTTATCTGGTGATTCTCAGGAAGATGCTAAGGGAGCTTCAAGTTCATCACTCTCACTCAGTTTCTTCTCCGGCGGATTAATTTCAAGCATCGGTGTTGATCATATCTCTTCCTTTTGTTTCACACATTTTCCTATGTGAATTTCATATCCAAAGCTCTCTTATTTATTCACCTCTCTCTATTCATATTTGAAGTGCTGAAGAAATCTTGAAGATTCGTGTTTCCACTCTGTATTCGTTCAAGCTCTTTCGAGATTGTTATCTCATTCAAGCCATTTAATTCAACCGGCGCAATCTCTCTTTTAAATCATTTCAACGGTGTTTCTTTTGAAGGGCCCTAACCCACGGGTCTTTTCCCAGGATCTTACCTGACTCTTCTAATCTTCCCGGAGTTACTCTCAAATTCTTTTCCAAGTTTGACGTAAGAATGAGTTATCATCAGTCAAATGCCTTCTCCAAGATCTTTCACATGCTTTTAATCATTGATTCAACCTTTCTAATTTCCATTCCGGAGTGCCTCAACAATTCAAGGTGGTGTTTCTCATCATCATTATCAACATTTGAAGACCGAAGAGGAGTTCCTCTTAAATCCTCACCCGTTCTTCCAAAGATGTGAAGTTCTAGCTTGATGCATTCCCCTCATAATTGTTTTCTATTATGAGCATTCTTTTTACCCTTCTGGAGCAATTTAGGAGTCTTTTCAGTTTGATTCTCCGGAGCCATCATCTTAGAATTATTCATTCTAGCTTTCAGCTCTTGTTCTCCAAATCTTAACAGTGCATCGTTCAAGTATTCTCTAATCAGCTCGGGATCTCTTTGTTCACTTGTATCAAATTTCCTCAAGTATCTTCGTTCGTTTTCTAATTCTTCCCGGCGATTCGTGCTCTTGTCTTCAATCACTTTCAATCCTTACGGTGGTTCATTCAAGATTCCTCTTCCTTTGCTATCTTATCAGTTCATCTGTTCTCTCTTAGTCCTACCGGTGGTTCGTTGAAGACTTCTCAAGTTTACGCTATATCTCTCTTAATCTTTTCAACGAGAATAAGTAGTATGCCAAATCCGTTGCTTGTCACCAATCTAAATTGGTGAAGGATGCGCATAACATAATTCTTATTATTGCTTCATCCAAGTGTTTAATTCTTTCTTACGGAGTTCGTTCATGATATCAATTCTCAGTTTCTAGTTGTTCATATTTATTTTTCGGAGTTCCAGGTCTTCCGCATTATCTCGTCGCGAAGCTCCATCTAAATCATCGCAAGGCTTCACCTTGTGTTCTCAACTTCTCTTCCGTTTTATCATCCTTTTATTACCGAAGTTCTTCATGGGGGCTCTACATGGTGGTTCATCAAGGATTTAATTCCTTCTCGAAGTGTTCATCGAGATTCTTTTCAGAGGAGCTCAAGTATTCTTCATCTTGCATTCCGAAGTACAATTCGTTCTACCTTATCTTTCGAGGTGGTGTTATGTCATTTTTGGCAATTGCTTTGTGTTTCATGATTCACAAGTTGTCCGGAATGACATATTGTAAACTCATCATTTTCAATTCATTCATGAGAGCCTTTGCAACCCATCAATCTCTTCATTCAAATTATCTTGGGTTATATTTCACCTAAAGCCTTCCCTAAGGATTGTTGCTATCTATGGTGCTCATAAATGACCCAAGTTCTTCATTTATCCTCCCCGGGAAATAAGTTTCTAGTCTCCTTGTTGATATCAATCCAATCTATTGTTTCCGTTAGTGGCAGAATTTCACCTCATAATTTTGAGATGTTTTCCATAAGCCCACTACAAGCTTATTCATTTTGTTGTTGGTTTTCCAACAATTCCGTTAAACTTTCTTGGAAGGGTGATCTCCAAGCTATTTTGTGGTAGAAGTTGGCATTTTCTTCTCCATTCTTTCATTCCAATGATCTATATTCTATTCTTTCTTCTGGAGGCATTGTGATGTTGCTCTCTTCACTCATCATCTTGAATTGTGAGGACCGTGTTCTTTTCATGCTTATCCATTGAACCGGAGTGCTGTCTGAAATCTTTCTTACCCATTGTGCCATTCTTTCAGTAGTTCTGGAGGCAGTGTGTTGTTGATTTCGTCAAGTATCATCCAATCTTCCCAAGTTCATGATTATAATTCCTCCATTTCAATCGGAGTGATGCCCAAATTATATCATTATTATTCCTTCTCTATCTTGTTTTAACCGTAGTGTTGTGTCTATCATTCCTCTTCTAACCAGACTCTCATCCAAATGCTTTCATTTTGCCAAGCCCATATTCTTTACCTTCCATTTCCAACCGGAGTGTTGTCGTAATTGATCTTTATCGTTCCTTGTACATCTCGTTTCTACCGGAGTGCTTGCATGTACTTCTTGTCCATTGCAACCCTTTTTCTTATGTCTTTCAACCTACAAGGTTCTAGTAAGGTTCCTTGTTCATCTTTTCTAACTGAGTCTTTTCAACTTTGTTCATCTTCGTCATATTCTTTCTTTCAATTTGCTCAACCTCGCAAGGTTCTTTGGTTTCCCTCATTTGTCAAAGAAGCAACATAGGTTTACCTCTTCTCTTCCTCTTCCGTTTTCTCTCTGGTGCCATCCTAGGTCTCGGGACGAGATCCTCTTGTAGTGGTGGAGTGTTGTGACGCCCCAAGATCGACGCTCCAGAAGACTTCCATATTTTTCGTGACCTTCGTGGGTTTCATTTGTGCTTGCTCGATTTATTTATTTTGAATTGCATCATGTCATCATGCCATCATGTCGTTTAATTTTGTAAACTCAACTAAATAAATTGCATGGATCTTCGGTCCATTTAAACCGAGGGAATTCACATGGTGATTCTCTTTATAACATATCCTCCCAATATTAGGGAGCTATGTTAAATATTCCTTTAATTTGGAATTCACCATAACACACTTGCAAATTATCCCAATGCCTTTGTTATCTTAATTCTTGGTCTCCAACCTTGCCATATATTCTTTCATAATATTTCGGAGCTCCACCAAAAATCCGAACATTTTTGGACGTTCCCAAACCTCACTTCCTATTCAAATCATTTGAATTTAAATCAAATGAGTTTGTATTTAAATCTTTCTATCATGGCCTTTTATATTTTCTCGGAACAAGCACATTTTTGTGAGTCCGGGAAAATTATCCGCATGTTCAACTTCTTTCCCTAACCCCCTCTTTCTTTTTCTTCTCTTTATTTGTTTTTCGGTTGAAGATAAAGAGGGGTGAGGGAGAGAGAGCATAGCCAACATGACTCTCTAGGCCCAATCCATCCCCGCTGGCCTCTTGGACCTCCTCCCGCGCTGGCCCATAGGCCCAGCCGCTGCTAACCCTAGCCCCGAACGATCCCCTCGTCCTCTCCCTCTCGTTCCCACCAGCGCCACCAGGAGAGGATCCCGATCCCCATCTCCCTCCAGCGCTCCCTCGACCCCCACTCTCCCTCGTCTTCCTCCTCGCGCCAGGGAGGAGCCCCAAGCACTCACCCTTTCCCCTCGCGCGCGAGCTCGACCTCGAGCGCCAGAGTTGCTCTTCTGCTGGCCTGCTACCCACCTCCTCGACCCGCCACCAAGACCCGCTGCTCCGCTGCCCCTCTGCTCCTGCTTCCTCTCCAACAGGCCGCCGCCCTGCGCACGCGACCATGCATGCGCCTCCCTCCTCCCGCGTGCCTCCCTCTCCTGCAAGGTCGCCCGCCGCGAAGTTGCCGCCCCACTGCTGAGCATGAGCGTTGCTGCTCTGCTCCGCTCTGTCGCCCCTGCTCAGTCCAGCAAGCGCGCCGCCGCTGCACTTCTCTGCTCTGCCTCTGTTGCGCCAAGGCACCCCGGCAATCTCTCTGCTTCATCCTCGCCTATGCACCTTCCGCCCTGCGGCCCTGACGTGCCTCGTCCTTGTCGCCTTGGCGCACAGCCCCGAGCACCCCGAGCTCGCTATCTGAGATGCTCCATGCTGCCATGGCTCTACCTGATGCTGATTCGTGCTGCTGCTTGACTTGGCTGTGCAACCTTGAGCCCTACTGTCGTTGAAACGCAAAGACGCAGCCGCCAAATACCACCTTGGCACAACTTGCACCCCATGCATCTGTGATCCTCGTTTGCACGCCAAGACCGAACCCGACAAGTACCTTCACGCCCGATGCATAGAACAACTATCGTCGCCGATGACCCGGGTAGCAGAAATGCCAAGTACCCTCTTCGAGTTGACAAGTCCGACAAGTTCGAAGACCCCAAGTACCTCTTCGAAACGACCGAGTACCACTACCGTCGACCCTCGAAGACCCCGTGGACGTCAAATTCCTCGTTGTGACCCCGAACACCTACAGAGTGTCTACAACTACGAAGCGAGAATGACTACTTACACTACGGCTGTCCCGAGAACGCCTACTTTCCCTACATTGCACTGAACCCGAACCGTCCCGTTTGCACGCCTCGAAGGTATAACGCCGAGACGACCGCCCGTGAACGAATGCATGTGTTGTATGAGATGCATGTTTGGATGTTGTATCCTCCCGTGAACGTTAGTTGTTTCCCTCGCTTGGCACTGTCGTCAACCCGTGGGAACCCGGTATCTAGGAGCACCCCACTGTTCATCATGACATGCTCCCGTCACACTTCCTTTTGCACCAGCATCTCAATCGAGTTATCGGAACCGGAATGTTGTCGTGGCACCATTTCCGTTGTCGTTGTCATTGCACCCCTTTCGTTTCCGCCACGATGACAAATGCTTCATAATATGTTCATATCAACATTTTCATAAATATTGCATTCAACTTGCATATATCATCTGCATCATGATAACAACATTTAAAATGGTTAAAATTGTTGTTTGCATTAAAATGCACATGAGGGTTTACCGGAATTGTTGTTTGATGTTTCCGGCCTCATTTAAACTTGCCTAGATAAGTAGTTTTCATTTGCTTCACCCCTTGCCATGTTTAATAACATTTAATATTGTTGAGTACATAACTGGAAGTGAACTAAATAAACGAATGTGGTGCTTCGTCAATATGCAACTCGTTGCATATTGAGCTCCACTTAATTTGTAGTATTGTTTGTTGCATATTGCCATGCCATGCCTCTTTAAACTGGACATGCATCATACTTGATTGTGCATCATGCCATGTTTATGTGATGGTTGTTTACTATGTTGCTTGCTTCTTTTCGGTTTGTTTCTCTCGTTAGCTTCAGTTCCGTTCTGGAGTTGTGAGGATCCGTTCGACTACGTCCGTGTGTCTTCTTCATGGACTCATTATTCGTTCTTGCGGGATCTCGGGCAAGATGACCATACCCTCAAAATCACTTCTATCTTTGCTTGCTAGTTGTTCGCTCTATCGCTATGTCGCGCTACCTACTACTTGTTTATCATGCCTCCCATATTGCCATGTCAAGCCTCTAACCCGCCTTCCTAGCAAACCGTTGTTTGGCTATGTTACCGCTTTGCTCAGCCGCTCTTATAGCCTTGCTAGTTGCAGGTGAAGTTGAAGTTTGTTCCATGTTGGAACATGGATATGTCGGGATATCACATTATCTCTTATTTTAATTAATGCATCTATACACTTGGTAAAGGGTGGAAGGCTCGGCCTTATGCCTGGTGTTTTGTTCCACTCTTGCCGCCCTAGTTTCTGTCATACTGGTGTTATGTTCCTTGATTTTGCGTTCCTTACGTGGTTGGGTGTTATGGGAACCCCTTGACAGCTCGCTTTGAATAAAACTCCTCCAGCAAGGCCCAACCTTGGTTTTACCATTTTCCTAACAACGTATCACCTTCCTTTGGGTTCTGCAGACCCGAGGGTCATCTTTATTTTAACCCCCCCCCGGGCCAGTGCTTCTCTAAGTTTTGGTCCGAACCGAGCAGCCTACGGGGCCACCTCGGGGAAACTCGAGGGCTGGTTTTTACTCGTAGCTTGTCTCATCCGGTGTTTCCCTGAGAACAAGATACGTGCGACTCCTATCGGGATTGTCGGCACATCGGGTGGCTTTGCTGGTCTTATTTTACCATTGTCGAAATGTCTTGTAACCGGGATTCCAAGACTGATTGGGTCGTTCCGAGAGAAGGAATATCCTTTGTTGACCGTGAGAGCTTGTGATGGGCTAAGTAGGGACACCCCTGTAGGGTATAAAGTTTCAAGAGCCGTGCCCGTGGTTATGTGGCATATGGGAATTTGTTAATATCCGGTTGTAGATAACTTGACACTTGACTTAATTAAAATGAATCAACTGCGTGTGTAGCCGTGATGGTCTCTTTTCAGCGGAGTCTGGGAAGTGAACACGGTCTTGTGTTATGCTTGAACGTTAGTAGTTTCAGGATCACTTCCTGATCGCTTCTAGCTTCTTGACCGTTGCGTTGCTTCTCTTCTCGCTCTTATTTGCGTATGTTAGCCACCACATATGCTTAGTGCTTGCTGCAGCTCCACCTCATTACTTTATCCTGCCCATAAGCTTAAATAGTCTTGATCTCGCGGGTGTGAGATTGCTGAGTCCTCGTGACTCACAGATACTTCCAAACAGTTGCAGGTGCCGATGATACCAGTGCAGGTGACGCAACTAAACTCAAGTGGAAGCTCGATGAAGATCTTGGTCGTTGTTATGTGTCTTTTCCGGTTGATCAGTAGTGGAGAACTGTTGGGACGATCGGGGATCTAGCATTTGGGGTTGTCTTCTTTTATTTTGGTTCCATAGTCGGACCTTGATTGTAATCTGGATGATGTATGTTTAACTTGTTATTTGTGTGAAGTGGTGATTGTAAGCCAACTCTTTATCCCTTTATTATTTAGTACATGGGATTGTGTGAAGATTACCCCACCTGCGACTAAACCACCATGCGGTTATGCCTCTAAGTCGTGCCTCGACACGTGGGAGATATAGCCGCATTGTGGGCGTTACAGGTTCATACTTTCACTAGTGCAAGTTCTCTCAAAAATGATAACATAATTAGATCATATGGCAATCCCTCAACATGCGACAACGAGTCACTCAAAAGTTCCTATCGCGAAGAAGATAAGATGAAATTGCTTGTAGGGTACGAAACCACCTCAAAGTTATTCTGTCCGATCAATCCATTGAGCTATTCCTATAAGTGTCACAAACAGCCCTAGAGTCCGTAGTAAAATAACACCATATGATACACATCAACCAACCCTAATGTCACCTAGATACTCCAATGTCACCACAAGTATCCGTGGGTCAATTATACGATATGCACCAAACAACTTCAGATTCATAATATTCAATCCAACACAAAGAACCTCAAAGAGTGCCCCAAGATTTCTACCAGAGAAATAATGATGAAAACGTGCATCAACCCCTATGCATAGATTACCCCAATGTCACCTCGGGCATCCGCGAGTTGAATACCAAAACATACATCAAGTGAATTAATAGAACACCCCATGGTCACCATGGGTATCCCACGCAAGACATACATCAAGTGTTCTCAAATCCATAGTAGTATTCAATCCGATAATAGTGAAACCTCAAAGGTAAAACTCAATTCATCACAAGAAGATATAGGGAAAGAAATACCATATGATCCAACTATAGTAACAAAGCTCGCAGTACATCAAGATCGTGCCAAATCAAGAACACGAGAGAGAGAGAGAGATAGAGAGAGAGAGATCAAACACATAGCTACTGGTACATACCCTCAGCCCTGAGGGTGAACTACTCCCTCCTCGTCATGGTGGCCGCCGAGATGATGAAGATGGCCTCTGGTGATGGTTTCCCCCTCTGGCAGAGTGCCAAAACGGGCTCCCGATTGGTTTTCGTGGCTACAGAGGCTTGCGGCGGTGGAACTTCCGATCTAGGTTTCTTTCTGGAGGTTTCGTGATTTATAGGAATTGTTGGCATCGGTCTCACATCAAGGGGGGTTACCGAGGGACCACAAGCGAGGGGGGAGCCCCCTACCCTTATGGTTGCCTCGGGACTCTTCTGGCCCCACTCCGATGCTATGTGGGCTTCTTCTGATCCATAAAAAATCACCATAAATTTTCATCTCGTTTGGACTCCGTTTGATATTCCTTTTCTGTAAAACTCAAAAACAGGAAAAAAACAGAAACTGGCACTGGGCTCTAGGTTAATAGGTTAATCCAAAAAATAATATAAAATAGCATACTAATGCATATAAAACATCCAAAATAGATAATATAATAGCATGGAACAATCAAAAATTATAGATACGTTGGAGGCGTATCATGGATCATGTATGCAATTGAGTAGCTTATCAATGAAAAATTCTTTTGGGCTCATATTCTGAATGTTTTCACGCCACCAGTACGTGACACTCTCTGTATGGTGAAGGATATTGGAAAAAGAAAGGCACCTGTTGATGCTGCTGGCACTGCGTCTGCACCTGAAGCCGCTCCAAAAGTTAAGAAAGCCAAGGTTGAAATCCCTCGTGAAGAAAATCCATCTCTATATGAGATTTGCATTCGCACACAGCAAGCACTAGAAAGCCACATCAAGCTTGATCGAAAAGAAAAGCTGGAATTGATGACTAAGTTGAATTCACTTCACAATTATGCTCGCCAAACCCTTCTGCATGAGAAGGAAGCAAAGAAGCGCTCTTGTTCTCTTCTAAGGCAGCATTATTCTCGAAAGTAGTTGGCTGCCAAGGGCATCAAGAAAGATTATGACTACCTAGATTTACTTGCTATTCCTCGCATCGGAAGGCAAACCCCTGTGCTCCCTAAGCGTTCTACATCAACTAACCTACTGTTTGTCAGGCATGATGACGAAATTGAAGACACAGCTGGAACACTCATCTACAAGCTAGATGTTTATCCCACCAATTCCTCCAGAGCTCATGCTGCTACTCCTACTTCTACCTCGACCATTCCTCGCTCCGCGGATTCTGATTTGTCGAGTACTTTCAATTCTGATTCTGAGGACACTCGAGAAGAGTAGTTCCTCGTATGTTTTCTCTTTCATTTTTGATACTTGTTGACAAAAGGGGGGAGAAGTACACCGAGTGATTGATGATCGGAGTACTTGAAGGGTTTTCTCATTTTCCATTTGCTTTTCGTAGTTGAACATTTTTGGTTTTCCCTCGAACAATTTGCTTGATGAACTTAATGAACCGCTTGTGGTGGTGAAATACTCGGTCGCCATGTAATGTTAATAACCCCCTGCAATTTCATTTGCTTCGAACTATCTGCTTACAGGCAACCTTGCAATGATTATCCTCGATATTTGTCTATCGTGCAGGGAAAGTGTTTTCTCTACAAATATGACAGGAAATCATTAAGTGATGGCACAAAGGGGAGAAGTACATTAAGTGATAAATGAACAAATCTCTCGTGTCAAGTTTGAGGAACTTCACCAAAGTATATCTGCGTTGCAGAGAAGAAAGAGCTATATTTTGATGAAGACATGTAGACGAGAAGATTGAAGTGAAGGAATTACCTCTTGAAATTTATTGCTGAAGTGAGCATTGATTCGGTATTGGCGTCCGAATAAATTGACTGTAGCGAACGGAAGTCGGAGACAAAGTGAAGACGTAGAATTCATTTTGTTGTTCTTCTTTCGTTTATTTGAGTCATAGGACCTCCGTACTATTAAGAGGGGTATAGGTTCTCGAAGCTTAGATCTGTTGTGATGCTTAGCCAAAACCTATGAAAGTTGCGAGAGAAATCTCTTGGTGTTCCGAGCAAATACTTGCCAGCAAGAGACTGTGATCTTCTTCGCTGCGAGAGATTTGTCTCAGACCGATGAGTTAGCATTACTTGTTCCTCAAGTAATGTTACCGTTTCTCCAAAATCCAACCGTTGTGAACATGTCGGTTGGCCATTGGCTAGACCGCGTGTCCAAAATGGTCATTTCCCATCAGGGAAGGTTGCGGCTATAAATAGCCACCCCACCCCAACATTGTCCGTTGGCTGCTCCCCTTGATATTTCTGAGAAGATGGATTTGAGAAACCCCTCTCTGAGTGATTTGAGTTTAAGATCCACTGAGAGAAAAATCAAGAGCCCAAACTTAGACAGTGGTTTATCATCACAGTAGTTCTGAGTTAGAGTTCTTGTACCTATTACTCTTGAGAGTTGCGCACTCTCTAGACGGATAGGTTTTGGCTCGAGTGTTGAAGAGTTCTTGTCTTCACCAAGCTAGATCTTAAGCAACCAAGAGTGATTGTGGTTCGCGAAGGTCGACCGAAGGTTTGGAGATCGCCGACAAGTATCTACCACGAGTGAAATCAACCAGAGTCTGATCAGCTCCGTGTTGAAGGAGAATAGGGTGAAGAGAGTTTATCTTCCATGTTAAGCCACAGCCCCTCCAACCAGACGTAGCCCTTTGGCGGAAGGGTGAACTGGTCTACCAAATCTCTCTATCGCCATCGAGCACCAGTGGTTCTATTTAGTTCACTGCAATACTCTCAGCAGTTTTCATTCATGCTTTGTGACGATAGTTTATCTGATCATTTGTACTATGTTGCATATCATTCGCTCTTATTTCTTCTATCATTTCCTTCGGTTATTATTCGTTTCTCGTATTTTTGCACCCTCTTCCTTCTGTTGTGATGTTATAGTTCTCATCTTCTTTTGTGTTGTGATCATTTTCCTCATTACAATTATTTCTCGTAGTTATCCTTCATAGTTCATCTCTAGCTCTTTGTCATGATAGCATATCTGTTGGCATACTGCATTACCATCATTATCATCAAGCCTATCATATGCTATGCTCTAACCATTATTGCATATTACCTCGAAGACTTTTTTCCTCAATAGTATGCTTGATTGAGTTTGTATCTACCATACCTTACTTTCACTGCTATGTTTGGGATTAGTGCAAAACTTTCAAAAGAAATTTTGAATCTCCCATTCACCACCCCCCTCCTGGTCGATATACTCTCGGTCCTAACAATGACATATCATGATAATTGTCTCTTTAACTCAACATGGGAAATCCATAGAGTTTAGAGGACAATAAATATGTCATGTATACTTTCTTAAAAACCTCGGCGGGAAAATAGAATATATGAAATATAATCTCATGTTGATATTACCTCATTAAAAACCTTGATAACAACCTGTAAAAAGTAAACTGAGAAAGGGGAAAAGAGTACAATATGGTGCTTTGAACAGGAGTAATTCAGGAACATACTCCCCCTGATAGTTGCATATCTTGAAGTCGTCAATACCAATTCTATGAACATGTTTGTGGAATGTTGAACTTGGTAGAGACTTCATAAACAAATCAACGAGGTTGTCACATGATTTGTCTTACAATATGAGCAATATAGTGATATTACTTACTATGTAACATGTTTGCATCCGGATAACACAATCAACATTATCTTTGAGATAACGGTTGGTGGATGTAGCCACTAAGGTCTGTTTCGAAGACTTTCATGGTATGGCTACCACACCTAGTAGGAACACAAAGCTTGTCTACAATCTAACATGGTGGATATCTTGATCAATATATCCAGTGATATTGGTGTCTAGATTTCAAAACTAGCACAAGATGTTTGATGCCTTGGAGATATCAAAAGATATTCTCGAGTACCAACCAATTGTGCTTGATGGGTCCAATGGCACTAGGATATCGAACTTTGTGTCCCAATATTGCATTTGCATCGTCTCATGGATTTAATGGATCATGCTCTACGCCTAGAGATTGAAAAACTATTAGGGCATATTTCTCCCTTATTGGTTTTGGTGATTGATGACAATGCTTTTGCGAAGTAATTGTGTGCATTGAGCATATCAGATAATCTATCTTATGGCACAAAGACGATTCGAACCCCTCGGGATGTTTATGAAGACGGTGTTTTTCTTGTGTTTCATTTTCGGTGGACTTGAGTCCTAGGAACACCGTACTATTAAGAGGGGGTCTGCTTCGGAAAGGTTTGGGTGAATCAACACGTACACAGTCTCTTTGCACCCCATTTCCTTCCCGGCAACTGAGCTGGTCCTTCCTTCTTGCTTGGGCTTTTCAGAATAGCATAAGCAGTAGTACCGCTCTGCTCAGTGGTAGTACCACTCCAGCGGTACTGCCGCATTTTAGTGCGGTCACTACTTCCGCTTGTCTTGTGTGTTCTGTAAATAGGCGGTAGTAGAGTGGTAGTTCAGCGCGGTAGTACCGCTGCAGCGGTACTACACCCTAACTGCCACCCCACCATGATCAAATTTTACAGGGTTGTTGTAGGCTCAATTCAGCGCAGTTCCACTGAAGCAACCATCAAAGCGGTGCTTGAGGAGGCAGGGACAACGAACACGAATCTATTGCCCAAAAAAATTGCACAATCGCGTGAGGGCACTGTTGACATTGAGACCCCGAGCTCCATGGACGATTCTTCCATGATCTTAGTTGAGATTTGAGTTGATGATGGAGGCACCCGTCCGAACTTGATGATCCAACGTAGAGTGTAGTCCTCGATCCAGCCAAGGTGACCAGTCGAGCCAGCGATGAAAGCCGACGTCGATGCTGAAGTTTCGTTCCGGCGCGTTAACCACGTCAGAGTCGATCTGAATTCCCATCGTACTGTAGTGACTACCAACAGGGACATGTATGGGACACCAATGTCGGTGCTAAATCCATCATATGTCGAGGTAGGGGTCATAAGCTAGGCGTCTTGGAGCGATGGTAACATGGACACATGATTTTACCTAGGTTTGGGCTCTCTCAAAGAGATAATACCCTATGTCATGCTGTTGATTGTATTGATATGGGGTATAGTACAGAGTACAGGTATCTACCACGAGATTGTTGACCTATGTTGTAATGTAATGTTCTATTGACTAGTCTGGCCTCGATTTACACAATGTATCGGAGGCCTAGGATAACAGTAGTCCTTGTCTTGTGTGCCAAGTCTTGTGGAATTTTCCTAGTATACGTCATCGGCTGCCCGAAATGTCCCATTAGTGAACCGCCATGTGGGTCCTCGGCCTGACCAACCTGGCCGAGAGACACGTGGTGAGTACCTCTTAGTCCAGCACTCCATCAGTGACGTTGTGAGTGCACCTCCAATAGTCGCATCATCGCTTGAGCTTGCTCTACTGACTATAAATAACCTCTACCTCAACCTTAGTTGGTTGGATGTTCCATAGGAATTCAACAAGTGTTTTTTTTGAGTAACCCATCCTCTCAAAGTGATTGTGAGAATACTAAGTGAGGAAAAACCCTAGAGCCTAAAATTGCTAAGTGACTGAGCATAAGTGAAGAACTTGATCGAAGTTTAATTTACCCGAGAGGGTCGATACAGTTGACTAGAGGGGGTGAATAGGTTTTAAGCTTAATTACCAGTTTTAGGGGTTTGCCGATAAAGTAGGTTCTCTATATATGCAACTAGATGAACACAATCTATAGGGAAATCAAGATCAAAGCAATGTAAGCTAGGCAAAAATCTAATTAGCAAGTCCCACGAGCATACAAAGCAAAGTAAAATGCATAAAAAGGAGTAACAAAAGTGAGTCGGGGCATGGATTTTATCCCGAAATTTACACTTCCTTAGAGAAGTGATAGTGTTCATTAGAGTGTTGTCGGTGCCAAGGCTTCGGAATGCCACCCATTATGTCATTGTATTCTCCTCAAGTCACCCCCAGCGGATGAGCCTCGAATCACTCGGGGTTGGTCTTGAAGGTGACCACCACATATTGACATACGTCTCCGGAGCACACCACAATCACTGAAGCTTCCGAAGGAACCCTAACAGGCTAGGAGCCCAAGCTACTAGGGAAACTAATTGTTGGTGAATAAATCTAGCGGGGAACACGAATCGGTTTGGTCAAGTTGTAGATCGAGCTTTGCTCTCTTAGGAATGGAGGTGGAAGAAGAGCTCTATATATAGTTCATCCCACTTTGTGATCTTTGCATTCAGATGGACTAAATTGCTAAATCACCTTCAAAAGACCTTTACATTACATTCACGGGATGTCTAGAGGCTAAATCACTACCCCATGCAGATGGTGGTCTGAGACCCCGTGGGAATAGGATGTCCAAAGATAAATGCATCACCCCATGCTCGTGGTGGTCGAAGACCACGTGCACACGGGGTGATCGAGAGGCTAGTTCACTAGCATGTGCGCACGGGGGTCAAAGACTATGTGTGAACGAGGTGTCCAGAGACTTTGGACACTCCTTGGGGGCACATTGAGATGTTGGATATGAAGATGTAGATCATCTTTAAGGTGGTAGGTGTAGGATGGCTAGTGTTTATGTTTTGAGTGTCCCCACACCACCTTTCTACCATAATGACACCTCTTGATAGTGCGGTTGTCATACAACTCAAATAAACCAAATCAAAAGCTTCAAGTCGCTAGTAAACCATGCCTTTGATCTTTTTGAAGTGGGAATCAACCATATCCTCCCTTTCAATCTCCACTTTTTTGGTGTATTGATGACATCATGGTTAGAGCATGACAAAGAATATGAATATGGAATATTGCTATGCAAAGCTATCGATGTAGAGAGCTCCCCCTAGGAGTGTTCATATACAATAAATATTTGCTTGATTATGCAACATGCACACAACTAGATGGCTCCCCCTAGGTCAATAGAAACGTACAATGAGATGAGTGAATAGTATCAACTAAATGACTCATTGCACAAAAGGTTTGAATTGTGATCACAAGATATGACCACGTGATGGAGGTGTGGTGACAGAGCAAAATATGTGAGACAATAAAAATAGATATGACATTGCTAGCTCTAATTTTTATCACTTTTAGACGAAGGTTTTGACTTGGTTTTTATCGAGTTTTCGTTATCTTCCAGTTATTTCTAACGCTAATCCCTCGAGAGAGAAGAAAACTTGTTTTCCTTTCTTTGGTAGGAAAATATACTTCTGGAAGGAAACCAATTGAGACCACACGAAATCAAGCCAAATGAAGCAATTTCGGAGGGATGTACGTGATGCCAAAGTGAAGTTTTTTTTCTAGGGTGAAAGAAATTCATTCCAAGATAATAAGGTTACAATCGAGAGGCAGAAGCTCATCAATATACGGTGGTCCTCTATGAAGCCATATAGATGTGCTACGGTGAGTACGATTATACAATACCAGAGTGAAGAGCGGAGTTGCACGAAGTAGCCAAACACAAAACCAGTCTAAAGAAGAACAGACAAGTGGCACGATGAAGCAGCACAATTCATGCCTACCTATCAAAAGCCCAAAAGGCACAAAATATCTGAGCGCTTTCTCCCATTTTTTGTATTTTATATTTGAACTAGAATCCCTTAAATACATATGTAACCAGAAATGCAACTCAATCAACAAGCAACTAGCGAGCAGAGCAGACCAGTAGTAGCAGACACTAAAAAAAGTAGAGAGGCTAGGATGGGTCAGTGCCCCTCTATCCGGCAGCTTGAGGCAGAGTATGTTCGCCTCACGGCGGCAGCCGGCGACAAAAACAGGTGAATTCCTAAAAGGACCTGTTTAAATGTTCACCTAAATCGGCTTTATTTCGACAATTGTTTGCTTGTAGCTGCTGGCTAATCGCAGCCACTGCTGGTGTTCAAGGGCATATGATAAGATTTTAGCGGGTGTAATTACCAGGAGTTCCGAAGCTATTCTGACACTTATGTGTCTCCAACATGCAGAAATGAACAGTTTGGCAAGTCTACAAAGGCCATGAAGAAATACTGTAAACGATCAAGCAAGGACGATCTAGTTTTGAAGGCGACATTCGAATCAATCACGAGAATTGGATAAAACTGCAAATCTGATGAAAAAAGAACATGCCATATTTCTCCCCTGATATTATAGGCACCATTGTGAATCAAGATGTTGGTAAAAAATGAGTTCAGAAGTTGAGTTTCGACCCGGATACTGTAGGCATCAATTCTAAATCTGAATGCCAGTAAAATACGATGAATCCAGGAAGGCTTTCAAATTACCAAGTTTTGGTTTATAGAGGACTTAAGTTACTTGTGTGTCCGAGTCTGCTACTGGCTAACACTATGTTTTGCAAATAAGTTTTTTTAGGCAAACACATGCAACTCTATTACTCAGAGATGAGCATGTTTACAAGTACAATAATGGGGTCATAAGGGAGACCCAGCCAAACATGACATATACTACACCTAAAGATAAAACGTACTTTGGAAGGTTCTAAGCCTCGAAATTAAAATTCCTATGTCCGTGAACAAAATGATAGCTATCAACAGAAGTATTCCACTCCTTGATCTCCTTGATGATTGTATCATAGGTTCCACAAGATCCGTGTTCAATACATTTCATCACCATTACGCAATTAGAAACAATCACAATGTTTCTAAGGTTTAGATCCTTAGCAAGAGCTAGTCCTTCTCGGCACGCCAGAGCTTCTAGACACGGTGGTCTATGATGTTATTGACAACAATAGCTGATGCACCAACATATGCTCTATTCGCATCCCTGCAAAGAGCCATGGCCGCACCTTTAGTATCAGAACGAGCAAAACCATCCACATTAATTTTTACATGTCCCGCTTGGGGCGGCAGCCACCGCATACGGGTCTAAAGGGTAGGTCTAGATGCACGAAAAGACAATGTTCCAACGCTTGTACCTCCGCTAAATATGACTCAATAAACTAATGTGTAGATAATGGGCTTTGGAAGATGTTCTCGTCGATAGCCTTTTGGCAAACAAAACGCCTAAAGAGAAACGATCATCCTATAGAATTGAAATTGTGGTACCATGTCATGCAACATGAACAACCAGGTTTTTTTTGCATTCGGCTTCGTGCATGACACCATGCGTCTTGTGAGACTCTCGTCAGACAAAGCCCACGTACAACGAGCCATCAAGTAGTAAATGAGAGAGACCCACGGAGAGCATAGATAAGTCCCTTCTGTTTTGACTTTTGAGGGAATCGACAACTTCCAAAGTTTTTCTTATGGCAGTTCGGCGGTCCTGCGACACCGTCCAACCAATTTTCCCTTGGAGAAAAAACCTTTGCGGTCCAAATGCCATTTTCCAGAAGTCCGTGATCCGACCCGTGCAAAGTGGGATACTAAGGATAGCATCCGCGTCCATCGGCAGAAACACCTGGCAAACAAGTTTTGAGCTCCAAGTAGCTTCTGTGTGGTTTATCAGCTCATGCATCATCTGTGGTATCGGCTCATGCATCATCTGTGGCAGGTTCTGGATCAAAGGCATAAGCGGTATGAGCAGTGGTTCCCTAGTTATCCAACCGGAGTCTCAAATCTGTCGATCGTCCATCACCAATGCAACGGATGAGCCCATATCTTCTAAGATGGTATGTTCTTTTTTATATTGTACTTAAGAGCATTTAGATCATTACTACCTAAACACTCTTATATTTCATATTTCTTTACAAAGGGTGTACATATAATTTTTTTGCAAAACATAAAACATACTAGTAGAGTGCCCGTTGCCACGGGCTCTTGAATTTTTTTACAAGAGTTACATGTTAAATTTCACATGCACAAACAATATAACACAAACACAATTACTGAATAATTGAACTCCATTTTGCAATGAAAATTGATACCAAAAAGAAAGACTAACAACATTTATCACCTGCCTCGTAGATGGTCTGGAGCAAGCATGCAATATATGTAAGCATTTATCACTTGTAGTCAACATTTAGATTATATATATATATATTACAATATTATATTTCGTTGCAATTATTAATTACAAAGTTTATGCAGTTGGTCTTACACCATCGTGTAAGAACATATCATCTTTCAAAAGGCATTCCAATCGTCCATTGATAACAAGATGTCCACGAACAAGGTTTTTTTGGGGGCAGACATGATTGATTCGGTGACTGAAATATCTCTAGGGGTACAAACATAGTCTCTCGACTTCATAAAAAAGTGAGCCAACTTGGACAACAAAATGAGCCAAATTAGTTGAATACAGAAGGCAATTTCACAAAGAAAATATTGATAATAACATTAAAGAAATACCTTGTGCGATAACATTTAAATTGGCATTTTTTTGGTTTGTTATGAGATATCACCGCTTCGACATCATTATGTTGTAAAAAACTCAGTGAATTTACTGTCCCTTTCAGCAACTTCGCATCGAAACCCTCAACGAGTTCTTTTTGTGCATATCCAAAGTCCATATCCATGTTTCCTATATTCTGAAAAAACATTAATATACAAAAATAACCTTTCGTATTTGCATGTACAATATACATACCGAGGAAGGTTAGCTATATGCACCTCTTTTCGTGGTGTTTCAGTGCGGTCTGTCATCGTTACATCAGTGCATATGTCGAAACCCATCACTTTGTATCTACAATGAAATATAAATGATCAAATATAAATGATATTTTCTACTGCATAATACTCCCTCCTATTTTTTTAGTCTACGCATAACTTACATCACCCATACCAAGGAGACCTGCTTGTAATTTTTTTGGACGAAATTGTCCCTGTGCTAGTTGAATTGCAGCGACCAGGAAAGCTGGGAAGCTATGATCACCGGAGCCAGTTATTGGCCCGTCCTCCTTGTTTCCTCTGCATGGCTGTTATTGGCCCATTCTCCTTTGCATGCGCTGCATGCATGGTCAGTAATTAATGCACAGGAGGAGGTAGCGTTGCATGCGGGGCTGAAGATTAGGATAGACTTGGAAGAAACCGCTACAAATCAGGATCGCGCAGAGTATTGTGGAAAAACAAGAAAAACTTATGCGCGGAGTAAAAGGGATCGAAGGGAGTATAATCATATATAATATCTGGAAAAAATAAAAGTGAAACTGACACAACTATTTTCTCTATAAAAAACATAGTTGACATTATTAGGAAAATATGTTGATTAAATAATTGTACTAACACAAAATTTGGGGAAAACAACAAACTGTTATGTTTATATATAAGTAAATAGTCATATGAAAATTATTTAAATTATTAATATAGGCCATGGAAAATTGTCCAACAAGAAAAAAACATGCAAACAAACCTTCTTCAACCAAGTATATTTTTTTCTCTCAATTTTATTGTGATACCCTTAGTATATGAAAGGTAATTATAAAATATATTTATTTTTATGAACCATATTTCATATATATATACACACACACTTTTATTGTTTTTGTGAGGTATGTATACTTTCAATATCTATTTTTTTGTCATAAATTCCCACACATGCGAGTTTAGAATTTCTATCATTGAGCAAAATTTTCACACAAGGCCCAAATTAGCTATCCACCACGGCCCAACCAGCACCCAAACTTAGCCCCCTAAAAAATAACTATAAAAGAAATTACCTTATACACAGTATATTTTTTTGAGGGATTACAGTATACCTGGACAAATTGGCCGGCCCGACATGGCCCGGCCCGGCCAGGATTACACGGGCCAGGCACGACACTTCCCGGCCAGGCACGCGTGCTGGCCTCCCCGGCCCAGGCACAACAAAGTTGCCTCACGGGCCGGCTCGAGGGCCCACCTGGCGCGCTGGCCTCTGGGCTCACTGGCCACCCCTCACCTTTCCCCTCCCTCCGCCGCATCCCAACCCAAACCCCACTCACTCATCACTCTCCCCTCCACTCACTCACGTCCTCTCGCACTTTACCCTCCCCCGCCGCATCGCCGCGTGCCTCGACGAGCCGCCCCGCGTGACTCCGCCCGCCGACCGCCGATCTGTCACATGTCGCGGCAGATCTTGGGGCTCACTCACCGGTCCTCTCCACTCACCCACCACCTCTCGCCCTCCCCCCTCCCCCCACCGCATCGCCGCGCGAGTCGCCGAGCCCGCAACCGCGTGACTCCGCCCGCCGACCACCGCATCAGTCCCATGCCGTGACCGGTCTTGTGGCTCATTCACTTCTCTTCTTCACTCACTCCAACATCTCGGCCATCTCCCCTCCCCCCGCCGCATCGCCACACGCGTCGATCATGCGACTCCGCCCACCGACCACCGCATTGGCGCGGCTAGGGGCTCCGACGAGCTGTGTGCGGCACAACCAACGAGGACGGGAGCAGCGAGCTTACTGAAACAGGCGTCGGTGCTCGGTCTGGTCCCGTTCCCCTCGCATTCGCGGCGGTGTTCGCCTCCGGCGAGGTGGCAGGTGGATCCGAAGCGCGACAATTCAGGGGGAAATCGCTGGGAGGTGGAGGAAGGACGAAAAAAACCATGATAGGTGGGACAAAATTAACCATGAAACGGAGACTACCAACTGAGACATTAGGAGTAGAGATAAACTCTATAAAAATCAATGAAAAAAGTAGCGCGCTATAACAAAATAGGAGCGGCCTTAAAATGCGCTATTAGCATGCAATATCGCACTATGGCATTCTATTAGCGAGGCAGTGTACATTGATTTATTTAGCTAGACAATTTTATAGCGTGCTATTAGCTGTGCTTTTTTCAGTGAAAAATACATTACAAATATATTAGTAGTAGACTCAAGGAAGTATCAATACATTTGTCAACATGCATTCCCTTGAATGGTAGCTTAACAACCCATCACAAAATGGTAGTTACGAAAGATGTATACAAGAGGAGACGACAACATGTAGTCAATTTAAAACACAAGTATAAGAATTATACTCTGCTTTAGTGCAAGCCATTCAAAAAGCATACTTAATTCAAGTTTGGATATGAGAACACTGTGATAAAAGTTTCTCTTTTTAGGATTCGTCGATGCCTCACCGTGTACCTCTCCTAGTCTCCCTTTTCTCCGTACATTTTTTGCATCCTCAATTTCTCCGAGCGTTCCTTCAAACAAGAAAATGAGAAGATATTTTTTTCAAGGGGCATCAACACAGAACCATGACCTTCGCATCTTCTTGAAGACTATTGGCGAGTGAACCTTCATGCGGAGCCATGTTTTCCATTGACAACGTCCTCCGCCCTGGCCTATATCACACAAGTTCTTTTCCATCAGATCTACAATGCCATATAACAAGATGATTTAAGAATGAACGTGTAAGTATTCCTAGCATGAAAAGCATAGCAAATTCGAGTGCCAGAACATAACAGTGAAGTTGTACACTTTCATGCAGAGTTGAGCTTCAATACAATGCCAGAGCTCTATCTTCAGCGAACTGGTAATATGAAAATATCGGTACCAAAAATATAATCATGAAATGGTGAGCATGAACTTAACTTTGGATGTTCAGTGCCAATTATGATGCCCAACTCAGTTGATGTTACCACGGAGAATTATATAACAAGCATTGAGCGTTAAGTAGCTTGAAACCTTATACTTAAGGTCACTTGTCTATCTGATTGTAAATGACAGGATGCAATATTACATTATCATTACTTAATTGAAGAATATAATGTATAGAAGGTCCTAAAATCAGTGAGCTCTAGAAACTTCAGGCAGAAAATTATCGCGAGGGCATACAAATTGAAGTTATAATTCGAAGAATCAACCCGGGAAACTACAACCAGGAACCATTTTATTTCGGCTTCAGTTCCTAATTTTTTTAATATTGACTATCTAGTGTGGAAAAGAGTGATTTATAACCTCTGTGTCCATATCGGTATGTCCCAATTTCAGTCGTCATCATTTCAGTTACAGTTTCCTCTCGTGTAAGCCCCAAATCAGTAAGCTTCAGCTTCTTACGGTTTGTAGTAAGCAAAAAATTATCTGCCCACACAAAATTTTTATTAGGACATCGTAAAAGCATAAAAAGTGTGACAGAGTAGCTCTAACATAAAGGAAAAAAACAACTACTGGAAGAAGCTACAAGGTAAAGCAAGCAAAACAAAATGGTAAGACTGATAGGGAGAAAGAAACAAATCATGAGTGAACCATGAACTGGTACTAAAGCAAAGCAGATACCATGGATGTGAAATCAGGAACATTCAAAAATATGATGTAGAAACATCTTACTGAAAATTTTAGATGATTAACGGACCAACTACTGAAAATCAAAGAAGCTGAACCAAAAAGAAGAAACTAAAAACAATACCTTCACAAGTAGTCATTCATTTTTGAAACCAGATGCTATGACGATGAGGTGCAAAAGGTGAAACAAATAGTACTCACACAAATAAGAAAAGAGTGTTTTATTGAAGTGTCGTAAATAGTTAAAAGCAGGTGCCTCTAACCCACTTGATTCTACAAGTAAATAAGCAACATATCTTACTGTTGAATGCAATGGTTGGTATCCAAACGGGAAAAGGGTACATCGTCTTTAACCTGTTGACGCTATGACAGATTTAATCACCATAAGAAACAATCCTGATTAGAAATGCATTAGGATTTCTAATAAACCCCATGATGCAGCAAATTGGTATTATGAATCAAAATGTTTAGAAATCATGTAATTCTACCGCAAAAAAAATATTATGAATATTGAACATATTAAGGAGAAGTGTCTTGGCAAAAACAGAATAAAGCATTCAGGATAAGAATCTCACCTGCCAATGGAACCTAATCCAATAAATATAGGTAAAGATGAATAAAAACTTCCCATGACAGTGCTCCAAGTCATCATGATTTGCACACAGAGAGTCGGGCCCATTGCCTCCGCGTCTGCTCCCAGCTCCATCAGCGGACCACCACCATATCCCGCGGCAGCTCCAGCGGCGTCCCTTCCGATCAGGGGCGACCACATCAGCGCCCAGCACAAGCAGCGCACACACTGACGTCCCTGCCACGACGTGCAACAACATCAGCCCATCGGCGGCGGTGCGGGGCCTCCACATTAGCGCGCAGCTCGAGCAGCCCATGCACAACTCGAGCTAAATACCCATGCCTTGCCACTTGATGATAAATAAAGTATGGGTTCGTTAGTTAATATATTTAATCAAATACGCCGAGTACAACATATGTTCAGTTTTATCACATCTCATATATACATTATTGATCTCATCAAACATTTTTGAATGTTAACATACATAAATAAAAGGTCATATCGTAACTCCTAACATACATACATGAATTTTAGCACTGTCACTGTCCTAGGGGTAAAGAATCTGCATTGTTTCGTAACGAGTCTCGCGACTTTCGTCTGTTCTTGTGGTTACTCTCATAATCATAGACAATCTATTTTTGAAAAGATCGGGACGATGTTGCAATTACGCATGTCAAGAGAAAGTTGATCAGATGCCATAAGCCCATAATCATGTGCGAAGATGAAACTTAGAACGTGCCTTGCACTACAGTGAAATTTTTTACCTCTCATATTTGCAGACCCAATGGGTAATAAGTAATCCCATATGCACCCTTTCTCCGAGCCACATCATGGTCGCCCCATCTTATTCAAAAATCCTGAGCAATGAATCAAGCTGAATAATATGCATCTTATTTTACAAACTGAAGGCATATAGCAGCATACCCAAATTTCTAGCTAGCTGACCTTGCAGGTACTGAAAATTAAGTAGACAATGTTAGGAGACTCGAAAGAAGGGTTTAGCCAGCCTGTGATCCGTACATTATATGATCATGTGCAGGTTAGTATTTTACTGTTTAAATCATTGGGGCTCTCCTCATCTTGTTTTGAAATAGCTCTGTTAAGACTTCTTCTGTCTATGTACATAATTGATGTATGTATGCAAAAACATATACAACAATGATTATGATGTACAATGTGACAATACAACAATCGACACTTTTTTCTTCTAACCTCTTCATAGTCTAAGGAAACAAGGTCAAATAAAGATACTTGTGTTGCACAATAAAATAAAGAGTGAATTCTGGTTTTTACCCTCTATTTTGATGTTTTTGACACTAATTACCCTATTTAGCAGGGTTTCATCCATTTTACCCCATTTAGCAAAAGTTTTGCCACAATTTACCCATTTTAAAATTTTGCGAGCATTCTGATGAGCAGGTCCCAATTGTTAGGTCCACCTAGCATGCCCCATCAACAGTTTTTACCTACCTATTTTTCTCCACGTTGAACCAGTCCTCGCAGCTTCGCTCGACTGGGCTGGCCTGATATGATCGCTAGAGCAGGTCGCTCGCGTCCAACGCACAAGGCATAAGTTGGGCCGCACCACTCTGGCCTCCAATATTCATAGCACACATTGTTCGCCTTCCTTCGAATCACACACACGCTGCAAACAAAGAAAAAAAAGGATTTCAACAATATTCAAAATGGTGAAAAAACTTTAAATCAATGTACGTCAGTTATAGATGGGTGACATGTATACACGTGATCTTCTAATAAGCATTTTAATTCTGTCTGAATCAAACACCTCACCGGCCAATGCATGAGTCAGGAAAACTTCATAATACACATATGATGGAGATGGTCAAAATCATATGGAATGGGGTACGACGTGAGGGCTTGCTTGTTCATCAACCTCGCTGATTTGTTGGACGAGTGGCCCCCATAGATCTGCAACCGAGCACAACCTGATGGGGGCATGTACATGGACGCGCCCACGCCGACGTCGGCGAGCTTGATGGAGCCGGATTACATGGGGTCATTTCTTGCCTTGATGTCGCGCCCAGACGTCGGCGAGATTGACGGAGCCGGATTCCACGGGTCATTTCTTGCCTTGATGTCACGACCATATATAACGCCGCTCGAGGAGGTATGAAATCACGCCGCTGCCGTTGCCTGACAATCCCTAACCATAAGTTCGAGCGAGCCTGACGGGTACGTGAGGGCAGAAGCCTGGACGGGCGATGCAATCTATTAGGCGTGAGTAAGGAGCGTGGTCGACTCAGGCATTATGCGTTGGACGAGACGCAAGTGACCTCCATCAGGCCGGTCCGGTCGGGAGAAGCCGTGAGGACTGGTTCACGAGAGAGAAAAATAAGCAGGAAAAAACCATCGATGTGGCATGCCAGCTAGACTTCACAATTGGGACCTGTCTGCCAGAACACTCATGAAATTTTAAACAGGGTAAATCGTGGCAGAACTTTTGTTAAATGGGGTAAAATGGATGAAATTTCGCTAAATGGGGTAAGTAGTGTCAAAAAAGTCAAAATAGGGGGTAAAAACCGGAATTCACTCTAAAATAAAATAATTTGGTAGAACCAGAAATCACATTTGCTTCAGTCAAATTAAAGAGCCGTTGCACATAGACTATGAACTACATGGCATGTGAACTCACCATTTCAGTGCTCAAACTTTTGCTCTTTAAGCTTGACGGTTTTTATTACTTCTCTCGACAAATTGTCAAGTTATCCTATGGGAAAAGCATTTGCATCATTTAGTCAAATAAGTGGAGTAACAACATGTACTCTCTCTGGTGGTTTTTAAATAAGTGGAGTAACAACATGTACTCTCTCTGAACTATCATTTGGCTGTAGAACTTTAAAATCAAATCCAATTAATTGGAACTAAAGAAATACAGTAGCAAACAACTTATAGCTAGATATGACCTCTCCATTCAGCTTAAAAAAGAAGTGCCAAATCAGACTTGGATGCATCCACTAACATTTCTAAGTAGGTACAATCAGCGCTCTATTAGAAGGAAAAGGAAGAAAAAAGCATGTAGGTGGTGGTGGTGTTTCAAAAAATAGTTTGACCCGCCACAATAGAAGGCAATCTAGTTTATCCTCACCGAATTGACTCGCCTTTATTTCCTAGGATGTACTGCATGACCTCTTTGAGCTGAATAAAAAGTTTTACTAACCTAGAAACAAAATCATAACATTACAATAAGAGTGGATTAGAGAAATTAGCATGTTGTCCTTAATAATAACAGAAAAATAAAGGTTATGGAAACTAAATGTCAAATCTGGATAGCAATATATAGAACAGTCTCACTGTTATAACACACCAATTTCTACAGTGAATCGTCTAAAAACACAATTTATGCATGGAGAATTTCATATATATAGTGAGTCATATATTGAAGATCTGTATATTTGTAGGTTGTAGCAACCAGTGGCAGTTCAACCAGCTTGTACGAGCCATCAAAAGTATTAAGTATAAAAACGATTCGACACGGCCGCAAAACTGCAACCTGATAAATTTTTCCAACGTTGGTTGCAAACGTTTGGACAAGTTTCAGTTTAGTAAAGCTTACCATGTAGTTAAGACTGCAAATGTGGTGCATACTGCTGTCATTCTCAGCACACATTGATCGTTGGTTTGGTCCTGGGAGAACAAAGGAAGAACTCTGAAATTAGGCGGCCGCTTTGACCAATGACCGATCCACACACCGGACTCATAACCGTGTAACATAAACAACACAACAAAGTAGTGAAGGCATTAGCATTCAAATTCCGACCCAGCATCCGTGACCTCCCATCCATCTTAATCTCAGTACTTGATATAGACTTGCATTTATTTCAGATGTATGTTTGTGCCAAACAATTTAATATGGATGAAAAAATAAAGAGAAAAGAATGCTAGTTCTTCAGAAAGTAGAAAGAACTGATGGTTACTTCTAACCAGGGGAACTTAATTCTTAATATACAAGCAAGAATCAATACTGAAAGGACCATAATCAGAAAAAAAATAAAATAGACCCGTAGTAACATCATTATTTACGGCGACCATAATCAGAAATAAATGTCTATTTTTTGTACGTGCAAGGACGGACTATGATGTTGCACCTACTTCAGGCTCTACATGAGGCCCTGCCATGGCCAGGGCTGTTGGGGCCTTCTTCTTGGCCTTCGTGGCGCCTCCATTGATGACAAAAGGAGAAGTCGACATGGCATATCTCGGCGAGCCGCTTCTTCTCGTTATTGGTTTCCCTATGGCCGTGATCTAGATCTGTGGATACGAGATTTGGATCGAGGGAAGGGAGAAGGGAGGGGAATTGGGGACTTACATAGGGGAGTCTGCATTGATGGGGATCTTCTCAAGGTCGATCGAGCCGCACGTTTTCATCCAAGGCCGCCATTTTTTTGGGGGCACGCGGCGCTGGCGGAGACCATTGGGTGGCGGCGCAGGGGAGAAAGCACGAGGAGCCTACGACTGAGGATAGAGATAGTCTGGAGAAGCAAGGCGGCCGGGAGCTCGATCAGGCCCACGCCCTCCTCGACATCGAGGGCGAAGTAGCTCCAGGCAGCTACGTCGAGCCCACATCGGCGACCTCGGTCCGTCGCAAGTGGCAGGTTGCGGAGGGGAACCGAGCGGCATCGGTGGTGGCGATTCTGGAGACCGATTTCCCCTGCAACTCACGAGATCGGGAGGGTGAAGGTGGGCGATGACCAGATCGGGATGGTGAGGGTGGGAGGCGAGAGAGAAAGAGAGGTGGGCACCCTAGACCTGGAGGCCTCGCTCGTTCCTGCCCGCGTGCAGGTCATGGAGGGTTTTTTTTCGCTGGTTTTTCTTCGTTAGATTCTGTCGCTTGCGAGAGAACTACGTGAACATGGTTTTGGTTGGGTTTTTTTGAACCGGAAGGTGGGAGCAGGTACCAAAGAAGTACCAAAAAAAAACCATGGTAGGTGAGACAAAAATTAAACCCAGAACACAACCTACCAACTAAGACATTAGGAGTAGAGATGCTCATTCATGTGCTCACGCGCTTCATTCTCTCTGGTACGGCGCGTGGATTCAGTCTTCATGTGCTTATATACAAGCACAGATAGATATGAAATAAGCTTATTTGCTAGGTTGCTGGTCTGTTACAGCCATTGACCCAATATGTTCTAATAAAAAAACAAGTACTTATAACTAACAATGACAATGAGAGGGGACAAACACAGACAACAGAACGATAAAAGACTTCTCCATGGGTAATTAACTCATGTTCAACAATTACATCATTCAGTATCCATCAAAACATAAAACCACAAGCAAACATTACTGGAATTGAAATTAAGCATTCTATTAAGTGCTCCAATCCTTCATCCCTGATCAGCTTCACTTCAGGGTAGCAGGAACAGGTGAATTAACGGTACTGCAACAAAAGATAATAATCAAATAATTATAACAATAGTTCTGCACAAACGATAAAATTTTGATATACATGCTTTATACTAGACTAGAAGGCTAGATGCAGAAGAAACGACGCTGCATAAGAACATCAAGACAACTGTCCCAAAGCTTGGCTATTATGTTATCTGAATCATATTAACCCATTTCAGAAATTGCCTGGCCACAATAACAGCATACCACTAGTGAATTGTCAGACTTGGAAATACATCTTCAATGTAATAAAATACTAGCAAAAAACATCTCAATACAGAAACTGCAAAGTAAATGAGCCAACCATAGAGAACAATGGAGCACATCAATTTGTTAACCAATCATTTATCTAATTTGGATGTAGACTAGGAATAGGTATCATCAAACACTAGAAGGCAATAAGGAATCACAAATCTAATGTATTAAGTCATAACTGACATTTAAGGGAATCATGGCTGACAAAATAATAATATAATTTCAGATTGTTCCTGGTGCAACAATAATGTTCTTGTTGGATACCTTGATGAAGCCAATGTCCTTGGCGTTGCTGCGGAAACACTGCCTGCAGCACATCAGCCCATACTTCCTGATCAGTCCATGGGAGTTTCCACAGACCCGGCTGCCAAAAATAACAAACTTGGGGTCAGTACAATCACTCGTAAGCATACTTGTTCATCACAATAACATCAGCGATTGAATGGTACGCCAGACAAGCCAGCAACCACATGCTATTTCAGTTTGTTACCGCACAGCACCGGAAGAAATGCTTGTTAAGTAACAAATTAAACTTTTGAGGCAATTCTAACAATATTTTCCTGGTTCTAGTCGCTTGTGAAGCCACTTGCACATCACAGCAAGCTCTGAATGGTTTGAGCGACATACTAACAACGAAACCCGAAACCTACCTGACCACATCTAACAGAGTTAAGCAAAGAAGATTTTAATCGCCATATGAAGCACGCCAGAATCAGATGATACAAGTCGCCAACTACATCAACAAAATACACATCATATGAAGATGGGAAAGCCTTTATCAAGGCATAACAATCATCAAATGTGAGAATTTAACCGGTTAATAAGTCCCTGACCACACATAACACAGAGCAAACAAGGTTTTAATCGCCATATGAAGCACGCCACGATCGAATGATATATGTCGCCAACTAAATCGTGTAAGACACACAGATCCGGGCGAACAGTTGGTCTAGCAGGAGATATCTAGCCGCGGGAACGAACAACGAACTAGGCATTTTAAGGAGATGGAGGGGATCGAGGCGGTGGCAGAAGTATTACCAGACGCGGGAGCCGGGCCCGTAGTTCTTGGGGTGGGAGTTCCAGACGTTGGAGTGCCCCATCGTCGCCGCCTTCTTGTTCGCCTTCCGCCTGCCGCCGCCGGTTGCTAGGATGCGCGTGGGAGGAGGAAAGGGTAGGTGGCGGCGGTGCGAGCGGGAGTGGCTTATATAGGGAGACGCCGCGGTAAACCCTAAGCCAAGGGCACGGGTTGGATTGGGCCCAGGCCGACACTTAGCCCCGTCTACGGGCTTAAAGGGCCTCTTTGTTGGGCCCAGCCAATCATGAGCATTTGGGCCTCAGATATAGTGCTGTATCTGCACGACTCGCCGTGGCCCGTGAGACTCGTCGGGAAAAAAAATCGTCGTCTGCCGCTCCACTCCGACTCGCCGAGGATGTCTTCCGCCGCCGGAGCCGGAGAGCACTCGTCTTCATCCCGACCTGTCCGTGTGAACGACGTAGCCCCTACCTACCGTCTCTGTGTTGTTTCTTACACTCCACTGACGCGTCCTCGAATGTTTCGTCGTCGCAGGGGAAGGAGAGAGAGGAAGGTACCGACGATATCAACCGCAAGGTGGACGATGAGGGAGATCTGAGCCTGGAACTCTATGGCGCCGAGGCGGGGTGGGTGGAGGCGCGGACCAGCTGCCCGCACCTCCCTGCCATGCCCGCCGCCAGCGCCGACGAACTCGCGCGCGTGCCCGCGCCTGATTCCCACTGCTCTAGGTTTGTCTCATCATCCTCTTCGAGTTTGGTGTCTTGCGATCCTGGGCCTGACATGCGGGTTGTTACTTGTGAGGGTTCTTTCCTGCGGTTTGATGCGCTCCCGCTGGGCTAGGTTTTTTTCTCCCTAGTACTATCCTCTTGGGTGGCGCACTATTTGGCTGAATGCCTGGTTCCCAGACTTCAGTTATGGTGAAATATGACTAGATAACTTAAATTGACAAGGAAAAGGGATTGATACTTGATGACAATGCGATTGATTGGTACTAAGTTGTGACTCGAAAGTGTTATGGCAAGTCTCATATTTATGAATGAGTTATTTAGATTACTAACTAGAAGCTTCGCTTCATGATTTCTCCTTCGCATTATTCTCACTGTATCAACATATGGCTCATGTTGTTGTTATTCTTGCATCAATTCTGGCATGCAATTCCTCTGTTTATTCACAATATTTTGAATAGCCAAATCACCTCCAAGTGACAGAAGGAAATATGACTTTAAGATGTGATATTTCCAAAGAAAAAGAGTTGTTGGGTTTGCAAAATAGGATATCCTTTTATCAGGAAAACGTCATGGAGAGTGGTAGGTGCAAAATATGAGTTTCTTTGGTAGAATGATTGCTCAATGAGAAAGTTAGATGATTGGGATCTGGGTTTTGAAGATACTATTGGGTGCATTCCTTAGTTGAAAGTTAGTAACAGGCTAACATCTAGTGAGCTGGTGAACAGCATGGCTTCCTCCTCACTGTGTTCTACAACTGAATGATTTATGTATGCATGGATTACACATGAAAAAGCACTGTTGATACTTCTTATATGACTTCTATAACCAAAGCATGGTTTTCTGTGTCATTTCACCTGAAAATGCTGTTTACGATTTCATGGTGCACCATAAAATTAATAGATTGTCAAACATTGTCTATGCTATCTTCCTTGCATGCTTGTTGCTATAGCATCTGGATGTTAATTGCCTATAAACACCAAAAGCAGTATTAAGATTTTCCAATGAGTTACGTTAGCCTGTGGCACAAGATAATGTATACCCCTATCCTTGTATTGAATCTGAATTAACCTCATATGCTCGAATTTAGGACAAAACATAACTGTTGGATTTGATGTACTTCATATGTCCATGTCTTGTGTTTCCTTATGAGCATTTTTCCATGCAGATGTCATCACCCTTCTGAAAACTGGTTATGCTTGATCTGCAAGGATGTGCTGTGTAGTCGTTTTATCAACAAACACATGCTGTGCCATTATCAAGAAACGGGCCATTGTATCGCCCTGAGCTTCAGGTAAATTGTTCAACTTCCTTTTGCTTAATTTTCTCTTGGACTGCGGATAATTTTCATTGGCTGCATTTATTATGATCAGGGCTCTCCAGTTCCAGTAGTCAGTATGCCATGTTTTTTTTTTGTTAGAGCAAAGTATGCCATGTTCTAAATCTAGCGGTCACCTATGCCAATGTGAAACGGTATTGTTGTGCGCTCACTATAGTACTCATGTTAATCAGCCAGCAGTGTTAGAGCATCTCTAGCAGATCAGCTAAAACCGTGTCCTGTGAAAACAGTATATGGTTCCCCCTAAAATGAATTTGTGGAAATTTACGGTATGATTTTTACGTCAGCAGAACAGATCCCATATAAACCAATTGAATTTACAACAAGGTCCCTGGAAAATAGCACAAAGCACCCTCACACATAAAAAAGAAAAGCAATTGGATCCTCGTGCGGCAGCTCACGGGAGCAAGCTAGCGGGAGCGGCGGCGGGAGCTAACGGAGGCAGCAGCAGCAGCTAGCGGGGGCGGCGGCGGGAGCTAGCGGCGACGGCAGCAGCAGCAGCTAGCTAGCTATCGGGAGCAGGCTAGTGGGAGCGGCGGCAGCTAGCGGGAGCAGGCAGCAGCAGCAGCAGCAGCTAGCGGTGGGAGCTGCTTGCAGCTGATGTCCGCCAGCCCGGACGGCGGTGGTGCACCAGGGTCGAACAGGTTGGACCGTAGTGGTGTTGGCGAGGAACGAAAGCGAGGGAGCTGAAACTAACCTCCCGCCAACCGTTTTTTTGTATTACAGGTCCGTGCAAAAAAGAGCTCCAATCCTGGTTATCTACGGGACAAGGCCCGGATTATGCAGGATCCCGCAAAAAAATATCCGGGATGGTCGATTTTGCAGGATCTGTTTGGGACAGAAAAAACGCCCTCGTCCCGTAAACCGGCGGTTATTATTCCGGATGGCCCGGTTTACGGGATCTGCTAGAGATGCTCTTAGTTGGAAAATAGAGACCAATGTCCTTGTTAAGTTGGGTTAATTGCTTTATAGATGTATTCAGTGTATTAGGGATAAGTTTCCTCGTACTCTCTATGGGCTTCATAGAGAGATTGGTTCTTAGGGATCAAGTGAAGTCATCCTAAAAAGCACGGATACGGCAACACGGACATGGCAACACTCATACGGGGACACGGGATACGGCATTTTCCAGAAACACCCATCGGGGACACGGCAAGTATATATAAAAATAAAAAAATATGCCATGTAATATAGAGTTAAAGACAAAAAAAATGAGAAAGAGATACTGCCCCATTTGTTGTCTCCTATTTGAAGTGCTTGATTGAATCATCCAGACCAGATCCATGTCATTTCAACTTGCAAAACACATCAAACAATAGTCTAGTATTAGTATCAGTCTATTAGAGACATATAAATCATAATAACTAGAAGATGCCCCGCGCGTTGCTGCGGGACCATTTGCTACAACTATATTGTCTTATAAAGAAACAACAAAAAAGATATAATGTAAAGTCAACGACCTATGTAATCTAGCGTGTTGTTCACAAGGATTAAATGATGCCTTAGAACATGTCGTAAATAGAATATTGGTGATAAGAACACAATACGTATGTGAAATGAACTCCATGACCAATGACTGAATCGGAAAGCACCTGCAAATGACCCACTAAATGTCCTTCTCTCTAAATTCCTCAAGCCAAGCTTTTGAATGACAAAAGTGAAGCACTGAAATTAGTACTGGTCTCAATATCTGAAGGAGGAAAAAAGTGATAACAATGGGCATGGTTTTCTGATCGTTCCAACTCGCGATGTTTAGGTCCACCAAAACTAAAGGATCACAAAAATTAGGGTGCATCTACTAAGTAATAATGATCTAAGTGACATTATCAAGATATGCTAAAAGAAAGTGATGTGGAAGCCTGGACGTGTAACAGAGGGCAGAAGATGTCCTTGGCAACTCGAATGGGCTCCAGTAAATTGCTGCTCCAAATCGGCGAAGCTTAGTGGCGCGTGTCTTGTAGAATGATCGAGATGCCGCAGCAATGAATGTGCAGCAAGCGGATGGGTCTGTCACCATTTCTCTGCTGATCTGTACGCGATACCAGTATGTCCACCCTGTGTAGAAGACAGGAAAATGAAATTGTGAAAACAAAATAGTTGCCTCACATATATGCCTACCTAAATTCATCCAAGCCTATCTTCTTGATTGAGTGACAATTATGACTTACTTGAATAGAAGGGATAATGAGATTTCGTCCTGGGTTGTAGTAGATGATTTGTTCCAACCAATGCATTGCATGGAATGAAGGGGATCATATGAATGTGATTTGTAACGTACTGAAACAAATATAAGATACATGTCATGCGTTCATCAAGTTCAGATAATAAATTTTACAGATGGGATGATTATCTACTAACTCAAGCGGTAAGAAACCTATGCAGGAAGAAAGCACAAATAACCATCGCAATCTGCAACAAATCATCGAGCAACCTGTGGCCAAATCTTACAAAATAAGAAATCAGATAAAAGATTGGATTAGACAAAGAAAAGAGGGCTAGAGAGGGACCCAATCAATCAGCATGTACATGTTGGGAAGTGTAATCAAAGATCTGAGTCCAGTTGTGGTGGAAGATGATTCTCTTCTTTCAGAAAATAAGATTCATACACACTTGTGCACTCCAGGCTGATATTTAAAGGATAAGCGAGCGGTTCAGTTACCTCCTCCGCATTTGTGTCATTGTGTGGTGCGGCCGTTCGTTTCTGGCACATTTGCAGGAAAGGAGATTGTGGGGAAGAGGAGCCGATTAGGCAGAGTCAACAGTCTAACAGGCATATGCAAGATAGAAGGCAGGAATCCAACGTCGTGCCATAGTGGGCATTTATTTTGGCATGTATTAGCAGATGGGCCAATAAGCTGGCCTACTACGAGTTTGTACATGCAGCAGACCATGAGGCGTACGGTGGCCTGGGGTCGCGGCGAGGTGGCGGCAGTGGCGGAGGAGCATCGATTCCTATGTGCGCTATTGGCGGTTGTGCGGCCGGCTTAGCCGGCGCGGGCGGCCAGGGGAGATAGGCGACCATGTGTGCAATAGGTTGTGACCGGCATGGCGGCGCGGACGGCCCAGTGCAGGAGCGATCCAGCTTTTTGATTGGTCGTGGTGAGTGGAGGGCTCTCCTCTTATTTCTCTCGTCAGTTACGGAATAGGAAGAGGAACAAATGCGTCTTAAATGGAAATTAAACCGCACCATTAGTTGAAATAAAAACTAAAAGAATTATTGATGTGGCTGAGCTGTGAGATAGTTGTGAACTTGTGATTGGCTGATATTTGATGACATGGCGTGCTGAGTTGGACCACTTGCATGTCAAGAGAATACCTTGTAGTGGGGAGCAACTTCTTAAGAATGTAAGAACTTGTGATTGGCTGATATTTGATGACATAGCGTGCTGAGTTGGACCACTTGCATGTCAAGAGAATACCTTGTAGTGGGGAGCAACTTCTTAAGAATGTAAGATATGAAGTGGTACTTGACAAACAGCAAAGAAGTTTGCTTACCCAATCTGCAACGCTAGCCCCCAATAACATTAGGCTAGTCATAGTGGGTAGTAGCTTAGACTAGTAACATGCATATGTTACTAGTCTCTGTTACTACCTCCATAGTGGGTAGTGTCATACTCCCTCCGTTCCAAGTTACTCGTCGCAGAAATGGATGTATCTAGAACTAAAATACATCTAGATACATCCATACCTGCGACAAGTAATTCGGAACGGAGGGAGTAGATGTGATAACATAGAGAGCTTCATTTATTACTTTGTAGACTCATTTTACATTGGGAACTGCTATTTGATGGTAACATATTATGTTACTCCATTTGCATCTCTCCTCATTAATTACTTGCCACGTCATATATTTTGCCTATGTGGCATGTATGTTACTACTATGTGATGGCAATCTCAAATTCTCAAACACCCAGCATGACACAATATTACAAATACAAACCAAAGAACCAGACCATGACAAATTGACTGCATCAGAAGTTAACAACATCAAATAGTCCACTAAAAGCATAAAAGATAGTACTTATAAGGCTCAGGTGGCCACATAGCAAACAGTTCAAATGGCCATAGTCTAACAATTCAGGAGTGCATTACATAAATGATGTAGAAACATAAATAAAATAAGCTCCTGGGCTGATGGCTGAAGCTTGATGGATAAAGAGACCCAAGTGAGAGAATCTATTATCTCCTCCAAAGCTTGTTCATCAAGTGAAAGATCTGCACCTTCAAGCATACCCACACTACCAAAACTCTCAACTCCGTCTCTCCCAATGTCCCGCATTCTGCTTGGCACAGTTTGATATGCTTGAGAATTCTTGAAAGCAGGCGGTGGTTGTTGTGTGTAAACACCAAATCAGCAGCTCGAGCAGGAGTAAGCTTGTTTCTTGCAGCACTATGGATGAAGCCGTATTTACTCCAGTTCCTCTTGCAACAAGAGGAAGATGCCGGCTGCCCAAGTACCTTCAAGGCTAATTATTTTTAACACCCTTGTGCTTTCTCAAATCAATCCCATGGAGGATTTTTGGCGATTCAGCAAGATGAATCGCACCTCACACAATGGATGTTGTAGGTCGGTCAAGAGGCTATGAGCATGGCGCGGTGGATTGAGTGTAAGTTGTGACGACACGATCTGGAGGGGTTCGAGATCGCACAGGGAAGGGGAGGGGAGGGGAGGAGAGCATGTGAGAATGAGAGGAGCAGGAGGTGAGGAACAGAGTTCGCATGTTTCTCATTCAATACCGTTCGGGTGTCACAACGCACGCCTAAGAAGCCACTTGGCACACACCCCATTGGGCCACTTGTCTCCCAGGTTACAAGGCCCAAGGCCTGATCGCCAATTGCTGCACGAGTCCAGCAAGTGCACTTCAGTCTGCTGAAGGTTCAGTAACCTGAACTGCAGGCATGACATCACTTTACTGGGCGACCGCTTGACCCTGCCACTTCTCCTGCTGCCTCACTGTGGTGCTACCTTTGCCCTTTGTCCATCCTTCTGACGCCACTGCTCAAGGACTGCACGAGGGGAGATGCAACAGTGGACAGCATCACAGAAGAGGCACAAAGCGAGAATCATAGGGGTGGAGGTGGCAAGACAGAGAACATCGCATCAGAAGAGACGGGGTGAGATGTTGAAAAGTATATATGCCAGTGGGTTTAAGGGGACTTAGGTGCCTTAGGGCAAAGGCATTGTGGCATGAGTACTCAGCGAGTATTCCTAGCTGGGCTGGCCCAAGTGGCTTCTGAACCTCTTTCTTTCTTTCCTTTTATTGTTGTTTTGTGAAATTAGGATTTCTTGTGGCTATCTTAGCTATTGCACTATCTGATTCACAAACCTTATAGATTCATGTGCCCGGTCAATTTATGAATCGTAGATTCAAATTGCCAACCTGAAAACTATGAAGAATCTATTGGTGGCTACCTAGGTTCACATCATTGTACAATGCGAAGGTCTAGATCAGATATGCATGATTATAGCCTTTGCCACCAACAAACATAAACTCTTGAAGTATGGTTATTAATCCTTTCATTTCTTTTGTGAGAATGGTTTATTCCTGTGTATATGTTCTGTAAGAAGAACTGCAGAAGTTACAGCACTGGCCAGTACTTCACTACACTGGTTTAACAGCTTTACTACTAGTCGTACCAGTAAACCTCTACAAGAGAGTCAATGTGAAATGCTGTTCTCTCTGGTGGTACCTTTAAGCAATCAATTACTCATATGATTGTTTGCTGTTGAGTTAAACTAACTTGAGTTTAATGGTGGCAAAGTTTAAACCTGGCTAGTTGACTGAATTTAAAGGAAATGTCCATACACCATAGTTTGCTACACATATTATTAGTGAAATACCTCCTGCTTTGAATAATATATAAAATGCAGAAGCACGAAGATAGCTAAATATTGCTATAAATCTAAAATTATTGTTTCCGTATTATCTTATTTTTCATTTTGTTACTGAAGATCCTATCATGTTCTGCCTTTCCCTCTTCTATCCTTGTTGTGAAGCAATACAGTTTAATCCTTCCTATATTGCAGCATCTGCACATTATTGGATTGCTTTTACTCAGCGTTGTTGTATCCCTTTTCAGTGATCTGTCAGTTTGGTGTTTTGCCTGTGACTCCTACCTAGACGCTCAATCCATTTTAGAACTGCTCCCAGTTTATGAAGTTGCACATCTGTTGAAATTTGGAGAAAGGCCCCCTTTTCGATCACTTGAAGTACTGGATTTGAGCAGTGGACAAAATGGAGGTTCATCTTCAAGTTCCTAATGTGTGATCCTCTGTCAGTGAGTTTTTTTGTCATGATGACAGTAGCCCATTGTGTGAGATGGAACTTGCTAAGCACCAGCACAAATATAAGTCAGCTAATGGTCATGTTCCTCATTACTCCTGCCGAAGTACCTGTTAGGCGTGAAGCAAACTGATAATTGTAAAAGTCTGTTTACCTTTGGACATGATAAAGGCATTAAAATTGCCTTGATGTTGACATCCAGAAAAGTATTCAATTGCGAATATATTTTTCTCCAGTGACTGATGTAGTTTAAGCTTATCCACAAAGATATGAAAGTTTAGGTATGTGCCGTTTGACTTTAGATTCTCAGATAAGAGTTGTGCTCTGCTCACTATTCTCTGATAGTGCATAATTGTTGGCACTACAGGCTGACAGCTTGTTGCCTACCAGATAGGAGGAATACTCAGTTGTAGAAACACAATGCATAAAGAGCATGTATTTGACGAAGAAGCTATCTAATTGGGAAATGAACACTCAACAATGCCCTCTATGGCATGAGCTTGAGGAACTTAATATTTCTTGCTCAAATGTGTGCCAATGCACTGCTTATCGGTCCACATGAGAAAGATTTCTGCTATTTCTATAGCTACAGGATATCCACTTCTAGAACTTTTATGACCAACTTGTCATTTTGTGATAAGCAGTAAAGGAAATTTGATCCCTTTGCAAAATAAGCAAGTGGTGTGCTTCTGGGAGGTTAAATCATGTCATGAAAGTTGTCCTTTTGCAAGATGATTAAGATAAACTCATATTTTAAGTTAGTGTGATGCTATTTTTTATTCGTTGGTTGATAGTGATGTCACTTTGTGAGCTGCCTAACATTATAAACCCAATCAGACATAAAACAACATATGTCCTCTTTGGTTGCCTTTTTTTTTGAGGAACTCTTTGGTTGACATTCGTGTGCTTGGCAAATCTGGTGAACGGCTACTCAAGTTTGTGGTCTCATTTTCCTTGAAACATAATCATCCAAATTTGCATGCTATTGCTTGTTTGATCATCATTGCAGTTTATTTGTACTACATAGTCCTCTCAAATCTCAGATGTATTCCTCCCAAAATAGTTGTTGGACAGTTTGGATGAACTGAAATACTAATATGGCAAGACAATAGGTTAAAATTTACTCCTGCCGTTCCTAAATATAAGTCTTTTTAGAGAATTCAATATGAACTACATACAGATGTATATAGATATTTTCCTTAAAACATAATCATCCAAATTTGCATGCTATTGCTTGTTTGATCATCATTGCAGTTTATTTGTACTACACAGTCCTCTGAAATCTCAGATGTATTCCTCCCAAAATAGTTGTTGGACAGTTTGGATGAACTGAAATACTAATATGGCAAGACAATAGGTCAAAATGTACTCCCTCCGTTCCTAAATATAAGTCAGGATTCAATATGAACTACATACGGATGTATATAGACATACTTAGAGTGTAGATTCATTCAATCTCCGTATGTAGTCTATATTAGAATCTCTAAAAAGACTTATACTCCCTCCATTTCAAATTACTCGTCGCAGAAATGGATGTATCTAAAACTAAAATACATCTAGATACATCCATACCTACGACAAGTAATTCAGAACGGAGCGGTGTGGTCGCCTATCGCGGCCCTTCTTCGGTGTGGGCGAGGGCTTTGAGCTCCGCCTCCATTTGGTGTCCTTCTTCTTCAACCCTGTCATTGAAGCTCTCCTTGGATGCCTCAGCTTTTTTCGAGGCTCGCTTTGGGGACATCTAGCTGCGATGGCCGTGGTGATTTCTCACACACGGTGAGGATTTCGCACGGTTGACGCCAATTTTGACGTTCAAAAATCACTTTCGACTAGGGGGTATCCTTAGTTGGGTGGACAGATTGGTTGTGTGCATCCGGTGTAGAGGCTGGGTGTAATTGATATCTTTACGATATTAATATCCCCCCTTTCAAAAAAAAGTTGGATGGACAGAGATTAGAGAGGGCGTGTACAACGACCTTATGTTGAAGGTCGCCGTACACTCGACAAAGTGACACATCGATGTTTCTTAAATAGGTTCGGTCGCCTCGTGGGAGCGCGACCTACATCCTATGGAAGAGTCATCGAGAGTGGTGCCCAGGGCACGAGGCACTCGGAGTGCGGCCGTTTTCGCAGTCCCACAACTCTTGACTAGTCCGAGTCTTACCAAATCCCTCAGACTCCGAGCTCTCAGCCTTTGCTTGCGCTCCTGAAGAGGCTTGGAAGGGGAATGTGAAGTGTATTCATGTGAGAGTGAGTGAGTTACATGCTCACGGGAAACTTTATATTAGCCTAGGTGTCCTTAACAAATGACCAAGCCTACTCTTGAAGTAAGGAGGTGAGAGCGTAGGACTAGTAATTTTTCGTCATTTGGCCCATGTGCTTCTTGTTAGGCTAGGAGGTGGGGTTGAGTAGAATCCCTACACTATGAAGAGGCTTTCTTGCTTGCGCTTGGGCTTCTTTGCTCACTTGTCTTCTCCTTTGACTTATGCTTTTATGTGGTCTTCGCCCTTTTGCCTTCTTGACCATGAAGTTTATTTGGACTTTCGTTGACCGAAGTAGTCTACTTGGACCCACAGGGGTGGCTTGGACTATTGTTGACTGTCTGGGTGGCACTCCATGTAGGATACGGTGTGGGACCTCAAGTAGGGTTAAAATCGACTACAAGATCATGCATTTTTTAGTAGACCCCGAGAATAGCGATGCTCCTTTGTATTAAATGGGTAGGTTTTTTCTTGCAGAGCCGGCTGTGCGTGCTACAAAATTTGTAATCTACTGGTTTAGAGAGTACAAAACAGCCGCACACACCTTTTTTATGAGTTGTTTCAAGGTATACAAGTTGTTGTTGTCTTCAAAGGCCTCGATTTATTAATTAAGTTTAAGAGAGTTCTCTAATTTGATGTTAATACATTGGTATTAAAAAAACAGTTAACTATGGTTGCAGTTTTGTAGTCCCTCTAATCCATAGTACTTGTCGCGGCTTTAGTACAACTTTATACCTAAACAGAGGGATTACTTGTTGTGTAGTACTTCCTCTATAAACTAATATAAGATTTTTTAGATCACTAAAGTAATGATCTAAAAGATCTTAGAGCATCTCCAATAGATGGTTCAAATTTTGGCGGTCCAAAACCGGAGATGTAAAATTTGGACCGTCAAAAAGTGCATTTTAGAGCTTCGAAAAACGCTCAACTCCAACAGATGGCCGAAATTGATGGTCCAAAAGAGCAACTCCAATAGATGGTCCAAACCAAAGATTTAAAAATCTGAAAACGGCCGCGCGGCTGCTGCCAGCCACTGTTCAGCCGCGGTTTTGCATTGAAATAGCATCAAAAATTTGAAAATAAAGTGCATCATCATCATAGTTTCAATCAAAAGTGCATCACCATCATAGTATCAAATCCCTCTACCAAAAGAACATCGTCTCAATCAAAGTTTTGCGCCCTAGAAATTGAAATGTACATGAATATTACTCATACGGGTCATCAACACCACCGGCGTTGTGAACCGTGGTACGATCATCATCTTCACCACCGTCTTTGTCGACGTTCTCAACAAGCGGTGAACTCTCGTTGCCGTGAGCACCACCGGAAGCATCTTCATTGCGTCCCATACCGGTCATGTTGCCGACGAAGCCAACTCCAACACCACTCATGTTGCCATAGCCACCTCCCAAGCCACCCATCATGTTGCCGCCAAAGCCACCTCCCATGCCGCCAAAGCCACCTTCCATGTTGCCACCGAAGCCACCTCCCATGTTTTCGCCAAATGCACCATTCATGGAATCTTCAATCATGTTCATGTAACCACCCATGGCACCTCCCATGCCTCCTCCCATGGCACCTTCCATGCCACCTCCCATGGCACCTCCCATGCCTTCTCCCATGCCTCCACCCATCATCATTTTGCCTCATGAGCATTTGCTTCTTCACGAGCATTTCATCGCGACAAAGTTCAGCATATGCCTTTGCCTTGGCATCAAGAGTTGATGTGTCCATAAACATAAACTTGAGTGTCCTCTCCTCAACCATCTTCCTCTCATCGGCCACGGCCTTATTCTCCTCTAGGTCCACCTTCCTCTCCTCGGTCGCGGCCAACCTCTCCTCGGCCGCCGCCCTTCGCCGCTCGGCCTCACTCCTCTCCTCTATTTCCTTGAGCTTCAAGATTCTTTTCTCTTCGGCATACTCTTTCCTCGCCATGACAATGGCATCAAATCCTTCCTTGAGATTATTGTCTCCGGCCTTGGTTCCCTTCGCTTTCTTGTTTCCATCGGGCCTATAAGATTTTGTCGCGGAGTGAGGAGTGGGGCTCGTCTCCTCAATGGCGACATCTTCTTCATCCTCAAGCACCGCACTCTTCTTCCTCAACGATTCAAAAGTCTCTCTAGTTTTCCACTTCTCCTCATCCTTGAGCTCTTTGTAGCAATGATGAAAAGTGAAAGCTTTTCCTTTCCTTTTCTTCTTCTCGCCTTTCATGTTCTTCTCTCGAAATAATCCTTGTGCAATCGTTTTCTACAATAAAACAAGCAACACATCATCATCAACATGTGGAACAAAGAGGAAATATTTGACAAAGCACGCACGAAGAGGAAATATTTACCAAGTCACTATCACCGCAACCACTTGGGTTCATGCGAGCAACGTTTGACAAGCAACCGGTCCACTTTTGGCATCTGGCGTTGATGGTGGACCAACGTTGGCGTAGAGAGTCGCTTGAATGGAAGTGACCACTTGTGTTGCGCTCATCGAAGTACTCCTTGATGCGTTGCCAATAGGTGTTCACCGTTTGGTCGCTTCCAACGCTTGCATCTTGAGAGATTTTCTTCCAAGCGATGCATATCAACACATCCTCCACGGTGGTATAATTTCCACTTCTTCCCTTGACAACAAAGCCCTCATCGTCCACATCAAGATTGTCATCATCATATTGGGTTTCATATTCTTGTGACGCATACATGTAATCATCATTTGCCACATTTGTCGCGTGCATGAAAACTTCATCATCAAGACTACAATTGGACGCACAAACAATCAAGAACACATACAATTTGAAACAACAAACGAGAGCACAACCGAAAAATTTATACCTTTGCGACATTTCATCGAACATGTTAGGCGATGGCTGTCGGCGTGGCCACATCTTCCTCCACGGCCGGCGATGGCGTCGGGGGAGATTGAGAAATGGATGTGTGGCTGCTGGAGGAGGCCGCCGGCCGCACCGGCTACGAGTCATCACCCCGAGCCGCCACGGCCGCATTGGAGACCTACACCGGCCGCGTAGAACTGTGGATCGGGTTGCGGCTGCGGTTGGCCGGCCGTTTTCCGCCGCCTCGTTCCTTAGCCGGCTTCGCCGCCGGCGCGGTGGCCACCGGCCGGGGTGGCGCGAATCTGGGCCGGCGGGCGGGGGGCGGCGGCATGGCAGTGGTTGCGGGCGAGATGGCAGCGACGGCGGCCACGTGGGTCAGCCCACCGGCTGCGGCGGCGGCGGAGAAGGCGGCGGGGTCGTCGCCTTCGGCCATGGCGGCACCGGACGGCGGGGGGCGGCGGTCGGCCGGGTGGGTCGCGGGCGGGTGGGAAAGGAAAGGAACTGGCGGTTGGGCGTTCGCGGGCGGCGGCTGGTTTTGGACCAGATGCACCTTGTGATGTAAATTTGCACCGCAAGGTGTTGTATTTTACATCACGAGGAGGCCGTGGTCCAATTTTTTTCATGTGGATTATTTGTTGGAGCAGCGTTTTTTGCCTTAGACGGTTCAGAAGTTAGGTATTTTTACATTTGAACCGTCTATTGGAGATGCTCTTATGAAGGGAGTATTAATAATCGCTTTGCAAGTAATTTGCCTGGTAGGGCAAGTGTACAGTTGGTCCTCGCCGAGGATAGCTTTGCTTCCGGCGCTCACTAGAATCATTCAATTCAAGCGTTTGGTCAGACGTCCGTATCAAGAACATAGGCAATGCTGCTATGATGCACCGAAGGCATCCACTAACTGGTGAGTATCAACATCAATGGAATCTCATCCTCTTGACTTGCAGTTCAACTGGTATGGTGTCCCTGTTGTCCTCTTTAGCGCCACCTGTTCATAATTTGGACGGACAGTATCCAGGCGATAAATCTGGTCTCATTTTGTGTGGCCATCTGCACATTGAGGCGTGTGCATACACGTTGAACCAATAATAATCATATTATATGAGGGAAAACATGTTCAAGTGCCATTCTTAGGCCAAGAAAAAGGTTTGCCATCTTTTGAGTAGCTTCTGAACAAGGCACTAGCAGAGTCTTTGGAGCACTCAGAAGCACAGATCCAATATGATGTGATTGCGTCAGGGTAGGGTAGGGTGCGACATTGCCGGCTGCGGCTGCAATCGTGCACGCACCTACTAGTGTTTTCTAGTTTGGCTTTGGGAATTGGGTATGATTGGCTGGAGTGCGTCATGAATCAGCACAAATGCTGAAAACGCCAGCGAAAGTTGATCAATGTTTGGTTTGTTACAGTACTTAGCAACGTCAGTGATGCATACTCCCTCCCTCCGTACCAAAAATAAATGTTTTTAATTTTATACTAGCTTTAGTATAAAATTATACTCCTTCCTTTCATTTATACAGAGCCTAATGCGTTTTTTGAGGTTAATTTTGACCAAATGTTAGAGCCATAATATATGACATGCAACTTACACAAATCATACAATCAAATTCGTATGTGAAAGGACCTTCCAATCAGTGGTGGAGCTACAGGGTGGCCACGGTGGGCCGCGGCCCACCCTGACAATTTCGATCGATTATATACATATAAATTTTGACTGGGCCAAAGAAAAACAATTGGCCCAATAGAACTTACCTGTTGACGGACAAACGCAGCCCAAGCCACGCCCTCGTCCTGTCGTCCACATCGAGCGAGGGGACAACCGCCTCGTCCCGACCCCCCCCCCCCAAGGAGAAATTGGATCTTTTGCCATCCAATCCCCCCCCCTCCCAGAGCCGTGCGGCCGTACCTTGCCTCGCCCTCACTTGTCGCGGGCCTCGCCGGTCGCCGGCGGCCGGCCAGAGCCCAGCCGTCGAGGAGGATCATGCCTCTCCTTTAGTCCTTCCTGCCCGCTGTGACAGCGAGCTGTGTGCGCCCCTGCCCCTGCCATGCGTGGCCGGCGGCGGCCGCCGAGTGCCCAAAGTGCCCCATTCTGGCGGCAGCAAGTCAGCCCAATTTAAGTTATCAAATGCCAAAATTTTGCTTCCCCAATTTCTTATCTAGGGTTTGTGTTTTTGTTGTGCTATCCTATCCTGTGGATTAACCGAACACATGCATTATTTTGCACATAATTTCTACCCAAATAGCTTTATTGATAGATTTTTTTTTGAACTCTATTGATGGAAATTCTTATTATAGAATTGTTGAAGAATGAAAAGGACCCGAGACATTGTTTCTCTTTTTCAAAGAGAAGTTATGAAGATAGGAAAGAAAAGGCAGGGGCTATACAGATGTAGCCAAAGAATAAACCGAAGAACTTCTCAAGGTATGCACGATGGTCTATGTAGTATGTACTATGTGTTGGGGAACGTAGTAATTTCAAAATTTTCCTACGCACACGCAAGATCATGGTGATGCATAGCAACGAGAGAGGAGAGTGTTGTCTACGTACCCTCGTAGACCGGAAGCGGAAGAGTTATAACAACGCGGTTGATGTAGTCGTACGTCTTCACGGCCCGACCGATCAAGCACCGAAACTACGGCACCTCCGAGTTCTAGCACACGTTCAGCTCGATGACGATCCCCGGACTCCGATCCAGCAGAATGTCGGGGAAGAGTTCCGTCAGCACGACGGCGTGGTGACGATCTTGATGTTCTACCGTCGCAGGGCTTCGCCTAAGCACCGCTACAATATTATCGAGGATTATGGTGGAGGGGGGCACCGCACACGGCTAAGAGATCAATGATCAATTGTTGTGTCTATGGGGTGCCCCCTGCCCCCGTATATAAAGGAGCAAGGGGGAGGAGGTGTGGCCAGGCAAGGGACGCGCCAGGAGAAGTCCTACTCCCACTGGGAGTAGGACTCCCCCCCTTTTCCATGTTGGACTAGGACTTGGGGGGAAGGAGAGAAAGAGGGGAAAGGAAAGGGGGGCGCCGCCCCCCTCCTTGTCCAATTCGGACTTGGGGGGGGGGGAGGGGCGCGCGGCTGCCCCTTGGCCTCCTCTCTACTTCCTCCACTAGGCCCATTAAGGCCCATTAGGTTACCGGGGGGTTCCGGTAACCTCCCGGTACTCCGGTAAAATGCCGATTTCACCTGGAACACTTCCGATGTCCAAACATAGGCTTCCAATATATCAATCTTTATGTCTCGACCATTTCGAGACTCCTCGTCATGTCCGTGATCACATCCGGGACTTCGAACAACCTTCGGTACATCAAAACATATAAACTCATAATGAAACTGTCATCATAATGTTAAGCGTGCGGACCCTACGGGTTCGAGAACAATGTAGACATGACTGAGACACGTCTCCGGTCAATAACCAATAGCGGAACCTAGATGCTCATATTGGCTCCTACATATTCTACGAAGATCTTTATCGGTCAGCCGCATAACAACATACGTTGTTCCCTTTGTCATTGGTATGTTACTTGCCCGAGATTCGATCGTCGGTATCTCAATACCTAGTTCAATCTCGTTACCGGCAAATCTCTTTACTCATTCCGTAATACATCATCCCACAACTAACTCATTAGTTGCAATGCTTGCAAGGCTTAAGTGATGTGCATTACCGAGAGGGCCCAAAGATACCTCTCCGACAATCGGAGTGACAAATCCTAATCTCGAAATACGCCAACCCAACAAGTACCTTCGGAGACACCTGTAGAGCACCTTTATAATCACCCAGTTACGTTGTGACGTTTGGTAGCACACAAAGTGTTCCTCCGGTAAACGGGAGTTGCATAATCTCATAGTCATAGGAACATGTATAAGTCATGAAAAAAGCAATAGCAACAAACTAAACGATCAAGTGCTATGCTAACGGAATGGGTCAAGTCAATCACATCATTCTCCTAATGATGTGATCCCGTTAATCAAATGACAACTCATGTCTATGGTTAGGAAACATAACCATCTTTGATCAACGAGCTAGTCAAGTAGAGGCATACTAGTGACACTCTGTTTGTCTATGTATTCACACATGTATTATGTTTCCGGCTAATACAATTCTAGCATGAATAATAAACATTTATCATGAAATAAGGAAATAAATAGTAACTTTATTATTGCCTCTAGGGCATATTTCCTTCAGTCTCCCACTTGCACTAGAGTCAATAATCTAGATCACATCGCCATGTGACTTAACATCAATAGTTCACATCACCATGTGATTAACACCCATAGTTCACATCGCCATGTGACCAACACCCAAAGGGTTTACTAGAGTCAATAATCTAGTTCACATCTCTATGTGATTAACACCCAAAGAGTACTAAGGTGTGATCATGTTTTGCTTGTGAGAGAAGTTTAGTCAACGGGTCTGCAACATTCAGATCCGTATGTATATTGCAAATTTCTATGTCAACAATGCTCTGCACGGAGCTACTCTAGCTAATTGCTCCCACTTTCAATATGTATCCAGATTGAGACTTTGAGTCATCTGGACCAGTGTCAAAACTTGCATCGACGTAACCCTTTACGACGAACCTTTTGTCACCTCCATAATCGAGAAACATATCCTTATTCCACTAAGGATAATTTTGACCAATGTCCAGTGATCTACTCCTACATCACTATTGTACTCCCTTGCCAAACTCAGGGCAGGGTATACAATAGGTCTGGTACACAGCATGGCATACTTTATAGAACCTATTGCTGAGGCATATGGAATGACTTCCATTCTCTCTCTATCTTCTGCCGTGGTCGGGTTTTGAGTCTTACTCAACTTCACACCTTGTAACACAGGCAACTCCTTCTTTGACTGTTCCATTTTGAAGTACTTCAAAATCTTGTCAAGGTATGTACTCATTGAAAACAACTTATCAAGCATCTTGATCTATCTCTATAGATCTTGATGCTCAATATGTAAGCAGCTTCACCGAGGTCTTTCTTTGAAAAACTCCTTTCAAAACTTCCTTTATGCTTTGCAGAATAATTCTACATTATCTCCGATCAACAATATGTCATTCACATATACTTATCAAAAATGTTGTAGTGCTCCCACTCACTTTCTTGTAAATGCAGGCTTCACCGCAAGTCTGTATAAAACTATATGCTTTGGTCAACTTATCAAAGCGTATATTCCAACTCCGAGATGCTTGCACCAGTCCATAGATGGATCGCTGGAGCTTGCATATTTTGTTAGTACCTTTAGGATTGACAAAACCTTCTGGTTGCATCATATACAAATCTTCTTTAATAAATCCATTAAGGAATGCAGTTTTGTTTATCCATTTGCCAGATTTCATAAAATGCGGCAATTGCTAACATGATTCGGACAGACTTAAGCATAGATACGAGTGAGAAACTCTCATCGTAGTCAACACCTTGAACTTGTCGAAAACCTTTTTGCGACAATTCTAGCTTTCTAGATAGTAACACTACTATCAGCGTCCGTCTTCCTCTTGAAGATCCATTTAATCTCAATGGCTCACCGATCAATGGGCAAGTCAATCAAAGTCCATACTTTGTTCTCATAAATGGATCTCATCTCAGATTTCATGGCCTCAAGCCATTTCACGGAATCTGGGCTCATCATCGCTTCCTCATAGTTCATAGGCTCGTCATGGTCAAGTAACATGACCTCCAGAACAGGATTACCGTACCACTCTGGTGCGGATCTCACTCTGGTTTACCTACGAGGTTCGGTAGTAACTTGATCTGAAGTTACATGATCATCATCATTAGCTTCCTCACCAATTGGTGTAGTAGTCACAGGAACAAATTTCTATGATGAACTACTTTCCAATAAGGGAGCAGGTACAGTTACCTCATCAAGTTCTACTTTCCTCCCGCTCACTTCTTTCGAGAGAAACTCCTTCTCTAGAAAGGATCCATTCTCAGCAATGAATAACTTGCCTTGGGATCAGTGATAGAAGGTGTACCCAACATTTTCTTTTGGGTATCCTATGAAAATGCACTTCTCCGATTTGGGTTTGAGCTTATCAGGTTGAAACTTTTTCACATAAGCATTGCAACCTCAAACTTTAAGAAACGACAGCATAGGTTTCTTGCCAAACCATAGTTTATACGGTGTCGTCTCAACGGATTTAGATGGTGCCCTATTTAATGTGAATGCAGCTGTCTCTAATGCATAACCCCAAAACGATAGTGGTAAATCGGTAAGAGACATCATAGATTGCACCATATCTAATAAAGTACGGTTACGATGTTCGGACACACCATTACGCTGTGGTGTTCCAGGTGGCGTGAGTAGTGAAACTATTTCACATTGTTTTAACTAAAAGCCAAACTCGTAACTCAAATATTTTACTTCTACGATCATATCGTAGAAACTCTTATTTTTGTTACGATGATTCTCCACTTCACTCTGAATTTTTTTGAACTTTTCAAATGTTTCAGACTTGTGTTTCATTAAGTAGATATACTCATATCTGCTCAAATCATCTGTGAAGATCAGAAAATAATGATACCTGCCATGAGCCTCAATATTCATCGGACCACATACATCAGTATGTATGATTTCCAACAAATCTGTTGCTCGCTCCATTGTTCCGGAGAACGGAGTCTTAGTCATCTTGCCCATGAGGCATGGTTCGCAAGCATCAATTGATTCATAATCAAGTGATTCCAAAAGCCCATCAGCATGGATTTTCTTCATGTGCTTTACACCAATATGACCTAAACGGCAGTACCACAAATAAGTTGCACTATCATTATTAACTTTGCATCTTTCGACTTCAATATTATGAAAATGTGTATCACCACGATCGAGATCCAACAAACCATTTTCATTGGGTGTATGACCATAGAAGGTTTTATTCATGTAAACAGAACAACAATTATTCTCTAACTTACATGAATAACCGTATTGCAATAAACATGATCCAATCATATTTATGCTCAACGCAAACACCAAATAACACTTATTTAGGTTCAACACTAATCCCGAAAGTATAGGGAGTGTGCGATGATGATCATATCAATCTTGGAACCACTTCCAACACACATCGTCACTTCACCCTTAACTAGTCTCTGTTTCTTTTGCAACTCCCATTTTGAGTTACTACTCTTAGCAACTAAACCAGTATCAAATACCGAGGGGTTGCTATAAACACTAGTAAAGTACACATCAATAACATGTATATCAAATATACCTATGTTCACTTTGCCATCCTTCTTATCCGCCAATTACTTGGGGTAGTTCCGCTTCCAATGACCAGTCCCTTTGCAGTAGAAGCACTCAGTTTCAGGCTTAGGTCCAGACTTGGGTTTTTTCACTTGAGCAGCAACTTGTTTGCCGTTCTTCTTGAAGTTCCCCTTCTTCTTCCCTTTGTCCCTTTACTTGAAACTAGTGGTTTTACCATCAACACTTGATGCTTTTCTTGATTTCTACCTTTGTTGATTTCAGCATCACGAAGAGCTTGGGAATCGTTTCCGTTATCCCTTGCATATTATAGTTCATCACGAAGTTCTACTAACTTGGTGATGGTGACTAGAGAATTCTGTCAATCACTATCTTATCTGGAAGATTAACTCCCACTTGATTCAAGTGATTGTAGTACCCAGACAATCCGAGCACATGCTCACTGTTTGAGCTATTCTCCTCCATCTTTTAGCTATAGAACTTGTTGAAGACTTCATATCTCTCAACTCGAGTATTTGCTTAAAATATTAACTTCAACTCCTGGAACATCTCATATGGTCCATGATGTTCAAAACGTGTTTGAAGTCCCGATTCTAAGCCGTTAAGCATGGTGCACTAAACTATCAAGTAGTCATCATATTGAGCTAGCCAAACGTTCATAACGTCTGCATCTGCTCCTGCAATAGGTCTGTCACCTAGTGGTGCATCAAGGACATAATTCTTCTGTGTAGCAATGAGGTTAATCCTCAGATCACGGATCCAATCCGCATCATTGCTACTAACATTTTTCAACATAGTTTTCTCTAGGAATATATAAAAAATTAAACGGGGAGCAATATCGCGAGCAATTGATCTACAACATAGATATGCTAATACTACCAGGACTAAGTTCATGATAAATTAAAGTTCAATTAATCATATTACTTAAGAACTCCCACTTAGATAGACATCCCTCTAATCCTCTAAGTTATCACGTGATCCAAATCAACTAAACCATGTCCGATCATCACGTGAGATGGAGTAGTTTCAATGGTGAACATCACTATGTTGATCATATCTACTATATGATTCACGCTCAACCTTTCGGTCTCCATGTTCCGAGGCCATATCTGTTATATGCTAGGCTCGTCAAGTTTAACCTGAGTATTCCGCGTGTGCAACTGTTTTGCACCCGTTGTATTTGAACGTAGAGCCTATCACACCCGATCATCACGTGGTGTCTCAGCACGAAGAACTTTCGCAACGGTGCATAATCAGGGAGAACACTTGTACCTTGATAATTAGTGAGAGATCATCTTATAAAGCTACTGTCGAACTAAGCAAAATAAGATGTATAAAAGATAAACATCACATGCAATCAAAATATGTGACATGATATGGCCATCATCATCTTGTGCCTTTGATCTCCAACTCCAAAGCATCGTCATGATCTCCATCATCTTGATATATATCAATGTGTCGTCACATGGTTGTCTCGCCAACAATTGCTCTTGCAACTATTGCTATCGCATAGCGATGAAGTAAAGCAATTATTTGGCGCTTGCATCTTATGCAATAGAGAGATAACCATAAGGCTTTTGCCAGTTGCCGATAACTTCAACAAAACATGATCATCTCATACAACAACTTATATCTCATCACGCCTTGACCATATCACATCACAATATGCCCTGCAAAAACAAGTTAGACGTCCTCTACTTTGTTGTTGCAAGTTTTACGTGGCTGCTACGGGCTGAGCAAGAACCGTTCTTACCTACGCATCAAAACCACAACGATAGTTTGTCAAGTTAGTGCTGTTTTAACCTTCTCAAGGACCGGGAGTAGCCACACTCAGTTCAACTAACGTTGGAGAAACTGACACCCGCCAGCCACGTGTGTGCAAAGCACGTCGGTAGAACCAGTCTCGCGTAAGCGTACGCGTAATGTCGGTCCGGGCCGCTTCATCCAACAATACCGCCAAACCAAAGTATGACATGCTGGTAAGCAGTATGACTTATATCGCCCACAACTCACTTGTGTTCTACTCATGCATATAACATCAACGCATAAAACCTGGCTCTGATACCACTGTTGGGGAACGTAATAATTTCAAAATTTTCCTACGCACACGCAAGATCATGGTGATGCATAGCAACGAGAGAGGAGAGTGTTGTCTACGTACCCTCGTAGACCGGAAGCGGAAGAGTTATAACAACGCAGTTGATGTAGTCGTACGTCTTCACGGCCCGACCGATCAAGCACCGAAACTACGGCACCTCCGAGTTCTAGCAAACGTTCAGCTCGATGACGATCCCCGGACTCCGATCCAGCAGAATGTCGGGGAAGAGTTCCGTCAGCACGACGGCGTGGTGACGATCTTGATGTTCTACCGTCGCAGGGCTTCGCCTAAGCACCGCTACAATATTATCGAGGATTATGGTGGAGGGGGGCACCGCACACGGCTAAGAGATCAATGATCAATTTTGTGTCTATGGGGTGCCCCTGCCCCCGTATATAAAGGAGCAAGGGGGAGGAGGTGCTGCCAGGCAAGGGGCGCGCCAGGAGGAGTCCTACTCCCACTGGGAGTAGGACTCCCCCCTTTTCCATGTTGGACTAGGACTTGGGGGGAAGGAGAGAAAGAGGTGAAAGGAAAGGGGGGCGCCGCCCCCCTCCTTGTCCAATTCGGACTGGGGGGGAGGGGCGCGCGGCTGCCCCTTGGCCTCCTCTCTACTTCCTCCACTAGGCCCATTAAGGCCCATTAGGTTACCGGGGGGTTCCGGTAACCTCCCGGTACTCCGGTAAAATGTTGATTTCACCCGAAACACTTCCGATGTCCAAACATAGGCTTCCAATATATCAATCTTTTTGTCTCGACCATTTTGAGACTCCTCGTCATGTCCGTGATCACATCTGGGACTCTGAACAACCTTCGGTACATCAAAACATATAAACTCATATTGAAAATGTCATCGTAACGTTAAGCGTGCGGACCCTAAAGGTTCGAGAACAATGTAGACATGACCGAGACACGTCTCCGGTCAATAACCAATAGCGGAACCTGGATGATCATATTGGCTCCTACATATTCTACGAAGATCTTTATCGGTCAGACCGCATAACAACATACGTTGTTACCTTTGTCATTGGTATGTTACTTGCCCGAGATTCGATCGTCGGTATCTCAATACCTAGTTCAATCTCGTTACCGGCAAGTCTCTTTACTCGTTCTGTAATACATCATCCCGCAGCTAACTCATTAGTTGCAATGCTTGCAAGGCTTAAGTGATGTGCATTACTGAGAGGGCCCAGCGATACCTGTCCGACAATCAGAGTGACAAATCCTAATCTCGAAATACGCCAACCCAACAAGTACCTTCGGAGACACCTGTAGAGCACCTTTATAATCACCCAGTTACGTTGTGACGTTTGGTAGCACACAAAGTGTTCCTCCGGTAAATGGGAGTTGCATAATCTCATAGTCATAGGAACATGTATAAGTCATGAAGAAAGCAATAGCAACAAACTAAATGATCAAGTGCTATGCTAACAGAATGGGTCAAGTCAATCACATCATTCTCCTAATGATGTGATCCCGTTAATCAAATGACAACTCATGTCTATGGTTAGGAAACATAACCATCTTTGATCAACGATCTAGTCAAGTAGAGGCATACTAGTGACACTCTGTTTGTCTATGTATTCACACATGTATTATGTTTCCGGCTAATACAATTCTAGCATGAATAATAAACATTTATTATGAAATAAGGAAATAAATAATAACTTTATTATTGCCTTTAGGGCATATTTCCTTCACTATGTAGCCTTCTTTGTAGAAAAATTAGACTTAATTGAGAATTCTCGTGTGTTTGAAAGACCATATTGAACAATTTCTATGTAATATTTTGGCAATTAGTTACTCCCTTTGTCCCAAAATATAAGAACGTTTTTCACACTACACTAGTGTCAAAAACGTTCTTATATTATATATGGGACGGAGGGAGTAGAACATTCACTTGTCACATTTCTTATCAAAAAAATTTAGGAGCGGACCACCCTCATCTCAAATGCTAGCTCCGCCACTGCTTCCAATGATATAATTTTCACATTATACATCTCATGTACTATTAATCTTGTCAATAGCCAAAGACGGTCTTGTAAAACGCATTAAGCCATATATAGATGAAAGGAGGGAGTAATTGTTTAGAGGGACCTAAGAAAAGGAGGGAGTTATTGTCAATTGTCAATAGTCACTAAGGAAATATGCCCTAGAGGCAATAATAAAGTTGTTATTTATATTTCCTTATATCATGATAAATGTTTATTATTCATGCTAGAATTGTATTAACCGGAAACTTAGTACATGTGTGAACACATAGAGAAACAGAGTGTCACTAGTTTGCCTCTACTTGACTAGCTCGTTGAATCAATGATGGTTATGTTTCCTAACCATAGACATGAGTTGTCATTTGATTAACGGGATCACATCATTAGAGAATAATGTGATTGACTTGAACCATCCGTTAGCTTAGCACGATGATCATTTAGTTTGTTGCTATTGCTTTCTCCATTACTTATACATGTTCCTATGACTATGAGATCATGCAACTCCCGAGTACCGGAGGAACACTTTGTGTGCTACCAAACATCACAACGTAACTAGGTGATTATAAAGGTGCTCTACAGGTGTCTCTGATGGTACTTGTTGAGTTGGCATAGATCGAGATTAGGATTTATCACTCCGATTGTCGGAGAGGTATCTCTGGGCCCTCTTGGTGATGCACATCACAATAAGCCTTGCAGGCAATGTAGCTAATGAGTTAGTTACGGGACGTAGCATTATGGAACGAGTAAAGAGATTTTCTAGTAACGAGATTGAACTAGGTATTGAGATATCGACGATCGAATCTCGGGCAAGTAACATACCGATGACAAAGGAAACAACGTATGTTGTTATGCGGTTTGACCGATAAAGATCTTCGTAGAATATGTAGGAACCAATATGGGCATCCAGGTTCTGCTATTGGTTATTGACCGGAGATGTGTCTCGGTCATGTCTACATAGTTTCGAACTCATAGGGTCCGCACGCTTAACGTTCTGTGACGATTTGTATTATGAGTTATGTGATTTGATGACCGAAGTTTGTTCGGAATCCCGGATGAGATCGGGGACATGACGAGGAGTCTCAAAATGGTCGAGACGTAAAGATTGATATATTGGAAGACTATATTCGGACATCGGAAAGGTTCCGAGTGATTCGGATATTTTTCGGAGTACCGGAGAGTTACGGGAATTCGGTGGGAGAAGTATTGGGCCTTATTGGGCCATACGGGAATAGAGGAGGCAGACCAAAGGGAAGGAGGCGCCCCCCATAGGTCCTAATTGGACTAGGGGAAAGGGGGCGGCGCCTGCTACATCTTGAGCTTGCGTTGGATTTCCCCGAAGAGGAAAGGATGATGCAGCAGAGTAGCGTAAGTATTTCCCTAAGTTTTTGAGAACCAAGGTATCAATCCAGTAGGAGGCCACGCTCAAGTCCCTCGTACCTGCACAAAACGATAGCTACTCGCAACCAACGCGATTAGGGGTTGTCAATCCCTTCACGGTCACTTACGAGAGTGAGATCTGATAGATATAATATTTTTGGTATTTTTGGTATAAAGATGCAAAGTAAAAAGGAAAAGCAAAGTAAAAAAGCAAAGCAAGATTAAAGTAATGGAGATTGATATGATGAGAATAGACCCGGGGGCCATAGGTTTCGCTAGTGGCTTCTCTCAAGAGCATAAGTATTCTACGGTGGGTGAACAAATTACTGTTGAGCAATTGACGGAATTAAGCATAGTTATGAGAATATCTAGGCATGATCATGTATATAGGCATCACGTCCGTGACAAGTAGACTGAAACGATTCTGCATCTGCTACTATTACTCCACTCATCGACCGCTATCAGCATGCATCTAGAGTATTAAGTTAAAAACAGAGTAACGCCTTAAGCAAGACGACATGATGTAGAGAGATAAATTCATGCAATATGAAATAAACCCCATCTTGTTATCCTCGATGGCAACGATGCAATACGTGCCTTGCCGCCCCTTCTGTCACTGGGAAAGGACACCGCAAGATCGAACCCAAAGCTAAGCACTTCTCCCATGGCAAGAACTACCAATCTAGTTGGCCAAACCAAACGGATAATTCGAAGAGACTTGCAAAGATAAGCAATCATACATAAAAGAATTCAGAGAAGATTCAAATATTATTCATAGATAGACTTGAACATAAACCCACAATTCATCGGTCTCAACAAACACACCGCAAAAAGAAGATTACATCGAATAGATCTCCACAAGAGAGGGGGAGAACTTTGTATTGAGATTCAAAGAGAGAGAAGAAGCCATCTAGCTACTAACTATGGACCCGAAGGTCTGAGGTAAACTACTCACACTTCATCGGAGAGGCTATGATGATGTAGAAGCCCTCCGTGATGACGGCCCTCTTCCGGCGGAGCTCCGAAACAGGCCCCAAGATGGGATCTCGTGGATACAGAAAGTTGCGACGGTGGAATTAGGTTTTTGGCTCCTCTTCTGATCGTTTGGGGGTACGTATGTATATATAGGAGGAAGGAGTACGTCGGTGGAGCTCCGAGGGGCCCACGAGGCAGGGGGCGCGCCCTAGGGGGGGCGCCCCCACCCTTGTGACCGCCTCTTTTGTTCCTTGGCGTAGGGTCCAAGTCTCCTGGATCATGTTCGGTGAGAAAATCACGTTCCCGAAGGTTTTATTCCGTTTGGCCTCCTTTTGATATTCCGTTTCTTCGAAACACTGAAATAGGCAAAAAAACAACAATTCTGGGCTGGGCCTCCAGTTAATAGGTTAGTCCCAAAAGTAATATAAAAGTGGAAAATAAAGCCCAATATAGTCCAAAACAGTAGATAATATAGCATGGAGCAATCAAAAATTATAGATACGTTGGAGACGTATCTGGCATCCCCAAGCTTAATTCCTGCTCGTCCTCGAGTAGGTAAATGATAAAAAGAGAATTTTTGATGCGGAGTGCTACTTGGCATAATTTCAATGCAAATCTACTTAATTGTGATATGAATATTCAGATTAGAAAGATTCAAGACAAAAGTTTATATTGACATAAAAAAAATAATACTTCAAGCATACTAATAAAGCAATTATGTCTTCTCAAAATAACATGGCCAAAGAAAGTTATCCCTAGAAAATCATATAGTCTGGCTATGCTCTATCTTCACCACACAAAATATTTAAATCATACACAACCCCGATTACAAGCCAATCAATTGTTTCATACTCTAACTTTTTCAAAACTTTTTCAATCTTCACGCAATACATGGGCGTGAGCCATGGACATAGCACTATAGGTGGAATAGAATGGTGGTTGTGGAGAAGACAAAAAGGGAGAAGATAGTCTCACATCAACTAGGCGTATCAACGGGCTATGGAGATGCCCATCAATAGATATCAATGTGAGTGAGTAGGGATTGCCATGCAACGGATGCACTAGAGCTATAAGTATATGAAAGCTCAAAAAGAAACTAAGTGGGTGTGTATCCAACTTGCTTGCTCATGAAGACCTAGGGCAATTTGAGGAAGCCCATCACTGGAATATACAAGCCAAGTTCTATAATGAAAGATTCCCACTAGTATATGAAAGTGATAACATGAGAGACTCTCTACTATGAAGATCATGGTGCTACTTTGAAGCACAAGTGTGGTAAAAGGATAGTAACATTGTCCCTTCTCTCTTTTTCTCTCATTTTTTTATTTGGGCCTTTTTTTATGGCCTCTTTTTTTATTTGGGCTTCTTTGGCCTCTTTTATTTATTTTTCGTCCGGAGTCTCATCCCGACTTGTGGGGGAATCATAGTCTCCATCATTCTTTCCTCACTGGGACAATGCTCTAATAATGATGATCATCACACTTCTATTTTTCTTACAACTCAACAATTACAACTCGATACTTAGAATAAAATATGACTCTATATGAATGCCTCCGGCGGTGTACCGGGATATGCAATGAATCAAGAGTGACATGTATGAAAGAATTATGAACAGTGGCTTTGCCACAAATACGATGTCAACTACATGATCATGCTAGCAATATGACAATGATGGAGTGTGTCATAATAAATGGAACGGTGGAAAGTTGCATGGCAATATATCTCGGAATGGCTATGGATATGCCATAATAGGTAGGTATGGTGGCTGGTTTTGGGGAGGGGATATGGTGGGTGTATGATACCGGTGAAAGGTGCGCGGTATTAGAGAGGCTAGCAAAGGTGGAAGGGTGAGAGTGTGTATAATCCATGGACTCAACATTAGTCATAAAGAACTCATATACTTATTGCAAAAATCTAGAAGTTATCAAAACAAAGTATTACGTGCATGCTCCTAGGGGGATAGATTGGTAGGAAAAGACCATCGCTCGTCCCCGACCGCCACTCATAAGGAAGACAATCAATAAATAAATCATGCTCCGACTTCATCACATAACGGTTCACCATACGTGCATGCTACGGGAATCACAAACTTCAACACAAGTATTCTTTAAATTCATAACAACTCAACTAGCATGACTTTAATATTATCACCTCCATATCTCAAAACAATTATCATGCTTCAATCTTTTCTTAGTATTCAACACACTCAAAAGAAAGTTTCACAAATCTTGAATACCAAGCATATTATTATTAAGCAAATTATCATGCTATTAAGAGACTCTCAAAATAATTTAAGTGAAGCATGAGAGATCAATAGTTTCTTTAAAACAAATCCACCACCGTGCTCTAAAAGATCTAAGTGAAGCATATAGAGCAAAATTACATAGCTCAAAAGATATAAGTGAAGCACATAGAGCAAAACTACTTAGCTCAAAAGATATAAGTGAAGCACATAGAGTATTCTATCAAATTTTAATTCATGTATGGCTCTCTCAAAAGGTGTGTACAGCAAGTATGATTGTGGCACACTAACAAACAAAGACACAAATAATACAAGACGCTCCAAGTAAAACACATATCATGTTGGTGAATAAAAATATAGCTCCAAGTAAAGTTACCGATGGAAGTAGACGAAAGAGGGGATGCCTTCCGGGGCATCCCCAAGCTTTGGCTTTTAGGTGTCCTTAGATTATGTTGGGGGTGCCATGGGCATCCCCAATCTTAGGCTCTTGCCACTCCTTGTTTCATAATCCATCAAATCCTTACCCAAAACTTGAGAACTTCACAACACAAAACTTAAAGTAGAAAACTCGTGAGCTCCGTTAGCGAAAGAAAACAAAAGACCACTTCAAGGTACTGTAATGAACTCATTCTTTATTTATATTGGTGTTAAACCTACTGTATTCCAACTTCTCTATGGATTATAAACTATTTTACTAGCCATAGATTCATCAAAATAAGTAAACAACACACGAAAAACAGAATCTGTCAAAACAGAACAGTCTGTAGTAATCTGTAGCTAGCGCAAGATATGGAACCCCAAAAATTCTAAAATAAATTTCTGGACGTGAGTAATTTATCTATTAATCATCTGAAAAAAGAATTAACTAAATAGCACTCTCCAAATAAAAATGACAGCAGTTCTCGTGAGCGCTAAAGTTTCTGTTTTTTACAGCAAGTTCAACAAGACTTTCCCCAAGTCTTCCCAACGGTTCTACTTGGCACAAACACTAATTAAACACAAAAAACACAACCAAAACAGAGCCTAAATAATTTATTTATTACTAAACAGGAGAAAAAAAGCAAGGAATAAAAATAAAATTGGGTTGCCTCCCAACAAGCGCTATTGTTTAACGCCCCTAGCTAGGCATAAAAGCGAGGATAGATCTAGGTATTGCCATCTTTGGTAGGTAATCCATAAGTGGCTCTCATGATAGTTTCATATGGCAATTTTATTTTCTTTCTTGGAAAGTGTTCCATGCCCTTTTTAATGGAAATTGAAATCTAATATTCCCTTCCTTCATATCAATAATCGCACCAACCGTTCTAAGGAAAGGTCTACCAAGAATAATAGGGCAAGAAGGATTGCAATCTATATCAAGAACAATGAAATCTACGGGCACATAATTTCTATTTGCAACAATAAGAACATCATTAATCCTTCCCATAGGTTTCTTAATAGTAGAATCCGCAAGATGCAAGTTTAGAGAGCAATCATCAAAATTACGGAAATCTAGCAAATCACACAAAGTTTTGGGGATAGTGGAGACACTAGCACCCAAATCACACAAAGCATAAAACTCATGATCTTTAATTTTAATTTTAATAGTTGGTTCCCATTCATCATAGAGTTTTCTAGGGATAGAAACTTTCAACTCAAGTTTTTCTTCATAAGATTGCATCAAGGCATCAACAATATGTTCGGTGAAGGCTTTATTTTGATTATAAGCATGTGGAGAATTTAGCACGGATTGCAACAAGGAAATACAATCAATGAAAGAACAACTTTCATAATTAAATTCCTTGAAATCCAATATAGTGGGTTTAGCAACGTCTAGATTTTTATTTCTTTCAATCCCACTTTCATCAATTTCATCACAAAGATCTAAATACTCCAAATTTTGAGAACGCCTTCTAGATAAAGGAAGATCATATTCAGTTTCATCAAGATTCATATTGCAAAACAAAGATTTAATAGGAGACACATCAATAACTTTTAGATCTTCATCTTGATTTTCATAGGAATTGGAAGAACAAGCTTTAATAAAGGCATCTTTGGAGGCACGCATCCTAGCGGTTCTTTCCTTGCACTAATCAATGGAAATTCTCATGGCTTTGAGAGACTCATTGATATCATGCTTAGGAGGAATAGATCTAAGCTTTAAAGAATCAATATCAAGAGAAATTCTATCAACGTTCCTAGCCAATTCATCAACTTTAAGCAATTTCTCTTCAAGCAAAGCATTAAAATTCTTTTGTGAATTCATAAACTCTTTAATACCATTCTCAAATTCAGAGGGCATCTTATTATAATTTCCATAAGAGTTGTTGTAGGAATTCCCATAATTATTAGAAGGATTACTAGGATATGGCCTAGGATTAAAATTCCCTCGATAAGCGTTGTTACCAAAATTATTCCTACCAACTAAATTCACATCCAAAGATTCATTATTATTCTCAATCAAAGTAGACAAAGGCATATCATTAATCAGAAGAAACACTCTTAGTAGCAAATAATTTCATAAGTTCATCCATCTTTCCACTCAACACATTGATTTCTTCTATCGCATGCACTTTTTTATTAGAAGTTCTTTCAGTATGCCATTGAGAATAATTAACCATAATATTATCTAGGAGTTTAGTAGCCTCTCCTAAAGTGATTTCCATAAAAGTACCTCCCGCGGCCGAATCTAAAAGATTTCTAGAAGAAAAATTCAATCTGGCATAAAATTTTTGTATAATCATCCACACATTCAAACCATGAGTAGGGCAATTACGTATCATTAATTTCATTCTCTCCCAAGCTTGTGCAACATGTTCATGATCAAGTTGCTTAAAATTCATAATATCGTTTCTAAGAGAGATGATCTTAGCGGGAGGGAAATACTTAGAGATAAAAGCATCTTTGCACTTGTTCCAGGAATCAATACTATAGCTTTAGCACGATCTCTAAGCAAAAAAGGAAATAGCTTCAATTTAGCGACATCATTATCGATATATTTTTTCTTTTGCATATCACATAAATCAACGAAGCTATTCAGATGAGTAGCGGCATCTTCACTAGGAAGGCCAGCGAATTGATCTTTCATAACAAGATTCAACAAAGCAGCATTGATTTCACAAGATTCAGTATTGGCAAGAGGAGCAATTGGAGTGCTAAGGAAATCATTATTATTGGTATTGGTGAAGTCACACAATTTGGTAGTATCATGAGCCATTGCGACAAACAAGCAAACTAACTAGCACACGAGCAAACAAAGGCAAACGGGCAAAAGAGGCAAATAGAGAGGGAGGATAGAGAGAGGGCGAATAAAACGGCAAGAGTGAATTGGGGGAGAGGAAAACGAGAGGCAAATGGCAAATAATGTAATGTGAGAGATAGGGATTGTGATGGGTACTTGGTATGTTGACTTTTGCATAGACTCCCCGGCAACGGCGCCAGAAATTCTTCTTGCTACGTCGTGAGCTTGCGTTGGATTTCCCCGAAGAGGAAAGGATGATGCAGCAGAGTAGCGTAAGTATTTCCCTCAGTTTTTGAGAACCAAGGTATCAATCTAGTAGGAGGCCACTCTCAAGTCCCTCGTACCTGCACAAAACGATAGCTACTCGCAACCAACGCGATTAGGGGTTGTCAATCCCTTCACGGTCACTTACGAGAGTGAGATCTGATAGATATAATATTTTTGGTATTTTTGGTATAAAGATGCAAAGTAAAAAGTAAAAGCAAAGTAAAAAGCAACGCAAGATTAAAGTAATGGAGATTGATATGATGAGAATATACCCGGGGGCCATAGGTTTCACTAGTGGCTTCTCTCAAGAGCATAAGTATTCTACGGTGGGTGAACAAATTACTGTTGAGCAATTGACAGAATTAAGCATAGTTATGAGAATATCTAGGCATGGTCATGTATATAGGCATCACGTCCGTGACAAGTAGACCGAAACGATTCTGCATCTGCTACTATTACTCCACTCATCGACCGCTATCCAGCATGCATCTAGAGTATTAAGTTAAAAACAGAGTAACGCCTTAAGCAAGATGACATGATGTAGAGAGATAAATTCATGCAATATGAAATAAACCCCATCTTGTTATCCTCGATGGCAACGATGCAATACATGCCTTGCTGCCCCTTCTGTCACTGGGAAAGGACACCGCAAGATCGAACCCAAAGCTAAGCACTTCTCCCATGGCAAGAACTACCAATCTAGTTGGCCAAACCAAACGGATAATTCGAAGAGACTTGCAAAGATAACCAATCATACATAAAAGAATTCAGAGAAGATTCAAATATTATTCATAGATAGACTTGAACATAAACCCACAATTCATCGGTCTCAACAAACACACCGCAAAAAGAAGATTACATCGAATAGATCTCCACAAGAGAGGGGGAGAACTTTGTATTGAGATTCAAAGAGAGAGAAGAAAGCCATCTAGCTACTAACTATGGACCCGAAGGTCTGAGGTAAACTACTCACACTTCATCGGAGAGGCTATGATGATGTAGAAGCCCTCCATGATGACGGCCCTCTTCCGGCGGAGCTCCGGAATAGGCCCCAAGATGGGATCTCGTGGATACAGAAAGTTGCGGCGACGGAATTAGGTTTTTGGCTCCTCTTCTGATCGTTTGGGGGTATGTATCTATATATAGGAGGAAGGAGTACGTCGGTGGAGCTTCGAGGGGCCCACGAGGCAGGGGGCGCGCCCTAGGGGGGGGCGCCCCCACCCTCGTGACCACCTCTTTTGTTCCTTGGCGTAGGGTCCAAGTCTCCTGGATCACGTTCGGTGAGAAAATCACATTCCCAAAGGTTTTATTCCGTTTGGACTCCGTTTGATATTCCGTTTCTTCGAAACACTGAAATAGGCAAAAAACAACAATTCTGGGCTGGGCCTCCGGTTAATAGGTTAGTCCCAAAAGTAATATAAAAGTGGAAAAATAAAGCCCAATATAGTCCAAAACAGTAGATAATATAGCATGGAGCAATAAAAAATTATAGATACGTTGGAGACGTATCAGCGCCCCCCCTTGCCCTTTCCTATTCCCTCTCTCTTTTCCTCTTTCTTCTCTCCTACTCCGGAAAGGAAAAGGGGAATCCTACTAGGACTTGGGAGTCCTAGTAGGACTCCCCACACTTGGCGCCCCCCTCTAGGCCGACCTCCTCCTCCTCCATCCTTTATATACGTGGCTAGGGGGCACCCCATAGACACACAAGTTGATCATTGATCTTTTAGCCGTGTGCGGTGCCCCCCTCCACCATAATCCACCTCGGTCATATCGTAGCGGTGCTTAGGCGAAGCCCTGCGTCGGTAGCTTCATCAACAACGTCATCACGCCGTCATGCTGACGGAACTCTCCCTCGAAGCTCTACTGGATCGTGAGTTCATGGGACGTCACCGAGCTGAACGTGTGCAGATCGCGGAGGTGCTGTACGTTCGGTACTAGAATCGATCGATCGTGAAGACGTACGACTACATCAACCATGTTGTCATAACACTTTCGCTTATGGTCTACGAGGGTACGTGGACAACACTCTCCCCTCTCGTTGCTATGCATCACCATGATGTTGCGTGTGCGTAGGAATTTTTTTGAAATTACTGCGTTCCCCAACAGTGGCATAAGAGCCAGGTTTATGCGTAGATGTTATATGCACGAGTAGAACACAAAGGATTTGTTGGTGTGGGTATATACATATTGCTTGCCGTCACTAGTTGATTCTTGATTCAGTGGCATTGTTGGATGAAGCAGCCCAGACCGACATTACGCGTACGCTTACGCGAGACTGGTTCTACCAATGTGCTTCGCACACAGGTGGCTAGTGGGTGTCTGTTTCTCCAGCTTTAGTTAAATCAGATTCAATGAACAGGGTTCTTTCTGAAGATCAAAAAGCAATCACTATACCGCGTTGTGGTTTTTGATGCGTAGGTAAGAACGGTTCTTGCTCAGCCCGTAGCATCCACGTAAAACTTGCAACAACAAAGTAGAGGACGTCTAACTTGTTTTTGAAGGGCATGTTGTAATGTGATATGGTCAAGACATGATGCTAAATTTTATTGTATGAGATGATCATGTTTTGTAACACTGCTATCGGCAACTGGCTGAAGCCTTATGGTTGTCTCTTTATTGCATAAGATGCAAGCACCATACAATTGCTTTACTTTATCGCTATGCGATAGCAATAGTTGCAAAAGAAATAGTTGGTGAGACGACCATGTGACAACACGTTGATAGAGATCAAGATGATGGAGATCATGGTGTCATGCCGGTGACGATAGAGATCATGACGGTGTTTTGGAGATGGAGATCAAAGGCACAAGATGATGATGGCCATATCATGTCACATATTTTGATTGCATGTGATGTTTATCCTCTATGTATCTTATTTTTCTTAGTTCGGCGGTAGCATTATAAGATGATCTCTCACTAAATTTCAAGGTATAAGTGTTCTCCCTGAATATGCACCATTGCGACAGTTCGTCATGCCGAGACACCACGTGATGATCGGGTGTGATAAGCTCTACGTTCACATACAATGGGTGCAAGCCAATTTTGCACACGCGGAATACTCGGGTTAAACTTGACGAGCCTAGCATATGCAGATATGGCCTCGGAACACTGGAGACCAAAAGGTCGAGCGTGAATCATATAGTAGATATGATCAACATAGTGATGTTCACCATTGAAAACTACTCCATCTCACGTGATGATCAGACATGGTTTAGTTGATTTGGATCACGTCATCATTTAGATGACTAGAGGGATGCCTATCTAAGTGGGAGTTCTTAAGTAATATGATTAATTGAACTTTAATTTATCATGAACTTAGTCCTGATAGTATTTGCATATCTATGTTATAGATCAATAGCTTGCGATGTAGCTCATCGTTTATTTTTTGATATGTTCCTAGAGAAAAATAAGTTGAAAGATGATAGTAGCAATGATGCGGACTGGGTCCATGATCTGAGGATTATCCTCATTGCTGCACAGAAGAATTATGTCCTTGATGCACCGCTAGGTGACAGACCTATTGCAGGAGCAGATTCACACGTTATGAACGTTTGACAAAGCTCGGTATGATGACTACTTAATAGTTTAGTGCACCATGCTTTACGGCTTAGAACCGGGACTTCAAAAACATTTTGAACGCCACAGAACATATAAGATGTTCTAAGAGTTGAAATTGGTATTTCATACTCATGCCCATGTCGAGAGGTATGAGACCTCTGACAGTACTTTGCCTACAAGGTGGAGGAGAATAGCTCAAGCAGTGAGCATGTGCTCAGATTGTCTGGGTACTACAATTGCTTGAATCAAGTAGGAGTTAATCTTCCAGATAAGATAGTAATTAACAAAGTTCTCTAGTCACTATCACTAAGTTACTAGAACTTAGTGATGAACTATAATATGCAAGAGACGACGAAAGTAATTCCCAAGCTCTTCCCGATGCTGAAATCGGTGAAGGTAGAAATCAAGAAATAGCATCAAGTGTTGATGGTTGACAAGACCACTAGTTTCAAGAAAAGGGCAAAGGGAAATAAAGAGGAACTTCAAAGAAGAAAGGTAAGCAAGTTTCCACTCCCATGAAGAAGCTCAAAGCTAGACCCAAGCCTGGAACTGAGTGCTTCTACTGCAAAGGAAATGGTCACTGGAAGTGGAGCTGCCCTAGATACTTGGCGGATAAGAAGGATGGCAAAGTGAACAAAAGTATATATTTGATCTACATGTTATTGATGTGTACTTTACTAGTGTTTATAACAACACCTCAGTATTTGATACTGGTTCAGTTACTAAGAGTAGTAGCTCGAAACGGGAATTGCAAAATAAACAGAGACTAGTTAAGGGCAAGGTGATGATGTGAGTTGGAAGTGATTCCAAGGTTGATAAGATCACCATCACACACTCCCTTTACCTTAGGGATTAGTGTTGAACCTAAAATAAATGTTATTTGGTGTTTGCGTAAAGCATAATATGATTGGATCATGTTTATTGCAATACGGTTATTCATTTAAGTCAAGGATAATTGTTGTTCTGTTTACATGAATAAAACCTTCTGAGGTCATACACCCAAGGTGAATGGTTTATTGAATCTCGATCATAGCAATACACATATTCATAATATTGAAGCCAAAAGATGCAAAATTAATAATGATAGTGCAACTTATATGTGGCACTGTCGTTTAGGTCATATTGGTGTAAAGCACATGAAGAAACTCCATGCTGATGGGCTTTTGGAATCACTTGATTATGAATCATTTGATGCTTGTGAACCGTGCCTCGTGGGCAAGATGACTAAAACTCCGTTCTCCGGAACAATGGAGCAAGCAACTGACTTACTGGAAATAATACATACTGATGTATGCAATCCGATGAGTATTGAGGCTCGCGACGGGTATCATTATTTTCTGATCTTCACAGATGATTTGAGAAGATATGGGTATATCTACTTGATGAAACATAAGTCTGAAACATTTGAAAAGTTCAAAGAATTTCAGAGTGAAGTGGAAAATCATCGTAACAAGAAAATAAAGTTTCTACGATCTGATCGTGGAGGAGAATATTTGAGTTACGAGTTTGGTCTTCATTTGAAACAATGTGGAATAGTTTCGCAACTAACGCCACCTGGAACACCACAGCGTAATGGTGTGTCCGAGCGTTATAACTGTACTTTATTAGATATGGTGCAATCTATGATGTCTCTTATCGATTTATCACTATCGTTTTGGGGTTATGTATTAGAGACAGCTGCATTCACGTTAAATAGGGCACCATCTAAATCCATTGATACGACACCATATGAACTGTGGTTTAGCAAGAAACCTAAGCTGTCGTTTCTTAAAGTTTGGGGCTATGATGCTTATGTGAAAAAGTTTCAACCTGATAAGCTCGGACCCAAATCGGAGAAATGCGTCTTCACAGGACACCCAAAGGAAACTATTGGGTACACCTTCTATCACAGATCCGAAGGCAAGATATTCGTTGCTAAGAAATCCTTTGTAGAGAAGAAGTTTCTCTCGAAAGAAGTGATTGGGAGGAATGTAAAACTTGATGAGGTAATTGTACCTTCTCCCAAATTGGAAAGTAGTTCATCACAGAAATCAGTTCTAGTGATTCCTACACCAATTAGTGAGGAAGTTAATGATGATGATCATGAAACTTCAGATCAAGTTACTACCGAACCTCGTAGGTCAACCAGAATACGTTCCGCACCAGAGTGGTATGGTAATCCTGTTCTAGAGGTCATGTTACTTGACCATGATGAACCTACGAACTATGAGGAAGCGATGATGAGCCCAGATTCCGCGAAATGGCTTGAAGCCATGAAATCTGAGATGAGATCCATGTATTAGAACAAAGTATGGACTTTGATTGACTTGCCCGTTGATCGGTGAGCCATTAAGAATAAATGGATTTTCAAGAGGAAGACGGACGTTGATAGTAGTGTTACTATCTACAAAGCTTCAATTGTCGCAAAAATATTTTTGACAAGTTCAAGGTGTTGACTACGATGTGATTTTCTCACTCGTATTGATGCTTAAAAGACTGTCCGAATCATGTTAGCAGTTGCCGCATTTTATGAAATCTGGAAAATGGATGTCAAAACTGCATTCCTTAATGGATTTATTAAAGAACAGTTGTATATGATGCAACCATAAGGTTTTGTCGATCCTAAAGGTGCTAACAAAGTGAGCAAGCTCCAGCGATCCATCTATGGACTTGTGCAAGCATCTCGGAGTTGGAATATATGCTTTGATAAAGTGATCAAAGCATATGGTTTTATACAGACTTGCGGTGAAGCCTGTATTTACAAGAAAGTGAGTGAGCACTACAACATTTCTGATAAGTATATGTGAATGGCATATTGTTGATCGGAAATAATGTAGAATTTTCTGGAAAGCATAAAGGAGTGTTTGAAAGGAGTTTTTCAAAGAAAAGTCCTCGGTGAAGCTGCTTACACATTGAGCATCAAGATCTATAGAGATAGATTAAGACACTTGGTAAGATTTTTCAATGAGTACATACCTTGACAAGATTTTGAAGTAGTTCAAAATGGAACAGTCAAAGAAGGAGTTCTTGCCTGTGTTGCAAGGTGTGAAGTTGAGTAAAGACTCAAAACCCGACCACGGCAGAAAATAGAAAGAGAATGAAAAGTCATTCCCTATGCCTCAGTCATAGGTTCTATAAATTATGCTATGCTGTGTACCAGACCTATTGTGTACCTCACCATAAGTTTGGCCAGAGGGTACAATAGTGATCCAGGAGTGGATTACTGGACAGTGGTAAAAAATATCCTTTGGAATAAGGAAATGTTTCTTGGTTATGGAGGTGACAAAGAGTTCGTCGTAAAGAGTTACGTCAATGCAAGTTTTGACACCGATCTGAATGACTCTAAGTCTTGATCTAGATACATATTGAAAGTGGGAGCAATTAGCTAGAGTAGCTCCGTGCAAAGCATTGTAGACATAGAAAATTTGCAAAATACATATGGCTCTGAATGTGGCAGACCCGTTGACTAAATTTCTCTCACAAGAAAAACATGATCACTCTTTGGGTGTTAATAACATAGTGATGTGAACTAGATTATTGACTCTAGTATAACCTTTGGGTGTTAGTCACATGGACATGTGAACTAATCACATAAAGATGTGAACTATTGGTGTTAAATCACATGACGATATGAACTAGATTATTGACTCTAGTGCAAGTGGGAGACTGAAGGAAATATGCCCAAGAGGCAATAATAAAGTTGCTATTTATATTTCCTTATATCATGATAAATGTTTCTTATTCATGCTAGAATTTTATTAACCGGAAACTTAGTACATGTGTGAATACATAGAGAAACAGAGTGTCACTAGTTTGCCTCTACTTGACTAGCTCGTTGAATCAATGATGGTTATGTTTCCTAACCATAGAGATGAGTTGTCATTTGATTAACGGGATCACATCATTAGAGAATGATGTGAATGACTTGACCCATCCGTTAGCTTAGCACGATGATCGTTTAGTTTGTTGCTATTGCTTTCTCCATAACTTATACATGTTCCTATGACTATGAGATCATGCAACCCCCGAGTACCGGAGGAACACTTTGTGTGCTACCAAATGTCACAACGTAATTGGGTGATTATAAAGGTGCTCTACAGGTGTCTCCGATGGTACTTGTTGAGTTGTCATAGATCGAGATTAGGATTTGTCACTCCGATTGTCGGAGAGGTATCTCTGGGCCCTCTCGGTAATGCACATCACAATAAGCCTTGCAAGCAATGTAGCTAATGAGTTAGTTACGGGATGTAGCATTATGGAACGAGTAAAGAGACCGTCCGATAACGTTATTGAACTAGGTATTGAGATACCGACGATCGAATCTCGGGCAAGTAACATACCGATGACAAAGGGAACAACATATGTTGTTATGCGGTTTGACCGACAAAGATCTTCGTAGAATATGTAGGAACCAATATGAGCATCCATGTTCCGCTATTGGTTATTGACCGGAGATGTGTCTCGGTCATGTCTACATAGTTCTCGAACCCGTAGGGTCCGCACGCTTAACGTTTTGTGACGATTTGTATTATGAGTTATGTGATTTGATGACCGAAGTTTGTTTGGAGTCCTGGATGAGATCAGGGACATGACGAGGAGTCTCGAAATGGTCGAGACGTAAAGATCGATATATTGGAAGGCTATATTCGGACATCGGAAAGGTTCCGAGTGATTCGGGTATTCTTCGGAGTACCGGAGAGTTACGGGAATTCACCGGGAGAAGTATTGGGCCTTATTGGGCCATACGGGAATAGAAGAGGCAGACCAAAGGGAAGGAGGCGCGCGCCCCCCATAGGTCCGAATTGGACTAGGGGAAAGGCCCCCCCTTGCCCTTTCCTACTCCCTCTCTCTTTCCCTCTTTCTTCTCTCCTACTCCGGAAAGGAAAAGCGGAATCCTACTAGGACTTGGGAGTCCTAGTAGGACTCCCCACACTTGGCGCGCCCCCTCTAGGCCGGCCTCCTCCTCCATCCTTTATAGACGTGGCCAGGGTGCACCCCATAGACACACAAGTTGAACATTGATCTTTTAGCCGTGTGCGGTGCCCCCCCTCCACCATAATCCACATCGGTCATATCGTAGCGGTGCTTAGGCGAAGCCGTGCGTCGGTAGCTTCATCAGCAACGTCATTGATACGTCCATTTTGCATCATGATTTTATATCGATATTTATTGCATTATGGGCTGTTATTACACATTATGTCACAATACTTATGCCTATTCTCTCTTATTTTACAAGGTTTACATAAAAAGGGAGAATGCCGGCAGCTGAGATTCAGGGCTGGAAAAGGAGCAAATATTAGAGACCTATTCTGCACAGCTCCAAAAGTCCTGAAACTTCACGAAAGCTATTTCCAAAATATATAAAAAATACCGAGCGCAAGAAGTTCCAGAGGGGGCCACACCCTGGCCATGAGGGTGGGGGGCGCGCCCTACCCCTGGGCGCGCCCCCTGCCTCGTGGGCCCCCTGGTGGCCCTCCGATGCCCATATTCTGCTATATGGAGTCTTTCGTCGAGGAAAAAATCATAAGCCAGCTTTCGGGACGAAACTCCACCGCCATGAGGCGGAACCTTGGCAGAACCAATCTAGGGCTCTGGCAGAGCTGTTCTGCCATGGAAACTTTGCTCCGGGAGGGGGAAATCATCACCATCACCATCAGCAACGATCCTCTCATCGGGAGGGGGTCAATCTCCATCAACATCTTCACCAACACCATCTCCTCTCAAACCCTAGTTCATCTCTTGTATCCAATCGTTGTATCCAAACCTTAGATTGGTATCTGTGGGTTGCTAGTAGTGTTGATTACTCCTTGTAGTTGATGCTAGTTGGTTTACTTGGTGGAAGATCATATGTTCAGATCCATTATGCATATTAATACCTCTGATCATGAACATGAATATGCTTTGTGAGTAGTTACGTTTGTTCCTGAGGACATGGGAGAAGTCTTGCTATTAGTAGTCATGTGAATTTTGTATTCGCTCGATATTTTGATGAGATGTATGTTGTCATCCCTCTAGTGGTGTCATGTGAACGTCGACTACATGACACTTCACCATTGTTTGGGCCTAGAGGGAGGCATTGGTAAGTACTCCCTCCGTTTCTTTTTAGTCTGCATATAAGATTTGGTCAAAGTCAAACTTTGTTAACTTTGACTAAGTTTATAGAAAAAAACATCAAGATTCACAATATGAGATCAATATTTTTTGATGCATCATGAAATTAATTTTCATACCATATAGCTTTGGTATTGTAGATGTTAATATTTTTTTCGACGAAGTTGATCAAAGTTTGCAAAGTTTGACTTTGACTAAATCTTATATGCAGACTAAAAAGAAACTAAGGGAGTAATAAGTAGATGATGGGTTGCTAGAGTGATAGAAGCTTAAACCCTAGTTTATGCGTTACTTCGTAAGGGGCTGATTTGGATCCACATGTTTCATGCTATGGTTAGGTTTACCTTAATACTTCTGTTGTACTTGCGGATGCTTGCAATAGGGGTTAATCATAAGTGGGATGCTTGTCAAAGTAAGGACAATACCCAAGCACCGGTCCACCCACATATAAGATTATCAAAGTACTGAACGCGAATCATATGATCGTGATGAAAACTAGCTTGACGATAATTCCCATGTGTCCTCGGGAGCGCTTTACATCATATAAGAGTTTGTCCAGGCTTGTCCTTTGCTACAAAAAGGATCGGGCCATCTTGCTGCACCTTATTTACTTTTATTACTTGCTACTCGTTACAAATTACCTTATCACAAAACTATCTATTATCGATAATTTTAGTGCTTGCAGAGAATACCTTACTGAAAACTGCTTATCATTTCCTTCTGCTCCTTGTTGGGTTTGACACTCTTACTTATCGAAAAGCTACGATAGATCCCCTACACTTGTGGGTCATCAAGACTCTTTTCTGGCGCCGTTGCCGGGGAGTGAAGCGCCTTTGGTAGGTGGAATTTGGTAAGGACAAATTTATATAGTGTGCTGAAATTTACTGTCACTTGTTACTATGGAAAGTAATCCTTTGAGGGGCTTGTTCGGGGTATCTTCGCCCCGACCGATAGAGCAAATAGTTGCTCCTCTACCTACTCAACCTACTGAAAATGAAAATGTTTACTTCAAAATTCCTTCGGGTATGATAGAGAAACAACTAGCTAATCCTTTTGCAGGAGATGGAACATCGCATCCTGACTTACACTTAATCTATGTGGATGAAGTTTGTGGATTATTTAAGCTTGCAGGTATGCCCGATGATGTTATCAAGAAGAAGGTCTTCCCTTTATCTTTGAAGGGAGATGCATTGACATGGTATAGGCTATGTGATTGTAACGCCCTCGATGCGGCTATAGCTCCCACGTGTCGAGGCACGACTTAGAGACATAACTGCATTGAAAGCAATGTCGCAAGTCAGGCAATCATTACAACATCCCATGTAATACATAATAAAAGGGGGAGATACATAGTTGGCTTACACTCGCCACGTCACATCAAAGTACATAAATAACATCCATCAGGCAGACACTCATGGCCCGACTACGGCGCCAAAATAGAAAAGAACCCAACATGCGACAAGGCCCTGAATCAAACCCCAACTAGGCACCACTACTGATCATCGGGAAAGGAAACATAATAACGCTGAGAGTCCTCGTCGAACTCCCACTTGAGCTTGTACTCGTCACCTGGAGCGAAAACCCCTGGACCTGCATCTGGAATTATAGTATCTGTGAGCCTCGGGGACTCAGCAATCTCGCACCCTCGCGATCAAAACTATTTAAGCTTATAGGAATGGATGAGGCAAATATATGTGGAGCTGCAGCAAGCGACTAGCATATATGGTGGCTATCTTATACGCAAAAGAGAGCGAGAAGAGGAGTCAAGGCACGAGCGATAATCTAGAGGAACAACCTGCGCAAGCATTACTCCAACACCGTGTCCACTTCCCGGACTCCGCCGAGAAGAGGCCATCACGGTAACACACTCAGTTGATTCATTTTAATTAATTAAGGTTCAAGTTATCTACAACCGGACATTAACAAATTCCCATCTGCCCATAACCGCGGGCACGGCTTTCGGAAGTTCAATCCCTGCAGGGGAGTCCCAACTTAGCCCATGACAAGCTCTCACGGTCAACGAAGGAATAGACCTCCACCCGAGACACACCGATCAGACTCGGTAACCTGGTACAACAAGACAATTCGACAGGTTAAAACAAGACCAGCAACACCGCCCGAATGTGCCGACAAATCCCGATAGGAGCTGCACATATCTCTTTCTCAGGGCACACTCAGATGAGCCAGACGTCGGGTAAGCCAGCCCAGAGTTGCCCCTGGTAGCCTCGGACATCGCTCAGTGGGACCAACACTCAGAGGAGCACTGGCCCGGGGGGGGGGGGTTAAAATAAGATGACCCTTGAGTCTGCAGAACCCAAGGGAAAGAAAAGGCTAGGTGGCAAATGGTAAGACCAATGTTGGGCATTGCTGGAAAAGCTTTAATCAGGGCGAATTATCAAGGGGTTCCCATTATAACCCAACCGCGTAAGGAACGCAAAATCTGGGAACATAACACCGATATGACGGAAACTAGGGCGGCAAGAGTGGAACAAAACACTAGGCGAGAGGCTGAGCCTTCCACCCTTTACCAAATATATAGATGCATTAAGATAACATAGCAATATAATGATATCCCCAACAAGTAAATAAATGATTTTCCAACAAGGAACGGCCTCCAATCTTCACCTGCAACTAGCAACGCTATAAGAGGGGTTGAGCAAAGCGGTAACATAGCCAATCAACGGTTTGCTAGGACAAGGTGGGTTAGAGGTTGACATGGCAATTAGGAGGCTGACAAGCAAAAGTTAGGCATCGTAGCATTGGCATAGCAAGAGCGAGCAAACTAGCATAGCAAAGATAGTAGTGATTTCGAGGGTATGATCATCTTGCCTGCACTGTTGTCAGAGTTGACTGGATCCTCACAAGCAAACTCAACGGGCTCCTCGGTAGCGAACTCGTCTCCCGGCTCTACCCAAACTAGACAAACAAGCAACAAGGATACAATCAACCACGTGCAAGACCAAGCAATATGATGAAATGATGATATGCTATATGGAATGCGATGCGGGATGCAAAATGCAAGATATGACAGGAAATGCATGAACCTGGCCTCAACTTGGAATTCAAAGGGTGCCACTGGATAGAGGGGATGAAATCGCGTGAAAACGATATAAAGATCATTGGAATCGGAGTTACGGTTTGAAAATGGCAAGCGTTTTAAGATATGACACCGGTCTGCGATTTACAGCAAGTAGGCATCTAAATGCAACGAAATGAATATGCTACAGCCACCAAACATGACAACAAAAGACATGGCAGGGATGCACACAAGATTCTTAACAAAAGACTAGCACTGAGCCACGGCCAATTCATCCATTATGAGGTTCAAACAAGCATGGCAAAAACGCAAATGCAAAATAGATTCCAGACTTAGTGAAATTAACACTAGTCTGAAATTTCAGATCACGAAACCCTCTTCGGAGCAGCAAAACAACATGATACATGACCTGATTAAGACAAGTAAGAACATGGCATGGAGCTACTCAACAATCTTAACAAAAGTCCCAAAGTGACCTGGGGCCAAAAGGGATCACAAAATATATTAACGGGCACACGAACATAGCTAAAACACAATCAGTTTTCAGACTTAGTGAAAACTGAGACATGCTGAAATATAACTCACGAAGGCATGTAAACGAGATCGATGCACTCACCACGGTGCAAGTCATGGAAAGGCAGGCATACACACATTAAGAAGGCACAAAATACAAGCTAGACATGTCAAGAACAATGGCATAGCATGCACGGATCAACTACAACAACGCCGGCAAAATCGCAAACGAGTTGACGATCTGCACAGATTCACCACGAAGCAAAAGTAGAGCTCGATTGACTCAAGGTAGGGTGCTCCATAATTGCAAAAAAAGACATGGATGGATAGAGCATAACATTATTAACAAAACTCCTTTACTGATCATCCTCAAAAGAGGCACGGATCACTAGGAAACAAGCTGAACATATGGCATCATGAACTAAAATATCCCAGACTTAGTGAAAACAACTAAGTCTCTGAAAACAGATTTCCCGGGTGCCTCTCTTTGCGAGCTTGCACAAGTCACCACACACATCCTAGAAATGCATGGGTTGCACCTCTGGAAAGAAGACAAAATGCGTAACAAAACATATGAAGGACTCACAGGCATAGCATGCACACATTAATCATGGCAAAAATGACAAAAGTCTAAGATGAACTAGCAGATCTGACAATTAACTCACGAAGCCTCCTTCTAGCAGCATTTTGGGCATCAAGATGAACTCAAATGAAAATGATGCAATGGAATGAAATGATGTACTCATCGAGGCGAACATTTTGATATATTGTACGTCCAAAACGGAGCTACGGATGCGGAGATATCATCGGTCAAAGTATGCATAAAAGATTAAGGGGAAGAGGAAAAAGTCAACCGTTAGGTTAAAACGGATCTCAGATCTGAGATGCACTGTAGCGGTGCGGCCTTCGAGGATCGCCGGACAGAGATGGGGATCGCCGGAACTTGGCCGGCCGGAGTTGAGGAAGCGGTCGCCGGGGCCGGATCCGGCGACCTGGTCGGCGCACGGCGGCGGAGGACGTCGGGCGGGGCGGCGGCGAGGTGAGCTTCGGCTCGGGCGGCGGAGCAGCTTGAGGGTGAGGCGGCGGCTTGCCGGAGCGGAGCGTGGCGGCCGGCGTTGATGGAGCACGGCGGCGCGGCCGGTCGGCTCGGGGGAAGAAGGACAGGCGGAGGAGGGCGGCGGAGTGGCCCGGTCGGGCGGCGGACGGGCCGGCGCTGGGCCTGCGGGCCCGCGTCGGTGGGAGGCGGCGGCGATGTGGACCGGGGCGGCGGGTCGAATCACGACGTGACACGTGGCGGCGGCGGGCTATCCGGACATGTCCGCCTCGCGCGGTTTCGTCCGGCGGCGGCGGGAGAGATGGATCTAGGGTTAGGGGTGGTAGAGACCCGGGATTTACGAGGGGGGTTGTATATATAGGCATAAGTAGAGCTAGGAGAGTCCAAATGAGGTGCGATTTTCGGCCACGCGATCGTGATCGAACGCTCTAGGACATGGAGCAGAGTTTGGTGGGTTTTGGGTCAAATTGAAGGGGTGTTGGGCTGCAACACACACGAGGCCTTTTCGGTCCCTCGGTTAACCGTTGGAGTATCAAACGAAGTCCAAATGATATGAAACTTGACAGGCGGTCTACCAGTAGTAAACCAAGGCCGCTTGGCAAGTCTCGGTCCAATCCGGAAATGTTTAATCCCCACACATGAAAGAAAGCTAGAAATGGCCACCGGAGGAGAACGAAGCGCCGGAATGCAAAACGGACAACGGGGAAAATGCTCGGATGTATGAGATGAACACGTATGCGAATGCAATGCACATGATGACATGATATGAGATGCATGAAAATGAAAACAACACACGGAGACAAAGACCCGAACCCGAGGAATAAATATAACTTAACGCCGGAAACGGCAAGAGTTGGAGTACAAATAGGGAAAGTTATATCCGGGGTGTTACAGTGATGATATGGGATCATGGGACTACAAACGGTTGAAATTGGAATTCCATCAGAAGTTTTATCCTATGCATCTTGTTCATCGTGATCGTAATTATATATATAATTTTTGGCCTCGTGAAGGAGAAAGCATCGCTCAAGCTTGGGGGAGGCTTAAGTCAATGTTATATTCATGCCCCAATCACTAGCTCTCAAGAGAAATGAGTATTCAAAATTTTTATGCTCGGCTTTCTGACAACAATCGCTCCATGGTCGATACTTCTTGTACTGGTTCCTTCATGATGAAGACTATTGAATACAAATGGAATTTATTGGAGAGAATTAAATGCAGCTCTGAAGATTGGGATCTAGACGAAGGTAAGGAGTCAGGTATAACACCTAAGTTTGATTGTGTTAAATCTTTTATGGATACCGATGTTTTCCGTAAATTTAGCACTAAATATGGACTTGACTCTAAGATGGTAGCTTCTTTCTGTGAATCCTTTGCTACTCATGTTGATCTCCCCAAGGAGAAGTGGTTTAAATATAATCCTCCCATTGAAGTAAAAGTAGTTGCACCTATTAAAGTTGAAGAAAAAACTATCACTTATAATGATCCTATTGTTCCTACTGCTTATGTTGAGAAACCACCTTTCCCTGTTAGAATAAAGAATCATGCTAAAGCTTCAACTGTGGTCAACAAAAGTAATATTAAGACATCTAAACCCCCTGAGCAAGTTAAAGTTGAACCTAATGTTGCTATGGTTAAAGATCTCTTGGCTGATAATATTGATGGGCAGGTTATTTACTTCTATGATGAGACTGCTAGAATTGCTAAACCTAGTGCTAAAGATAAACATAGACCTGTCGTAGGCATGCCTGTTATTTCTGTTAAAATAGGAGATCATTGTTATCATGGCTTGTGTGATATGGGTGAAAGTGCTAGTGCCATACCTATTTCTTTATACAAAGAAATTATGCATGATATTGCACCAGCTGAAATATAAGGTATTGATGTTACCATCAAGCTTGCTAATAGAGATACTATTTCACCAATTGGGATTGTTAGAGACGTTGAAGTCTTGTGTGGGAAGGCTAAATATCCTGCTGATTTTCTTGTTCTTGATTCCCCTCAAGATAGCTTTTGTCCCATTATATTTGGTAGGCCCTTCTTGAATACTGTCAATGCTAAGATAGACTGCAATAAGGATATTGTCTCTGTCGGTTTTGGGGATATGTCTCATGAGTTTAATTTTGCTAAATTTCATAGACAACCCCATGATAAAGAATTGCCTAGTAAAGATGAAATTATTGGTCTTGCTTCTATTGCCGTGCCTCCTACTGATCCATTAGAACAATACTTGCTAGACCATGAAAATGATATTTTTTATGAATGAAAGAAGGGAAATAGATGAAGTATCCTTTAAACATGGACCTATTCTGAAACACAACTTGCCTGTTGAAATCCTAGGGGATCCTCCTCCACCCAAGGGTGATCCCGTGTCTGAGCTTAAACCATTACCTGATACTCTTAACTATGCTTATCTTGATGAAAAGAAAATATATCATGTTATTATTAGTGCTAACCTTTCAGAGAAGGAGGAAGAGAAATTATTGAAAACTCTGAAGAAGCACCGTGCTGCTATTGGATATACTCTTGATGATCTTAAGGGCATTAGTCCCACTCTATGTCAACACAAAATAAATTTGGAGGAAGATGCCAAACCAGTTATTGATCATCTACGACGGCTGAATCCTAAGATGAAAGAAGTGGTAAGAAAGGAAATATTAAAGCTCCTTGAGGCATGTATAATTTATCCCGTTGCTGATAGTAAGTGGGTAAGTCATGTTCATTGTGTCCCTAAGAAGGGAGGTATTACTGTTGTTCCTAATGATAAAGATGAATTGATTCCGCAAAGAATTATTACAGGTTATAGGATGGTAATTGATTTCTGCAAATTAAATAAGGCTACTAAAAAAGATCATTACCCCTTGCCTTTTATTGATCAAATGCTAGAAAGATTATCCAAACATACACATTTTTGCTTTCTAGATGGTTACTCTGGCTTCTCTTAAAACCTGTGTCAGCTTATGATCAATCAAAGACCACTTTTACTTGCCCTTTTGGTACTTTTGCTTATAGACGTATGCCTTTTGGTTTATGTAATGCACCTGCTACATTTCAAAGATGCACGATGGCTATATTCTCTGACTTTTGTGAAAAGATATGTGAGGTTTTCATGGATGATTTCTCCGCTTATGGATCCTCTTTTGATAATTGCTTAAGCAACCTTGATCGAGTTTTGCAGAGATGTGAAGAAACTAATCTTGTTATGAATTGGGAGAAATGCCACTTTATGGTTAATGAAGGTATTGTCTTGGGACATAAAATTTCTGAAAGAGGTATTGAAGTTGACAAAGCTAAAGTTGATGCTATTGAAAAGATGTCGTGTCCTAAGGACATCAAAGGTATAAGAAGTTTCCTCGGTGATGTCGGTTTTTATAGGAGGTTCATTAAGGACTTCTCAAAAATTTCTGCACCTATTGTCTTTGATGATGATTGTGTAGAAGCATTTGAAATACTTAAGAAAGCATTGATTTCTGCACCTATTGTTCAGCCACCTGATTGGAATTTACCCTTTGAAATTATGTGTGATGGTAGTGATTATGCTGTAGGTGCTGTTTTAGGGCAAAGAGTTGAGAAGAAATTAAATGTTATTCAATATGCTAGTAAAACTCTAGACAATGCCCAGAGAAATTATGCTACTACTGAAAAGGAATTCTTAGCAGTCGTATTTGCTTGTGATAAGTTCAGACCTTATATTGTTGATTCTAAAGTAACTATTCACACTGATCATACTGCTATTAAATATCTTATGGAAAAGAATGATGCTAAACCTAGACTGATTAGATGGGTTCTCCTGCTTACAAGAATTTGATTTGCATATTATTAATAGAAAGGGAGCTGAGAACCCCGTTGCAGACAACTTGTCTAGGTTAGAAAATGTTCTTGATGACCCACTACCTATTGATGATAGCTTTCCTGATGAACAACTAAATGTCATAAATGCTTCTCGTACTGCTCCATGGTATGCTGATTATGCTAATTATATTGTTGCTAAATTTATACCACCTAGTTTCACATACCAGCAAAAGAAAAAGTTCTTCTATGATTTGAGACATTACTTTTGGGATGACCCACATCTTTATAAAGAAGGAGTAGATAGTGTTATTAGACGTTGTGTACCTGAGCATGAACAGGAACAAATCCTACTCAAGTGTCACTTCGAGGCTTACGGAGGACACCATGTTGGAGATAGAACTGCACACAAGGTGTTGCAATCCGGTTTTTATTGGCCTACTCTCTTCAAGGATGCCCGTAAGTTTGTCTTGTCTTGTGATGAATGTCAAAGAATTGGTAATATTAGTAGACGTCAAGAAATGCCTATGAATTATTCACTTGTTATTGAACCATTTGATGTTTGGGGCTTTGATTATATGGGACCTTTTCCTTCCTCTAATGGGTATACACATATTTTAGTTGCGGTTGATTACGTTACTAAGTGGGTAGAAGCTATTCCAACTAGTAGTGCTGATCATAACACCTCTATTAAGATGCTTAAAGAAGTTATCTTCCCGAGGTTTGGGGTCCCTAGATATTTAATGACTGATGGTGGTTCACACTTTATTCATGGTGCCTTTCGTAAAATGCTTGCTAAGTATGACGTTAATCATAGAATTGCATCTCCTTATCACCCACAGTCTAGCGGTCAAGTAGAATTGAGTAACAGAGAGCTCAAATTAATTCTGAAAAAGACTGTTAATAGATCTAGAAAGAATTGGTCCAATAAACTTGATGGTGCATTATGGGCCTATAGAACTGCATATAAAAATCCTATGGGTATGTCTCCGTATAAAATGGTTTATGGTAAAGCATGTCACTTACCTCTTGAACTAGAACATAAGGCATATTGGGCCATTAAATAGCTCAATTATGGTTTCAAACTTGCCGGTGAGAAGAGGTTATTTGACATTAACTCACTTGATGAATGGAGAACCCAAGCTTATGAAAATGCCAAGCTGTTTAGAGACAAAGTTAAAAGATGGCATGATAAAAGGATACAAAAGCGTGAGTTCAATGTAGGTGATTATGTATTACTATACAACTCCCGCTTAAGATTTTTTGCAGGCAAACTTCTCTCTAAATGGGAAGGTCCTTACATTATCGAGGAGGTCTATCGTTCCGGTGCCATAAAAATCAACAACTTTGAAGGCACAAATCCGAGGGTGGTGAACGGTCAAAGAATTAAACATTATATATCAGGTAATCCTATAAATGTTGAAACTAATACTATTGAAACCGTAACCCCGGAGGAATACGTAAGGGACACTTTCCGGAACATTTCAGACTCCAAAAAGGAATAGGTACGTGGTACGGTAAGTAAACCGACTCCAAAACATTTCTAATGGCAATATTTCTTTGTTTTGGAATATTTAAGAAAATAGGAAAATAAGAAGCAGACCGGAAAGGACACGGGGCTTCCACGAGGGTGGGAGGCGCGCCCTACCCTCCTGGGCGCGCCCCTGCCTCGTGGGCACCTCGTGTGCTCTCCGGACTCCGTTTTCTGGCATGGTACTTCTTTTGGTCGGTAAAAATTCATTATATAATCTCCCGAAGGTTTTGACCACCGTATCACGCAAATATCTCTTGTCTTTGTTTCAGCTGTTTTTTTGACAGATATAGGTCGTCATGTCATCTTCAAGCCCCCCAAGGACAAGTTCTTCGAGAAGGTCATCAACCCCTACCTCACGGAGGTGCTGCAACACCCTCAAACCATTGAGATGCGTGAGGGGTTGTTGCACATCCGCGATGTTGAGGGACCAAGGAGGACCGGAAGCACGGAGGCAAGGCTCGAGGCATTGGAGCAACAACTTTTCAAGTGTCAGGAGATGGTGGAGCGTGGACTCGACTCCAATCACATCATGATCATGGAGTTCACCAACAAATACAAGCTGGACGTCAAGGACATTGGGGAGGCCATCTTCAAGCTTCATGAGAAAATCGAGCACCTTCAAGCCCAGATCTATGACCTGCAAAACCAAAACTGTGAGTATGAATATAGATTCAAGAGGATGAGTTTGGCTACAGATTTGTGGATTCAGGAGACTTGATCATCCTTCTATGATGGTGAGCCCATGCCTTGGAAGAGGGACGACAAGCCTACATCATCAACAACTCCATCTCCTTCACCAGCAAAAGAGATATAATCACATTGGTATGGGCACTCCCCTTGGCAACTGCCAAGCTTGGGGGAGTGCCCCGGTATCGTATCACCATCACTTTTATCTTTACCGTTTTCTTAGTTCGATCCTTTTGGTAATATCTTGATCTAGTAGAATAAAGTTTTAGTATGATCTAGTTGTGAGTTTTGCTTTATGATCCCTCTATGTAATCGAGTCCGTGAGCTATATAATAAAGATTAGTGTTGAGTCAAGGGCTTGATTATTTTGCTATGATCTTGAGGGAATAAAATAAAAAGAGAAAGAATAAAAAGAAACAAAGAGATCATATGGATCTTATGGAAAGTAATGAGCTCACATATAAAGAGTATGATGAATAAAAGTTGTTGAGAGTTGACAAACATAGTTTTGGTCATCGTTGCAATTAATAGGAAGTAATAAAGAAAGAGAGGTTCTCATATAAATATACTATCTTGGACATCTTTTTTATGACTGTGAGCACTCATTAAAGTATGACATGCTAAGAGTTGACGTTGGACAAGGAAGACAACATAATGGGCTATGTTTTCTTACATCTGAGATAAATTATATTGTCATGGACCATCCAACATGTTGAGCTTGCCTTTCCCTCTCATGCTAGCCAATTTCTCTGCACCAAGTAGAGATGCTACTTGTGCTTCCAAATATCCCTAAACCTAGTTTTGCCATGAGAGTCCACCATATCTACCTATGGATTGAGTAAGATCCTTCAAGTAAGTTGTCATCGGTGCAAGCAATAAAAATTGCTCTCTAAATATGTATGACTTATTAGTGTGGGAGAAAATAAGCTTTATACGATCTTGTGATATGGAAGAAATAAAAGCGACAGACTGCATAATAAAGGTCCATATCACAAGTGGCAATATAAAGTGACGTTCTTTCGCATTAAGATTTTGTACATCCAACCATAAAAGTGCATGACAACCTCTGCTTCCCTCTGCGAAGGGCCTATTTTTTACTTTTATCTTCTACCTTACATAATAGTCATGGTGATCTTCACCTTTCCTTTTTACATTTTATCCTTTGGCAAGCACAATGTGTTGGAAAGATCATGATATATATAGCTAATTAGATGTGAGTCTTCATGAACTATTATTGTTGACATTACCCTTGAGGTAAAACGTTGGGAGGCAAAACTATAAGCCCCTATCTTTCTCTGTGTCCGATTAGAACTTCATACCCATAAATGTTGCGTGAGTGTTAGCAATTGTGAAAGACTAAAAGATGGTTGAGTATGTGGACTTGCTGAAAAGCTCTTATATTGACTCTTTCCTATGTTATGATAAATTGCAATTGCCTCAATGCCTGAGATTAGAGTTTGTTGGTTCTCAATGAAGTTTATGATTCATACTTGAAATTATGATTGAATTGTTACTTTAGCATAAGAGATCATATGATAATATATATATATATATGTTGCTGTTCTAAGAATGATCATGATGCCCTCATGTCCGTATTTTATTTTTACCGACACCTCTATCTCTAAACATGTGGACATATTTTCGATTTCGGCTTTCGCTTGAGGACAAGCGAGGTCTAAGCTTGCGGGAGTTGATACGTCCATTTTACATCATGCTTTTATATCGATATTTATTGCATTATGGGCTGTTATCACACATTATGTCACAATACTTATGACTATTCTCTCTTATTTTATAAGGTTTACATAAAGAGGGAGAATGCCGACAGCTGTGATTCATGGCTGGAAAAGGAGCAAATATTAGAGACCTATTCTGCACAGCTCCAAAAGTCCTGAAACTTTACGGAAGCTATTTCCAGAATATATAAAAAATACTGAGCGCAAGAAGTTCCAGAGGGGGGCCACACCCTGGCCACGAGGGTGGGGGCGCGCCCTACCCCTGGGCGCGCCCCCTGCCTCATGGGCCGCCTGGTGGCCCTCCGATGCCCATCTTCTGCTATATGGAGTCTTCCGTCGAGGAAAAAATCATAAGCCAGCTTTCGGGACGAGACTCCGCCGCCACTAGGCGGAACCTTGGCGGAACCAATCTAGGGCTCTGGCGGAGCTGTTCTGCCGGGGAAACTTCCCTCTAGGAGGGGGAAATCATCACCATCGTCATCACCAACGATCCTCTCATCTGGAGGGGGTCAATCTCCATCAACATCTTCACCAGCACCATCTCCTCTCAAACCCTAGTTCATCTCTTGTATCCAATCTTTGTATCCAAACCTCAGATTGGTACCTGTGGGTTGCTAGTAGTGTTGATTACTCCTTGTAGTTGATGCTAGTTGGTTTACTTGGTGGAAGATCATATGTTCAGATCCATTATGCATATTAATACCCCTCTGATTATGAACATGAATATGCTTTGTGAGTAGTTATGTTTGTTCCTGAGGACATGGGAGAAGTCTTGCTATTAGTAGTCATGTGAATTTGGTACTCGTTTGATATTTTGATGAGATGTATGTTGTCATCCCTCTAGTGGTGTCATGTGAACGTAGACTACATGACACTTAACCATTGTTTGGGCCTAGAGGGAGGCATTGGGAAGTAATAAGTAGATGATGGGTGATAACCCACAAGTATAGGGGATCGCAACAGTTTTCGATAAGTAAGAGTGTCGAACCCAACAAGGAGCTAAAGGTAGAACAAATATTCCCTCAAGTTCTATCAACCACCGATACAACTCTACGCACGCTTGACGTTCGCTTTACCTAGAACAAGTATGAAACTAGAAGTACTTTGTAGGTGTTGTTGGATAGGTTTGCAAGATAATAAAGAGTACGCAAATAAAAACTAGGGGCTGTTGCAAGTAAAGAAACAATAAAGTAGATATAGCGAGTGTGGAAAAGTGGTGGTAGGACTTGCGGAATTGCCCCTAAGCAATTGACTACTTTACTAGACCGATAGGACAACGAAAATCTACTCAGACATCATAGGATGGCAACACATCATTGGATAATAATATGAAGCATAAAGCACCATGTTCAAGTAGAGGGTACAGCGGGTTGCGGGAGAGTGGACCGCTGTAGATAGAGGGGTGAAGGTGATGGAGATGTTGGTGAAGATGGCGGAGGTGTTGGTGTAGATCGCGGTGATGATGATGGCCCCCGGTGGCACTCCGGTGCCACCGGAAGCGAGGGGGAGAGAGCCCCCTCCTTCTTCTTCTTCTTCCTTGACCTCCTCCCTAGATGGGATAAGGGTTTCCCCTCTGGTCCATGGCCTCCATGGCACGGGAGGGGCGAGAGCCCCTCCGAGATTGGATCTGTCTCTCTGTCTCTCTCTGTTTCTGCGTTCTCAGATTCTTCTCTTTCACCGTTTCTTATATTCCCGGAGATCCGTAACTCCGATTGGGCTGAAATTTTAACACGATCTCTATCTGGAAATTAGCTTTCTTGCGGCGAAAGAAGGGAATCAACCGCCTTACGGGTGACCACGAGGGTCAGGGGCGCGCCTGCCTCCCCAGGGCGCGCCCCCTACCTCGTGGGCCCCTCGAGCATCGTCTCGCGTGGATTCTTCTTCCCAAAAATCATATATATTCCAAAAAAAATCTCCGTCAATTTTTATTCTGTTTGGACTCCGTTTGATATGGATATTCTGTGAAACAAAAAACATGCAACAAACATGAACTGGCACTGGGCCCTGGATCAATATGTTAGTCCCAAAAATAGTATAAAAAGTTGCCAAAAGTATATGAAAGTTGAATAATATTGGCATGGAACAATCAAAAATTATAGATACGACAGAGACGTATCAGCATCCCCAAGCTTAATTCCTGCTCGTCCTCGAGTAGGTAAATGATAAAAAAAGATAATTTTTGATGTGGAATGCTACCTAGCATAATCTTGATCATATGTCTAATCATGGCATGAATATTAAGACACGAGTGATTCAAAGCAATAGTCTTTATGAAAGTGATAACTCAATAGTCTTTACGAGGAAGCCCATCATTAGAATATACAAGCCAAGTTCTATAATGAAAGATTACCACTAGTATATGAAAGTGACAACATAGGAGACTCTCTATCATGAAGAACATGGTGCTACTTTGAAGCACAAGTGTGGTAAAAGGATAGTAACATTGCCCCTTCTCTCTTTTTCTCTCATTTTTTTGGTTTTTTTTGTTTTCTTTTTTTTGGGCCTTCTCTTTTTTTGGCCTTTCTATTTTATTTTTATTTTTTTCGTCCGGAGTCTCATCCCGACTTGTGGGGGAATCATAGTCTCCATCATCCTTTCCTCACTGGGGCAATGCTCTAATAATGATGATCATCACACTTTTATTTACTTACAACTTGATATTACAACTCCATATCTAGAACAAAGATATGACTCTATATGAATGCCTCCGGTGGTGTATCGGGATGTGCAATGATCTAGCGTAGCAATGACATAAAAAACGGGCAAGCCATGAAAACATCATGCTAGCTATCTTACGATCATGCAAAGCAATATGACAATAAATGCTCAAGTCATGTATATGATGATGATGGAAGTTGCATGGCAATATATCTCGGAATGGCTATGGAAATGCCATAATAGGTAGGTATGGTGGCTGTTTTGAGGAAGATATAAGGAGGTTTATGTGTGACAGAGCATATCATATCACGGGGTTTGGATGCACCGACGAAGTTTTCACCAACTCTCGAGGTGAGAAAGGGCAATGCAAGGTACCGAAGAGGCTAGCAATGATGGAAGGGTGAGAGTGCGTATAATCCATGGACTCAACCTTAGTCATAAAGAACTCACATACTTATTGCAAAAATCTATTAGTCATCGAAACAAAGTACTACACGCATGCTCCTAGGGGGATAGATTGGTAGGAAAAGACCATCGCTCGTCCCCGACCGCCACTCATAAGGAAGATAATCAATAAACACCTCATGCTCCGACTTCGTTACATAACGGTTCACCATACGTGCATGCTACGGGACTTGCAAACCTCAACACAAGTATTTCTCAATTTCACAATTACTCGACTAGCATGACTCTAATATCACCACCTTTATATCGCAAAACTATTGCAAGGAATCAAACATATCATATTCAGCGATCTACAAGTTTTATGTAGGATTTTATGACTAACCATGTGAATGACCAGTTCCTGTCATCTCTCTAAATAGATATAAGTGAAGCAAGAGAGTTTAATTCTTTATACAAAATATATGCCCGTGCTCTAACAAATATAAGTGAAGAAAAAGCGCATTCTACAAATGGCGGTTGTCTATGTAAAGAGAAACATGCAATCCAAGCTTCAAATGATATAAGTGAAGCACATGAAGCATTCTATAAAGCCATACTCAAAAGATATAAGTGAAGTGCATAGAGCATTCTATAAATCAACCAAGGACTATCTCATACCATCATGGTGCATAAAAAGAAAAAGAAAAACCTAAATGCAAAAGACGCTCCAAGACTTGCACATATCGCATGAACGAAACGAATCCGAAAACATACCGATACTTGTTGAAGAAAGAGGGGATGCCTCCCCAGCATCCCCAAGCTTAGACGCTTGAGTCTCCTTGAGTATTTACTTGGAGTGCCTCGGGCATCCCCAAGATTGAGCTCTTGCCTCTCTTCCTTCTTCTCACATCGAAACCTTCTCGATCATCGAACACTTCATCCACACAAAACTTCAACAGAAAACTCGGTAAGATCCGTTAGTATAATAAAGAAAATCACTACTATAGGTACTGTTGCAACCCAATTCATATTTTGTTTTTGCATTGTGTCTACTGTAACATAACTTTTTCATGGCTTAATCCACTGATATAAATTGATAGTTTCATCAAAACAAGCAAATTATGCATCAAAAACAGAATCTGTCTAAAACAGAACAGTCTGTAGTAATCTGAACATTCACCATACTTATGATACTTGAAAAATTCTGAAAAAATTAGGAAAAATAAACAATTCGTATAGGAAGACATTCCAAAAAGAATCAGAACCATTTGACGTTCCAGCTAAAAATGTAAAATCGTGCACTACAGCAGAAGTTTCTGTCCTGCACCATACAAACCATCAAGCAAATGTAAACATCCTAAAGGCAAACCTTGGCACATTATTTTTATATTTAAACTTTATAAAAGCACACAACAGAAATAAATGACTCTCTAAAACTTCCGGGTTGTCTCCCTGGCAGCGCTTTCTTTAAAGCCATTAAGCTAGGCATATAGTGCTCAAGTAGTGAATCCACCCGGATCCCAAGGTATATCAAAGCCAATTTTAATTAACAATGATTTGTAATTTAGTAGTGAGCACAAAGCAACATATATAAAGCAATGACGAAGTCTAACTCTCTTCCTATGCATCGGCATGTCATAAAAGAACAATTCATGCACACCTATTAAAGGCCAATGCATAGTATAAACAGTTTCTTGCAATTTTGTCATGTGGGAAGCATAGAGAGGTGGAGATATAGTTCCTCTCTCATAATAATTGCAAGTAGGAGCAGAAAGCACATGCATATTATATCTATCAGAAACATCATGTGCGACGGTAAAAGGCAACCCATCAATGTAATCCTTAATAAGTGCAAACTTCTCCGATATAGTGTAATCGGGAGAATTCAAAAAGATAATAGGACTATCATGCGTGGGTGCAATAGCAACAATTTCATGTTTAACATAAGGAACTATAGCAAGTTCATCTCCATAAGCATAATTCATATTGGCATCTTGGCCATAAGCATAGCAAGCATCATCAAAAAGGGATATTTCAAAAGAATCCAAGGGATCATAACAGTCATCATAGCAATCATCCTTCGGTAAGCACGAAGGGGAATTAAACAATGTATGAGTTGAAGAGTTACTCTCGTTAGAAGGTGGGCATGGGTGATCAATCCGCTCTTCCTCCTTTTGTTCTTCGCTCTCCTCCTCATCTTTTTCATCCAATGAGCTCACAGTTTCATCAATTTCTTCTTCCATAGACTCCTGCAAAATATTAGTCTCTTCTTGGACAGCGGAGTATTCCTCAATATACTATTTAACATAGGTATTAGAAGCATAATTATCATAGCAATATTTAAGTATAGCAAAATTTTCAGATTTGTGAAAAATAGCATCATACTTTTCAATCAAAGAAGCAATTTCATAAGCACCCTCAAAAGCAACAAATTCTTCAATTTGTTGAACATCATAGTAACTATAAACACCTTTAGCATAAGAAGATAAGATTCCATTATCAATAAACTCACATTGGTAGGGACGGTGTTTCTTGGGATTTTCAGAACAACAAGTAAAATCATATAATTCACATAAATTCCAAGCATAGCATTGCAAACGTTGAATTTGACTCCATAATAATTTCCCTTTTTCAGATATACGGTGTCGCACATAACAAGAATGCTCATCTAAAGATTTGACCTCAACTAAGCTAGTCGGGGTTTCGGCACGAGCACAAAGGGATCGAAGATGATCCAAGTAATAAGCTTCAGCAATGCGATAGATTTTGATTGGTTCTTCAACCATTGGTTCAGTAGGTACAACTAATTTTTTTGGTATTTTGCGTTTCCTACCCATAAATAAAGATAGGAAACAACTAAGAACAGCAATTAAAAATTACTTAGTGATAAAGCAAACAAGTACACACGAGAATATTCACCCCACGCTATTGCTCCCCGGCAACGGCGCCAGAAAAAGGTCTTGATAACCCACAAGTATAGGGGATCGCAACAGTTTTCGATAAGTAAGAGTGTCGAACCCAATGAGGAGCTAAAGGTAGAACAAATATTCCCTCAAGTTCTATCGACCACCGATACAACTCTACGCACGCTTGACGTTCGCTTTACCTAGAACAAGTATGAAACTAGAAGTACTTTGTAGGTGTTGTTGGATAGGTTTGCAAGATAATAAAGAGTACACAAATAAAAACTAGGGGCTGTTGCAAGTAAAGAAACAATAAAGTAAATATAGCGAGTGTGGAAAAGTGGTGGTAGGAGTTGCGGAATTGCCCTAAGCAATTGACAACTTTACTAGACCGATAGGACAACAAAAATCTACTCAGACATCATAGGATGGCAACACATCATTGGATAATAATATGAAGCATAAAGCACCATGTTGAAGTAGAGGGTATAGCGGGTTGCGGGAGAGTGGACCGCTGTAGATAGAGGGGGGAAGGTGATGGAGATGTTGGTGAAGATGGCGGAGGTGTTTGTTGGGGAACGTAGTAATTTCAAAAAAATTCCTACGCACACGCATGATCATGTGATGCATAGCAACGAGAGGGGAGAGTGTTGTCTACGTACCCACGCAGACCGACTGCGGAAGCGTTGACGCAACATAGAGGAAGTAGTCGTACGTCTTCCCGATCCGACCGATCCAAGCACCGTTACTCCGGCACCTCCGAGTTCTTAGCACACGTACAGCTCGATGACGATCCGCGGGCTCCGATCCAGCAAAGCGTCGGGGAGGAGTTCCGTCAGCACGACGGCGTGGTGACGATCTTGATGTTATACCGTCGCAGGGCTTCGCCTAAGCACTGCTACAATATGATCGAGGTGGAATATGGTGGCAGAGGGCACCGCACACGGCTAAGGAACGATCTCAAGGATCAACTTGTGTGTCTAGGGGTGTCCCCTGCCTCCGTATATAAAGGATCCAAGGGGAGCGGCTGGCTGGCCAAGGGGGGCGCGCCAGGAGAGTCCAACTCCCTCTGGGAGTAGGATTCCCCCCCCCCAATCCTAGTTGGAATAGGACTCCTTGAGGGGGGAAAGAGAGAGAGGGGGGCCGACCACCTCTCCTAGTCCTAATAGGACTAGGGGAGGGGGGAGGCGCACGGCCACCTTGGGCTGCCCCTTTCTCCTTTCCACTAAAGCCCGCTAAGGCCCATATAGCTCCCGGGGGGTTCCGGTAACCTCCCGGTACTCCGTTAAAATCCCGATTTCACCCGGAACACTTCCGATATCCAAACATAGGCTTCCAATATATCAATATTTATGTCTCGACCATTTCGAGACTCCTCGTCATGTCCGTGATCACATCCGGGACTCCGAACTAACTTCGGTACAACAAAATGCATAAACTCATAATAACTGTCATCGTAACGTTAAGCGTGCGGACCCTACGGTTCGAGAACAATGCAGACATGACTGAGACACATCTCCGGTCAATAACCAATAGCGGGACCTGGATGCCCATATTGGCTCCTACATATTCTACGAAGATCTTTATCGGTCAGACCGCATAACAACATACGTTGTTCCCTTTGTCATCGGTATGTTACTTGCCCGAGATTCGATCGTCGGTATCCAATACCTAGTTCAATCTCGTTACCGGCAAGTCTCTTTACTTGTTCCGTAATACATCATCTTGCAACTAACTCATTGGCTGCAATGCTTGCAAGGCTTATGTGATGTGCATTACCGAGAGGGCCCAGAGATACCTCTCCAACAATCGGAGTGACAAATCCTAATCTCGAAATACGCCAACCCAACATGTACCTTTGGAGACACCTGTAGTACTCCTTTATAATCACCCAGTTACGTTGTGATGTTTGGTAGCACCCAAAGTGTTCCTCCGGCAAACGGGAGTTGCATAATATCATAGTCATAGGAACATGTATAAGTCATGAAGAAAGCAATAGCAACATACTAAACGATCGGGTGCTAAGCTAATGAAATGGGTCATGTCAATCAGATCATTCAACTAATGATGTGACCTTGTTAATCAAATAACAACTCATTGTTCATGGTTTAGGAAACATAACCATCTTTGATTAACGAGCTAGTCAAGTAGAGGCATACTAGTGACACTCTGTTTGTCTATGTATTCACACATGTATTATGTTTCCGGTTAATACAATTCTAGCATGAATAATAAACATTTATCATGATATAAGGAAATAAATAATAGCTTTATTATTGCCTCTAGGGCATATTTCCTTCAGTGTTGGTGTAGATCGCGGTGATGATGATGGCCCCCGGTGGCACTCCGGTGCCACCGGAAGCGAGGGGGAGAGAGCCCCCCTCCTTCTTATTCTTCCTTGACCTCCTCCCTAGATGGGAGAAGGGTTTCCCCTCTGGTCCATGGCCTCCATGGCACGGGAGGGGCGAGAGCCCCTCTGAGATTGGATCTGTCTCTCTCTATTTCTGCGTTCTCAGATTCTTCTCTTTCACCGTTTCTTATATTCCCGGAGATCCGTCACTCCGATTGGGTTGAAATTTTAACATGATCTCTATCCGTAAATTAGCTTTCTTGCGGCGAAAGAAGGGCATCAACCGCCTTACGGGGTGGCCACGAGGGTCAGGGGCGCGCCTGCCTCCCCAGGGCGCGCCCCCTACCTCGTGGGCCCCTCGAGCATCGTCTCGCGTGGATTCTTCTTCCCAAAAATCATATATATTCCAAAAAAATCTCCACCAGTTTTTATTCCATTTGGACTCCGTTTGATATGGATATTCTGCGAAACAAAAAACATGCAATAAACAGGAACTGGCACTAGGCACTGGATCAATATGTTAGTCCCAAAAATAGTATAAAAAGTTGCCAAAAGTATATGAAAGTTGAATAATATTGGAATGGAACAATCAAAAATTATAGATACGACGGAGACGTGTCAATGGGTTGCTAGAGTGACAGAAGCTCAAACCCTAGTTTATGTGTTGCTTCGTAAGGGGCTGATTTGGATCCATATGTTTCATGCTATGGTTAGGTTTACCTTAATACTTCTTTTGTAGTTGTGGATGCTTGCAATAGGGGTTAATCATAAGTGGTATGCTTGTCCAAGTAAGGACAGTACCCAAGCACCGGTCCACCCACATATCAGATTATCAAAGTACCGAACGTGAATCATATGATGTGATGAAAACTAGCTTGACGATAATTCCCATATGTCCTCGGGAGCGCTTTACATCATATAAGAGTTTGTCCAGGCTTGTCCTTTGCTAAAAAAGGATTGGGACATCTTGCTGCACCTTATTTACTTCTATTACTTGCTACTCGTTACAAATTATCTTATCACAAAACTATCTGTTACCGATAATTTCAGTGCTTGCAGAGAATACCTTACTGAAAACTGCTTATCATTTCCTTCTGCTCCTCGTTGGGTTTGACACTTTTACTTATTGAAAAGCTACGATAGATCCCCTACACTTGCGAGTCATCAGTCATCACGCCGTCGTGCTGGCGGAACTCTCCCTCGAACCTCTACTGGATCGTGAGTTCGTGGGACGTCACCGAGCTGAACGTGTGCAGATCGCGGAGGTGCTGTATGTTCGGTGCTAGGATTGGTCGATCATGTAGATGTACGACTACATCAACCGCGTTGTCATAACTCTTCCGCTTACGGTCTACGAGGGTACATGGACGACACTCTCCCCTCTCGTTGCTATGCATCACAATGATCTTGCGTGTGCGTAGGAATTTTTTTGAAATTACTGCGTTCCCCAACAGCATGCACGTATGGTAACCATTGTGTGACAAATTTGAAGCATGAGGTGTTCTTTGATTGCCTTCCTTATGAGTGGTGGTCGGGGACGAGCGATGGTCTTTTCCTACCAATCTATCCTCCTAGGAGCATGCGCGTAGTGCTTGGTTTTGATGACTTGTAGATTTTTGCAATAAGTATGTGAGTTCTTTATGACTAATGTTGAGTCCATGGATTATATGCACTCTCACACTTCCACCATTGCTAGCCTCTCTTGTGCCGCACAACTTTCGCTGGTACCATAAACCCATCATTTACCTTCCTCAAAACAGCCACCATACCTATCTATTGTGGCATTTCCATAGCCATTCCGAGATATATTGCCATGCAACTGTAACATCCCAAATTTTCAATTTGGAATGTTATACATTAGGTCATCATTGCATATCATATTTTATTGCATTTTGGCTTGATCCTCGAAATCCTAAGCAACTCAAGGACCCTCGGAGAGAGAGTTGGGGATTTCACTGTTTTCATATTTGAATTTTATCAAATATTGAAACGAGGATTTTGGTTTTAATTATTTTTCTCTCTGAAAATATTTCATGTTAAAATATATGAGAGGAGATAATATGACTTCTCCAAAAGAAATGAAATATTGGAGGAAAATATTAAAATAAAATATTTGCTTTTTATTCGGATTTTTTGCAATTTTATTTGCATTAGAAAAATTGCACGTTTTCAAAATTGCATTTTAGGGCCAAGAAAATGTTCATCTTGTTCTAAATATTTTATTTAGACGGTGAAAATTTGTTTTGACATTTTTAGATTTTTTATTTATATTCTCTAGGATTTATTTTCGGCGGAATCTATTTTAAAAAAAACTTCAGCGCCCGACTGGGCCGAAGCCCAGCCGAGCCAGGCCGGCCCAACCCCCGCGCCACCCCTCCCCATGCCCGAGTCCGGCCAGGACACGGCAGCCGCCGCCGTCGCTGCCCAGGACTCCTCCCGCCCCTTCCCCAAGCCGACCCCACCCCTCCCCCTCTTAAATACCCCGCCGCCGTCGCCCCAAACCGCCACCGTCGCCGCCCCCAAGCAGCAGGAGCCGCTGCCGCCTGCCGCGCCTCACCTCGCCTTGCGCCGCCGCCGCCGCACCGTCCCGCTGTCGCCGCCACCCCGCAGCCCCACCTCGCGCCACCGGAGCCGCCGCCGTTGATCCGATCCGATTCGGAGCCGCTCGGTTTTTTTCGGTTTAGGTAAAACCGTTGGTTTTTTTAAACCCTAGTTTCGGTTTTTTAGATTGGTTCACCGGTTTTCTCGGTTTACTTACTTAGCGGACATTCGTTTTAGTGAACGGTGTTCACTCTTTAGCCACAGACAGCGAACATTCGTTCGTTAGCCTGTTCGTCAGTTTTTTTCTTTTTTCGGATTTTCCGCGATTATTTTTTATCGCGATTTGTGATTCGGTTTTTGTTTTAGTTTATCTTTTCGCTCGTTTATCGTAATCAAGCGATTCAAGCGCCTAGATCTTCGTCTCGAAGCCCTCTTTCCATTTAACCAACTTGAACAAGATTTTGTTACAGTAAAATTTGACTTTAGTCCAGATTAGTAACCGGATCTTGTTTCTTTCGCGGTTTGAGTTTTGCTGCTCCGTTCGATTTGATTCTTTTTGCAAACTGGAGTTATTAAGTTGAACTTTCTGGTTAGATCTTCTTATTCGTGTTTTACCCGTGCGTTTTTGCTTGATTGCTTATGTATGCTATTGTGTGTTTCGGATAGAACACCCGGAGTGCGAAGCGTGCTACTACGAGTCTTTAGGTTTTGCGGATCATCAGCAAGGCAAGTAACAATTTGATCATACCCCTTTATCACCCAGTTTTTATGCATTAGTTTCAACCCTCAAACATTGCATGGTTAGGACTTGATAACATGTGGGATTGGGAAGTAGTTGATGAGGTAGAACCTACTGCCCTACTATTATCAAACCCTTGGGAGTTACTTCTACGTATTGCTTATATTGCCATGCTATGCTCGTAGACGTGGTTTGGGTGAGTGAATCCATGACAGATGTGAGATTGTTAATTAATGGTTCAACTTAAGGTGGCAACTTTAATACTAATCTAGGTGGATTTCTTGTCGGGCACCTGGAGAATCCAGTGTTGTCCTAGGATATCCCGAAGTACCCGTGTGATAATCCTAAGGTTCGCCACCCAGGCTCAAAGGGAACTGAGATATTTCATGCTAGAAACTTCCATGTGCAGCCACAAGCTATTATGGGCTCTAGAATAGTTGAGTAAGTTGCATGACCTCTTCTAGTGGTAGGCTAGCAGATGTAGAGGGATGTAGGTTGGTACTGTCTACCTGGGGTTAGAGCTAATGCTTCTGAAAGACTGTGTCTCGGTCATCCGTTTCTCAAACACTAGGTAGTGCGAGAAATCCAACGGAGGAGATCGAATCTTGTGGGGTAAAGTGCGCAAACCTCTGCAGAGTGTACAAACTAATCATGGTTAGTCGTGTCCCCGGTTATGGACATCTTGAGTATCTAGTACTTGGATTATCATATGTATCCCATCACTCTAAATTAATATTGTTGCGTTGATAATTACTTTTAATTGGGATTGAGTTGGAGGAACCTTCTCAATGATGTACTACCATGATAGTTAAATAAAATCTATTCCTTTGTTGTAGGGAAAAATTGGCTTTACGCAAAACTTTAACCATAGAGCTTTCCACCAGCCAAATATGCATGTAGTGATAGCATTAGTCAGTTCTTGCTCTACTATGTTATTTTGCCAGCATATTCCATGTGCTGACTCGTTTTCGGGCTGCAACGTATTATTTTGAAGACTTTTCAGACGAGGAGTAAGGGTCGTTAGGTCATTGCCGTGCAGCTCAGCTATGCCATTGGAGTTGATGGACTCACTTTATCTTCCAAGCCTTCCGCTGTTATCATATTAGATGGCCTTAAGCCATATTTATTGTAATAAGTTCTCTTATGAGACATTCTATGTAATAAGTGTGTGATTGCTACTCTGTTATAAATTCTTCGAGTACTGTGTGTGTCAGTATTACCAATCCAGGGATGACACTGAAGCACAGAGACTTGACCGTTTGAGGTCAGGTCGCTACAAGATGGTATCAGAGCACACGCTGAGTGTAGGACACGACCACTAAGCTAAAGCCCTAGATCATTACTCTCTTTTCATTTCTTACTCCTCTCCATTTTCTACTCTTTAGGATGGCGGATGCAAGGAACAAGTTTGCAAAACCGGATGAAGAAGCACCTTTTTGGACGACACTTGAAGGAAGTCACTAAGTACATGAACATTGGAATATCAAGCTTCACCGGGACTTACAACGCCACTTCACCAGAAGAGGAGTGATGGATGATTCAAGTTCAAGTTCCAGGAAGGACATTCGCGCCAGTCACTAAACCCATAGAATTTTCCTTTGATGCACCAACCTAGAGTCTAGGAAAGAGTATGGCGGCTCACATCACCATGGGACGCATTAGAGAAGTTTACCATAAGGAGCTTAAGGATACTATCTACCAGATTTGTGGGTGCCAAGATGAGAAATGGGAGATGATCAGCACCAGGAAGGATAGATCAATCGCAGTTTTCATCCAGGAGTTAAACCAGCACATTCGTCACCAGGAGAACTAGATGTGTGCATGCATGATAGATCTGAAGAAGGTGATGACAGGGATCACAGAACTGGAGGAAGAACTCAAGGCTACTCGCGAAGGTTATGAGGAGGAAATCGTCGTACTAGTGGAGAAGAATGATGATCTGGAAAGAAAGCTAGGAGTATTCATGGGAGACCCCGCTCTAGGAGGAGAAGATGATGAACCCAAAGAGATTCGTTCTGAGGACTACATCATCATCGACGACACCGACTCGGACCCCGACAATAGCGATGATGACTATGTTGATGAAGCTGGAGCGGACATCATGGAGTATTCGACTGATCAATATTTCTAGTAGACCACCACATTAGTAGTAGTATTCCACCATGTATATAGTATAGTCCGAGCACTTTCGTAACGATAGATAGATCGATTGTATGCCCTTGCTTGATTGATTGAGTGATATGATTGTGTTTGTCTCATGTGCATATGGGTAGTGTTTCTCTCACTAGACCTCATTCTATTCTATTCTCTTCCCTCTAAACCCTCAGATGCCTCCGAGACGTGACCCTGGATTTACTTTCCCACCGGAGCTCACTCAGTTGATCCAACAACAGAATACACTGATGCAGTTGTTAGTTCAGAATCAAGGCAACAACAACAACAACCCACCACCACCACCAGTTGACAACTTAGCCCGCTTTCTGAGGTTGCAGCCGCCGGTGTTTTCCTGTAGCACCGAGCCGATAGTGGCAGATGATTGGCTCCGCAGGATTGGAAGTGAGTTAACCACTGCAGGATGTACAGATCCTGAGAAGGTGCGTTTTGCCGCACATCAGTTGGATGGACCAGCAGCCTCATGGTGGGAGAATTACACTGTCACCTATCCTATAGCCACTGGTACATGAGATCAGTTTTAGCAAGCATTCCACACCGCCCATGTCTCAACAGGAGCGATGAGCATGAAGAAGCGTGAGTTTCGCAACTTGCGCCAAGGGAACTGTACTGTGGGGTAGTACATGGATGAATTTAGTAAGCTGTCTCGTTATGCCCCTGACGATGTGGCCACAGATGCCGCTAAGCAGGAGAAGTTTATGGAAGGGCTGGACGATGAGATGAGCATGCAATTGATGGTGGCAACATTTAACAACTACCAGGAGTTGGTAGACAAGGCTCTTATGATTGAGGGGAAGCAGCAGCAAATTGAGAGCCGCAAAAGGAAGTATGGACAAGGAAGGTACAACTCAGGAGCCTAGCAGAAGCCTCGTCTAACCCCGAACTCGGGAGGACTTGTTCATAACCATGGAAGCTATAACCACAACGGAGGAAGTTCGCATAACCACAATGGTTCCAAGAATGGGACTGGGAACGGAGTAAGCAACAATCAAAACCGCTCCAATCCAGCCACACCCGCCAAGAGAGACCTAAGTCACATTACTTGCTTCAAGTGCGGGAAGACTGGACACTATGCCATGGAGTGCCCTGAAGCAAAGAATGGAAACGGTAATGGGAGCGCTGGGAAGAAGCCCAATCCATTCAACAAAGGACAAGTGGACCATGTTAACGTGGTGGAGGTTGAAGGGCAGCCAGACAAAGTTATCGGTAAGTTTTTGGTTAAGTCTTTTACCGCCCTTGTTCTTTTGATACTGGTGCATCACATTCATACATATCAAAGGGATTCGTGGATAAATTCAAACTACCAACCCAAGCCATTAGGACTCCTCTGTTAGTAAGTTCACCTGGAGCAGAGTATATGGCTAGCCGATGGTGCGACCGGATACCCTTAACCATTGGTAGCCATGTTTTCCTGTCAGACCTGATAATTTTGGAGTCACAAGGATCGGATGTGATACTAGGCATGGACTGGATGTCAAAGTATGGAGGAAGCATTGACTGTGCTAGTAAGTATATTTATATCACCACCCCGGAGGGAAAAAGGATCAAGTATGTATCTAGGCATGCGCCTAGGAGGAGCCAAGCAAATACCCTCACGGGAGTTGTTCAAGAGGAAGTGCCTGTAGTGAAGGATTACCCAGATGTTTTTCCAGAGGAGTTACCAGGCATGCCACCAGATCGAGACATCGAGTTTTTGATAGAGCTATTGCCAGGTACAGGGCCAATATCAAAGAGACCCTACCGGATGCCCGCAAATGATCTGGAGGAGATTAAGAAGCAGATCAAGGAGTTATTGGAGAAAGGTTACATCCGACGGAGTTCATCACCATGGGGAGCCCTAGTGCTTTTGGTTGATAAGAAGGATAAGTCTCTAAGGATGGTTGTTGACTATCGTGCATTGAATGAGGTGACGATCAAGAACAAATACTCACTGCCGATGATCAATGATTTGTTTGACCACTTGCAAGGAGCTAAGGTGTTTCCGAAGATCGATCTGCGATCAGGATATCACCAGCTGAAGATTCGGGAGAAGGATATACCTAAAACCGCATTTACCACAAGGTACAGGTTATATGAGTATACGGTCATGTCATTTGGACTGACTAATGCCCCAGCCTATTTCATGAGCATGATGAACAAAGTGTTCATGGAATATTTGGATAAGTTTGTTGTGGTGTTCATTGATGATATAGTGGTATACTCAAAGAATGAAGAGGAGCACAAGGAGCATTTGCGTTTAGTTCTCGAGAAACTCAGGGAACATCAGTTGTATGCCAAGTTCAGCAAATGTGAGTTTTGGTTGAAAGAAGTTGGATTCCTTGGACATGTTATATCAGGAGAAGGTATAGCAGTAGACCCCACCAAGGTTCAGTCAGTCACTAAATGGTTGGCACCCACTCCAGTTAGCGAGATCCGCAGTTTTCTTGGACTCGTAGGATACTACCAGAGCTATTGAAGAAGGATACCAAATTTAAATGGACGGAAGAATGTGAAGCGAGTTTTCAGGAGTTAAAGAAACGTCTGACTACAGCCCCAGTACTGATTCTACGGATGTACGCAAGGATTTCCAAGTGTATTGTGACGCCTCTCGCTTAGGACATGGAGGAGTACTGATGCAGGATGGAAGAGTTGTTTCGTATGCCTCGCGACAACTGAAACCGCATGAGATAAATTATGCCACGCATGATTTGGAGTTGGCTGCCGTAGTGCATGCGTTGAAGACTTGGAGACATCACCTTATTGGAAACCATTGCGATGTGTACACTGACCATAAGAGTTTGAAGTACATTTTCACACAGAAGGAGCTGAACCTTAGGCAGAGGAGATGGTTAGAGCTTATAAAGGATTATGACATGAAGCTTCACTATCATCCAGGCAAGGCCAACGTCGTAGCAGACGCTTTGAGTCGGAAGAGTTATGCCAACACACTCATAAGCGCAGGATTGCCAAAGGAGTTGGCATAGGATCTCGGGGAACTTTGATTGGAGATTGTCCCTAGAGGTTTTGTTGCAACAATGGAAGTTCAGTCTACATTGTTAGGAAAGATTCGAGAAGATCAGAAGGAAGACAAAGAGATCACCGAGATAAAAGAGAGAATGAGCAAAGGAAAGGCCAAAGGTTTTCATGAGGATGAACACGACACCTTGTGGTTTGAGGACCGTGTTTATGTGCCCAATAACACAGAGATCAGGAAGTTAATACTTCAGGAGGCTCATCACTCACCATACTCGATACACCCCAGAAACACCAAGATGTATGTGGATTTAAAGGAGCATTTCTGGTGGACTGGTATAAAGAAGGATATTGCCGAGTATGTAGCCGTATGTGATGTATGTCAGAGAGTGAAGGCAGAACATCAAAAGCAAGCCGGATTGTTACAGCCGATGCCGATACCCGAATGGAAGTGGGATAAGCTTGGCATGGATTTCATCACCGGATTGCCCAGGACCAAATCAGGATACGATTCTATATGGGTAGTAGTTGATCGCTTGACTAAAGTAGCTCACTTTATCCCAGTGAAAACCACCTATACAAGTGCCAAGTTGGCCAAGATATACATGACCAGGATCGTATGTTTGCATGGAGTTCCAAGGACCATTGTATCAGATAGAGGAACCCAGTTTACCTCAAAGTTTTGAAATCAGTTGCATGAAACTTTCGGAACTAGACTAGTGACGCTTGGATAATTAAGCTACAGTAACCCTCTACTAATGATGCCACGTCACCTCGATTACTATTGCTAATCTTGTGTTAGTTCAAAAACCGATTCAAATTCAAATTTAAAAATATGGCAAACAACAAAAGTTTTCAAAAGGTCAAAACTAAAATGTTCTTATTCTGACAAATAATTCACAAGATATATTGGTGGAGAAAACAAGTTTTTATAAAATGTTTATATGCACTAAACTAATTAAATTAGTAGCTATAACCAATAATCAAATGCTTTTTGTAATATAGAAAATATTAAACTAATTTATTTGGGAGCCCAAGTTAATGTGGCATTAGCATAAGTAGTAACATTGTTTTAGGAACAATTTATATTTTTCTTATAAAACTTTAGTAAATAGAAAATAAAATAAAACAGTAAAAGAAATAAATAAAAAGAAAAGAAAAGAAAACGCAAAAATAGAAAACAAAACTAAAAAAAGAGAGGAAGAGAAAAGCCCCTCCCCTCCCGGGGGCCACTTGGCCCAGTTGGCCTGCTGGCTCAGCAGCCCACCTCCACCCCTCCTGCTACCTCGCTACAGAGGGCAGGGGCGTGGAGGCCATTCGTCGGCCGACCGACGCCGTGGAGGCCATCTGCCGGCTCCCCCTCACCTACAAGACCACGGCGCCCCTCCCCCTCGAACCCTAGGACACCCCTGCCTCCCCCCCTCCTCCTCCTCGCGCCGCGCCTCGCTCTCCCTCGACGCGCCCACTCGCCCGAGCTCGCGTACGCCATGGCCGTCGACTCCATCGCGGCCACCGTGCTCCCCGCGCCGTACGAATTTGTCTCTAAGCATCCTCGTCGTCGTCTCCTTCCTCCCCGGCCATTGAATCAAGCCGGGAAGGCCTGTACGCTCGCCATCAAGCTCGAGTCATTGGCGTACATCGCTGGCCGCCATCGTCGATTGCCTCGTCTCCGGTCCACCTCAGGCCTCCTTGTCACTTCCGTTGGAACCATTGTGAGCTCTTCTTCCAAAACCCCCTCTCCCCCTGTCGATTTCGTCACCGTACACGCCGTCCCCGAGTTCGTCCGAGCCCCCCCCTCAGGCTGCTCTTGTGTTGCTTCTACTACTGCCGCTGCTCTGCCTTGCTGCTTGTTGCCGCTCCAGCCGCGCCCGCCTGCATCGCCCCCCATCACTCCTCCCTTCCTCCACGCCCCTGGCTCGCCCCCGCGGCGGCTGCCGCCCGCCTCCGCTAGCTCTGCCGCGCACGCTCGCGACCCCCAGCTACCCGCCGCCACTCCTCCCACGCCGGCCCACGCCTCTGCTTCCCCGCGCGGCCGCCTCCCTGTCCCGACCACGTTCGGCGCGGCCTCTGGCCCGACCCCGCTGTACTGCCCGCCGGCTGGGCGCCGTGGCCGCGGCGCGCTGCGGCGCCTGTACGCCCTACCGCGCCCGGGTCCGGCCCCTCGTGCGGGCTCCCGCCTCGTTAACTACTGCATCCGCCCGCCCGCTAATCCCCCCTGGGCCACTAACTTCAGGGGCCCTGCCCACCCAAAAAAATGAAAAATTAGTTAAATTAATTAATTAACTTAATTAATTTAAATATAATTAGTCTAATTACCTAATTAATTAATTAGTTAGCACTAACAGAAACTGACATGTGGGTCCCCTGCCCAATTGACCAGTCAACTAGTCAACAGTTGACCTGGTCAATAGGGTCCACTGTGAGCCTCTAGTTGCCCTGGAGTGTGCACTCTGCTAGGTGCACCTAGCAATTTCACCTTTTATTTAGAATTAATAATAATTTCGGAATATTGCTAAAATTTTGAAAATTCATAGAAAATAATCCGTAACTCGGATGAGAATGTTTTATACATGAAAGTTGCTCAGAACGACGAGACGAATTCGGATACGCAGCCCGTTCGTCCGCCACACATCCCTAGCATAGCGAACACATAACTTTTCCCCTCTGATTCATCTGTCCAAAAACGCGAAACACCGGGGATATTTTCTCAGATGTTTCCCCCCTTCACCGGTATCACCTCATACCGCGTTAGGGCACCCCTAGCACCGCTACTTGTCATGTCATGCATCGTTATGCATCTGTTTGCATTGTATTCATTGTTTCTTCCCCCTCTTCTCTCCGGTAGACTACGAGACTGACGCCGCTGCTGGTGCCCCGATCGACTACGCTGTTGACGACCCCTCTTTCTTGCCAGAGCAACCAGGCAAGCCCCCCCCCCTGATCACCAGATATCACCTACTTTCTTTCTACTGCTTGCATTAGAGTAGTGTAGCATGTTACTGCTTTCCGTTAATCCTATTCTGATGCATAGCATGTCATTGTTGCAATAGTTGTTGATACCTTACCTGCAATCCTAAATGCTTAGTATAGGATGCTAGTTTATCATCAGTGGCCCTATATTCTTGTCTGTCTGCCATGCTATACTACCGGGCCGTGATCACTCGGGAGGTGATCACGAGTATATATTATATACTTTATACATATAAATGTTGTGACTAAAGTCGGGTCGGCTCATTGAGTACCCGCAAGTGACTCTGATGTTGGGGGTTGAAGGGGCAGGTGGTTCCACCCAGGTAGTGGCGGGACTGGGTTCCCGATGGCCCCCGACTGTTACTTTGAGGCGGAGCGACAAGGCAGGCGGAGACACCTAGGTGAGAGGTGGGCCTAGCCTTGGTCGGCGTTCGCAATTACTTCAAAATAACACGCTTAACGAGATTTGGGTATTTGATCTGAGTCTGGCTACTGGCCTATACGCACTAATCAACTACGCGTGAACAGTTATGGGAACTCGACGTCGTGGTATCAGCCGAAGCCTTCGTGACGTCAGCGACTGAGCGGCACGCGCTGGGTTGGACCGCGTAACGCAACTTCCTTTGTAATAGAGGTTGCTAGGTCTGCTCTCCGGCCGCCCTCGCAACGTGAAGGTGTGCAATGGGCGATGGGCCCATACCCCTATGCCATAGGATTTAGACTGGATGCTGACCTCTCTGTTGTGCCTAGGTAGGGCTGCGACGTGTTGATCTTCCGAGGCCGGGCATGACCCAGAAAAGTGTGTCCGGACGAAGGGGATTGAGCGTGTTGGGAAATGTGGTGTACCCCTGCAGGGAAGTTAAACTATTCGAATAGTCGTGATCTTCGGTAACAGGACGACTTGGAGTTGTACCTTGACCTTATGACAACTAGAACCGGATACTTAGTAAAACACACCCTTCCAAGTGCCAGATACAACCGGTGATCGCTCTCTCACAGGGCGACGAGGGGAGGATCATCGGGTAGGATTATGATATGTGATGTTACTTGGTGAACTTACCATCTACTCGCTTCCTCTGGTGCAAGATGGAGGTTACCAGAAACGTAGTCTTTGATAGGACTAGCTATCCCCCTCTTATTCTGGCATTCTGCAGTTCAGTCCACATATGTTACCCCTTTTCCATTTGATACCAGTGCATACATATGTAGTGTAGTTCCTTGCTTGCGAGTACTTTGGATGAGTACTCACGATTGCTTTGCTCCCCCCTTTTCCCCCTTTCCTATACCCGAGTGCTGCGACCAGACGTTGGAGTCCAGGAGCCAGACGCCACCGTTGACGACGACTCCTACTACACCAGAGGTGCCTACTACTACGTGCAGGCCGCTGACGACGACCAGGAGTAGTTTAGGAGGATCCCAGGCAGGAGGCCTGCGCCTCTTTCGATATGTATCCCAGTTTGTGCTAGCCTTCTTAAGGCAAACTTGTTTAACTTATGTCTGTACTCAGATATTGTTGCTTCCGCTGACTCGTCTATGATCGAGCTCTTGTATTCGAGCCCTCGTGACCCCTGGCTTGTAATATGATGCTTGTATGACTTATTTTATTTGTAGAGTTGTGTTGTGATATCTGCCCGTGAGTCCCTGATCTTGATCGTACACGTTTGCGTGTATGATTAGTGTACAATTGAATCGGGGATGTCACAAGTTGGTATCAGAGCCGACTGCCTGTAGGAAACCCCCTTCCACACTCCTTGGCCGAAGTTGAGTCTAGACAAAAAACTTTTACTAACATGGTTGTGTGCCTTATGGGCCCATGTCGCCATTTGGGTGGTATTAGGATCTTTTACTCCTCGATTTATACTCTGGGACTCTGATCTCTCTTCTATTCATATTAAATGATTTTACTAAATTTGACTCTAGGTTCTCGTAACTACTTCTCCCGGAGAGCCCCTTCAGTCCAGATGATCGCCTGCTGCACCAGAAAATTTTAAAGATACTCTCCGATGTTTCCCCAAGACCCTTGTGCCCTTCGCCGTTGCAATTCCATACCACCGATAAATCCTTATGGAAAGCTACCTAAACTTGTCGTCCATAACTTCATTTCCAATTTGATCTTGTGATTACAAGATACCCTGAAATACTTCGGATATTCTGAGGATCCTTTGTGTCTGCTGCCTTGCAGCTCCTTTTCCTCATGAATACACCTGCAAATAATTCCTCACACTTACCGAGTATCCGCTCATTCCCAGTTGTTCATGTGTTTCAGAAAGGTCTTCAAAATACTATTCAACCTTCCGAAAATCCTCAGTAGCTTATTGCTCTTGAAATTTTTGCTTGCTTGCATTATGGATAATCCCATAAGTCTGGTAATCTTATTGGCATCCTTTGTCACTATCATCTTGAGTCCGTTGGTTAAATATGTTGCGAATGCCGGCAATCCTCAATCAGATCCTAGAATTCATCCTTCCAGCTCAGACGTCATTTTGAACAGGAGCTGGTTCTCGACCAATCAAATTGTCGTCGATTGTACCCCTAAGGCTATTCAACTTATCCATCTCTAATCAGAGCATTGCTTCTGATCCCTTGTCTTGGAATTCATAATTCCTTTGCATTTGAGCTTTGAGTTAGTCAGTTGTTTCTATAATCCGATGCACTTGCATTCCTTCTTCCTTTGATAGAGTACCGATACTCACATCAGCTCCGTTGTAGACCACCAGACCTCTTGTTGGATTATTATCCGATAGTGTCCTCCATATTCAAATAACCTTGTGAGCCTTTCCACGAGTATATAAAGCCTTTGGTAAATTGTATCCTCTTCTTTCTCAACCATGCTCTATTTTCGAGATGGTGGTATTTACTATTGAAGCTTGTGGTATATGTTTCCATGGCACCCTGACGGGTTGAACCTATGCCTTCCTTAATATGTGTGATCTCGAAAGTTTTCGCAAGTCATACTCTTCTGGTATTTTGCTAGATAAAATTTCAACACTACAACTTCTTCAAAAGTGAGAGGTGAATGGAAGGTTATACATTGAAGAAGTGGGAGTCGGCCTTGAACTTTGTGTTCATGCCCATGGACACGATGTAGATCCTACCATAGAAGCTTCTTGTAATAACAGCTATTTTGTTGATATAATATCATCCGGTATCTGTGAATTGATCCTATGCAATCGTGGTTCCGACCATATTTTCTCTTTGATCCCATTTCTCGGAAAAGTTAAAGCACTTGTCTTTTGCAAATCAATACCCCAGCACAATTTTCGACGATGAGCTAAGCTTACGTCGATCTTCCTCATCATGCCATTTCGCCTTGAACAACGAACTTGGTTTGGAGTTTGTGTCATACCCTTGGTTACAATAACCTTTCGCTTCACCATTCATTTGACTCGATGTGATCACCGATCGATTACGTCTTGAAATCTCTCGACAAATGTGTCATGATCATCATCAACATTCTGAGCTCTTCCAAGATAACTATTGAATTCTTGATGAGAAATACCACCCTTGCCCCTCGATGATCTGTGTTATCATCGACAACATTATTGCCTCCCCTCCGACACAAACTTGATCGTGTTATGGAGCTCCTTGCTATCCAGCTTATGTTATGTTCTACCTTCGAGTATTACCATCCCTTATGTCAAGAACGTTGTTAGAATTTCACCACCTCTTAAGAATTCTTGATACAGGTGATACTTCTTGCCATGTCCATTCATCCCTTGGTCCCCGTGTTGTTTCTAACCGGAAAACCGACAATTAAACTATGACGTGCCACTTCAAAAGTTCTAGCAACCCTATTGCTTTGAAGTTAATGGTCGATATTTCATTCTTAGACCATTGGTTATCAAATCACCATTCTAGCATTGATCATGCTACTTTTCCCCATATTTCGGGCGCAACTTTCAACCAATGTTTAATTGTGTGTGTTTTCATCGAGCATACAACATTATATCATTTGATCCGACTAATGTTATCTCCTTGTTCACATAATTGTTGAAACCCATCTTGTCAAAAATCTCGATGAATTGACGCTGAGTCCCTCAGCCACCTCCCCATCCTCTCCTTGGTTTAATGATGAACTCTTGTTTCGGAACTTGCTTCCATAGTTCATTTCCCGATAATCTTGCAATGCCATCTCATCAATTTGTGTTGCACCTTTTTCTTCTCAGGCATCCTGAGTCTGAGGTATCCTGACACCAATCAAATCTAAATCTCGGTCATATATGATGGTTGGAACATATTTCCAAAGACCTATAACATTGGTCTTTATATGACCCGGTAAGGTGATGTCATTCCTAGCACACCTGGCCGGAGGACCTATTGTTATCATTTCCTTTTTAGCAAGGTTAGCCATTCTTCCATGAGGAAATTGTAAGACTTATTCTATAAGTTGTTCCTGGTGAATCCTTTGAGTATCCAAGGTCCGACCTTGCTTGAAGACCATGTCAATGCTATCTCGAAGCATGTCTATGGTACTCCGATTTTCAACAAGAACATTTGAAGCCCAATGCTAAATGTTTCCTGCTCAATTATCCAAACACCGTTGTATGGGTAATGTCATGAAATTTCTTTCCCCTACCTAAAAGAGTTTTCTACATTATATCCTGTCATGGATATCTTGATCTGCTTTTCCTTGGGAAGGATATACCCTTGAAATATGTGTTTAAACACATTTTCCTTTCCATTGTTCTGTTTAATCTGATAATCATATTTTCCTTTCCATTGGTTGGTTTAACGTTTCTTGTGATCTATATGATCTAAGCAATAATATTCTCCTGCTTATGTAAAACACCTCGGTGTACAATTCTGTCAGCAAGACCCTGTTACTATTGTTGATAACATTCCGGTAGCCACCGATGGACGAGAACCTTGCCTATTGGTCCGCCTCGTTCAACGAGCAGGAAAATGGTTCTCTTCGTCCCTTGCCCTTGGTACCGATGTTGTTGCCGACATAAATGATAGGCTATCCTCTGACATGCCTTGCTTACATGATCACGCAAGATGTCACCACTCCTTCTACTTTTAACCCACATGGTGGGCCCAGAACCCACAGTTCCATAGGATCGAAACCTGATTCTTCTGCACACCCCTATTTCCAAAGTTATTCCACCCGCTTGGCTTCATATGTAATTCACGGGCCACCTTCCTAGTGATCTATTCTGGTACCAGACGCGATACTTTCCCATTGTTCTGAACCCCTGTCACATTTCGTTTCAGGCGACAAATGGTTGCCTATCCGCTTGAAACTCCTTATTTCACCTTCTTAACTTACTCTCGATGACTTCTTGAATTTCAACTCGAGAGGTGACTCTATACCTTGTTCACTGAGATAGCCCCTAGGTACCTAACATGTATTGAGCTTCGTACTTCACGAGTTTCCCCCTTATCTTTTTCGTAAGTATGATGGAGACCCCGAATGAATAATGACGACTTCATCATGATGCCCGTATGCATTGAATTGAAGACATCAACGCTATGGATCAACCTCTTGGAGAAGAGCAACCAAGGCCGAGAAGATCCGACAGAATCTCGTAACCAGAACTTTCCCCGTACTCCATCTCTTAAATCTAGGGATGAGATTTCTTGTAGTAGAGGTGATTTGTGACGCCCGAATAATTAAGCTACACTAACCCTCTACTAATGATGCCACGTCACCTCGATTACTATTGCTAATCTCGTGTTAGTTCAAAAACTGATTCAAATTTAAATTTAAAATTATGGCACACAACAAAAGTTTTCAAAAGGTCAAAACTAAAATGTTCTTATTCTGACAAATAATTCACAAGATATATTGGTGGAGAAAACAAGTTTTTTATAAAATGTTTAAATGCACTAAACTAATTAAATTAGTAGCTATAACTGAAAGCACAAGTGCTCCCTAGGTGGTTTTGATAATTGATGACAACATATCTCTTGTTAGACTAACATTTCGATCTAGCATGTTTCAGATAAGTTCAACAATGGAGTGGCATGGACTAAAGGTTGTGGGAACTCCTTCAAGATGCTAAGGACAAAGGATTGGCTAAAGCTTCAAGCTCAAGACTCTTCATTTTATATTTTAGTGATCCAAGATCACATTGAGTCTTTAGTAAAAGCCAATACTATCAAGGAGGGATGAGGTGTTGCTTAATGAGCCTCTTGCTTCATGTGCTTAATGATATGCTCCAAAATCCTCAACTACTTTCCCATATCCACATATGACCTAAACCCTAAGCCAAACTCGGTCCTACCGATTCTTCCTATCCGGCGCCACCGAGTTTCACTTGTCATTAGCCACTGCCAAACCCTAGCAATTCGGTTCTACCGATGGGATCTCGGTCTCACCGAGATGGGCTTGCAAACTCTCTGTTACCCATTGCAATATTCTCGGTCCCACCGAGATATGCAATCGGTCCCACCGAGTTTGCCTGACCAAATCTCAGTTTCACTTATTACCCAAATCGGTCCCACCGAGTTTGAGTAATCGCTCAAACCGAGTTTTGGATTTACCCTAACCCTAGCACATCGGTCCCACCGAGTTGCATGTCAGTCCCACCGAAAATCACTAACGGTCACTAGGTTTACATTTTCGGTCCGACCGAGCTTATTGATTTGGTCCCACCGAGATTGGAAAACTGTGTAACGGTTGGATTTTGTGTGGAGGCTATATATACCCCTCCACCTCCTTCTCATTCGATGAGAGAGCCATCAGAACACACACACCATTCCAACTCATATGTTCTGATAGAGAACCACCTACTCATGTGTTGAGACCAAGACATTCCATTCCAACCATATGAATCTTGATCTCTAGCCTTCCCAAGTTGCTTTCCACTCGAACCTTCTTTCCACCAAATCCAAATCCTATGAGAGAGAGTTGAGTGTTGGGGAGACTATCATTTGAAGCACAAGAGCAAGGAGTTCATTACCTACACACCATTTGTTACTTCTTAGAGAGTGGTGTCTCCTAGATTGGCTAGGTGTCACTTGGGAGCCTCCGACAAGATTGTGGAGTTGAACCAAGGAGTTTGTAAGGGCAAGGAGATCGCCTACTTCGTGAAGATCTACCGCTAGTGAGGCAAGTCCTGTGTGGGCGATGGCCATGGTGGGATAGACAAGGTTGCTTCTTCGTGGACCCTTTGTGGGTGGTTGCTTCTTCATGGACCCTTCGTGGGTGGAGCCCTGTGTGGACTCGCGCAACCGTTACCCTTGGGTGGAGCCCTGTGTGGACTCGCGCAACCGTTACCCTTCGTGGGTTGAAGTCTCCATCAACGTGGATGTAGGATAGCACCACCTATCCGAACCACAGAAAAAACATTCGTGTCTCCAATTGCGTTTGAATTCTCCAAACCCTTCTCTTTACATTCTTGCAAGTTGCATGCTTTACATTCCGCTGCTCATATACTCTTTGCATGCTTGCTTGATATGTATTGCGTGTGTTGAAATTGTGCCTAAACTCCACTTAAACCAAAAAAGCTTAAAAATTGCAACTTTAGCTCTAAGTGTCTAATTCCCCCCCTTTAGACACATCTACTTCTAGATCCTACAAGTGGTATCAGAGCTTTGGTGTCCATTGCCTTGGTTTAATCACCATTGGAGGAAGATGGACGTGTCTACATTAGGGAGTCTTAGACATAGAGTGCCTATTCTTGAGGGAGAGTATTTTCATGAGTGGAAAAATGAGATGCTTGTAGTCTTCAATCAATATCATTTGAACAAGTATATTGCTAGCCCTTGTGCACCCCATATTGATCCCTTGCATCCTACCCTAGATGAAGATATTGACATGATTCGCAATCTTAGAACTATTGAGCTCATCATTAGAGGATTGCCCAAAAATCTGATTGCTAGTTTGCCTACTCACAATTGTGCCTATACCATATGGAAATTTCTTGAGGAACGATTTCCCGATTATTCCTTGAAAACTTTGGATGAAATTCTCCATAAATCTATTGCCTTGAGTAAGATGAACTCTAGCGATCCTAGTTTTGGTAAATGTCTTTTTGAACTTGCCAATCTTAAGCATGCTAAAGGAGATGTTGGAATCATTAATGATATCATATTCAAAGCTATAAGAATTCATAAAAGTAACCACTTTGATCATTTATCTAATGAATTACCCTCTCTAGGAAATGATGAGTCACAAGATCATGATGAACATGAATATTATGACGATGATGATAGTGAATTCGATCTTGATGATGCAATGAGACATTTTGGTCTTATGGCAAATCTTCGGGGATATGAATCAGGAGGAAGGGAATGGGTTCTTGATAGTGGATGCACTGATCATATGACCGGAGATGAAGAGATGTTTCGTGAGCTTGCTGAAAATGACGGCCCTCGAAAATATGTCACCTTTGGTGATACTTCAAAGGGTAAAGTGGTTGGCCTTGGTAAGGTGGCCATCTCACATGATAGTTCCATTCAAAATGTCATGCTCGTTGAATCTCTTGGCTACAACTTACTTTCAGTATCTAGACTTGCTGATTTCGGTTTGAATGTCCTATTTACTGAGGTAGATTGCCAAGTATTTCGTCGAGACAATCATAAAATGGTCTTTACGGGTATGCGTAGAGGTGATATTTACATTGTCGATTTCTCTAAAAAGGCACAACCTAAAACTTGCTTTGTTGCTAAATCCTCAAAAGGTTGGTTGTGGCATAGACGACTAGGTCACGTTGGCATGAGAAACCTTGACAAGCTTATTAAAGGAAATCATATCCTTGGAGTCAACGATGTCATATTTGATAAGGATAGACTTTGCAGTGCTTGTCAAGCAGGTAAACAGGTTGGAGGAAGACATCCCGTGAAGAACATCATGACCACAAGGAGGCCACTCGAGCTACTTCACATGGATCTTTTTGGTCCCAACGCCTACAAGAGTCTCGGTGGAAATTCTTTTGGTCTAGTTATAGTTGATGACTTTTCAAGGTTTACGTGGGTATTCTTTCTTAATGACAAGTCGCAGGTCCAGAAGATCTTCAGAAACTTCAGTAGGAAAGCCCAAAATCAGTTTGATGTGAAGATCAAGAAGGTTCAGAGTGACAACGGAACGGAGTTCAAGAACGCAAATGTGGACACCTTTCTTGACGAAGAAGGGATTTCACACGAGTTCTCGGCTACGTACACACCTCAACAAAATGGAGTTGTTGAGAGGAAGAACCGGACACTCATCGAAATGGCCAGAACGATGCTTGATGAATACAAGACGCCAAAGCACTTTTGGGCAGAAGCGGTTGAGACAGCTTGTCATGCAACAAATCGCTTATATCTTCACAAGCTACTCGGCAAGACGACATACGAGCTCCTCACCGGTAACAAGCCTCAAGTTGGATACTTTCGAGTATTCGGCTCAAAGTGCTACATTCTTGATAAGCATCGTCGTTCAAAGTTTGCTCCTAAATCTCATGAAGGTTTTCTACTTGGTTATGGCTCAAACTCTCACACTTACCGTGTCTACAACAATTTCACCCGAAAGGTTGAAGAGACGGTAGATGTGAAGTTTGATGAATCTAATGGCTCGCAAGTAGAGCAATTGCCAATTGATGTAGGAGACAAAGACCCTTCAGAAGCAATTCAAGACTTGTCCATTGGCAAAATTCGTCCAACGGAGGTGAAGGAGAGTACTTCATCCGTCCAAGTGGAAGCCTCTACTTCACGACAAGGTGAACCAAGAATCGACACGGAAGCATCCACAAGTGGGACACATCAAGATGAAGAAAACGAGGAAATACGTCAAGACGAACATCAACAACCTCCTTCTCCACCACGACAAGAAAACGACGACATCAACAATGAAGAAGGCCAAGAAGAAGAACAAGATGAAGAAGATGCTCAACGAAGACCCAAGCAAAAGCTCTCACGAGTCCGAGCAAGAATTGCCAAAGATCATCCCATCGAGCAAATCCTCAATGGAATACAAACCGGGAGAATCACTCGCTCAAAAACTCGTTTAGCTAACTTTTGTGAAAACTATTCATTCATCTCTAGCATTGAACCTATGAAGGTTGAAGAAGCATTGAAAGATCCAGATTGGATAAACGCTATGCATGAAGAGCTACATAATTTTGAGAGAAACCAAGTTTGGACATTGGTCGAGAAGCCCGACAACAACCACAACATCATTGGTACCAAATGGGTGTTTCGTAACAAGCAAGATGAAGATGGACAAGTGGTTCGCAACAAAGCACGTCTCGTCGCCCAAGGTTACACACAAGTCGAAGGTATGGACTATGGTGAGACATATGCTCCCGTTGCTAGACTTGAGTCCATTCGCATCTTACTTGCCTATGCTAATCACCATAATATCACCTTCTACCAAATGGACATTAAGAGTGCTTTTCTAAATGGTGAAATAGAGGAGGAAGTTTATGTCAAACAACCTCCCGGCTTTATCAATCCTAAGAAACCAAATCATGTTTACAAACTTCACAAAGCTCTTTATGGTCTTAAACAAGCTCCTAGAGGATGGTATAAATGCTTGACCAAGTTCCTTACTACGAGTGGTTTTGAAATTGGTAAAATTGATTCTACTCTTTTACTAAAAGGGTTAATGGAGAACTATTCGTATGCCAAATTTATGTTGACGATATCATATTTGGTTCAACTAACCCTCTCTTTAGTGAAAAGTTTGGAAAGCTAATGTCAGAGAAGTTTGAGATGTCTATGATGAGTGAACTCAAATTCTTTCTCGGGTTGCAAATCAAGCAAACTAAGGAAGGTACATTTGTCTCTCAAACAAAGTACACCAAGGACTTATTCAAGAAGTTCAATATGCAAGAATGCAAAGGTGTGTCTACACCCATGCCTACTAGTGGACATAATGATTTGACCAAAGATGGTGAACCGGTTGATCAAAAGGTTTATCGCTCTATGATTGGTTCATTGTTATACCTATGTGCTTCACGTCCCGATATTATGCTAAGTGTGTGCATGTGTGCACGATATCAAGCTGCTCCTAAAGATTGTCATCTTAAGGCTGTGAAAAGGATAGTGAGATATTTAATCCATACACCAAATTTTGGCATTTGGTATCCTAAGAGGTCTTCTTTTGATCTTGTTGGCTATTCTGACTCGGATTATGCTCGAGACAAGGTTGATAGAAAGTCCACTTCGGGTACTTGTCAATTTCTTGGTAGATCTCTTGTGTCTTGGTCTTCCAAGAAACAAAACTCAGTATCCTTATCCACCGCCGAAGCGGAATACATTGCTGCTGGTTCATGTTGTGCTCAATTACTTTGGATGACCCAAACTCTTAAAGATTACGGGATTTATGTGAAACATGTTCCACTGCTTTGTGACAATGAAAGTGCTATCAAAATTGGTCATAATCCTGTACAACATTCTCGAACTAAGCATATTGAAGTTCGTCATCATTTCATTCGAGATCATGTTGCTAAGGGTGACATCAATCTTAAGCATGTTCGCACTAATAAGCAACTAGCGGATATATTCACTAAACCACTTGATGAGAAAGCATTTTGCAGGTTGAGAGGAGAATTGAACATCATTGATGCTTCGAACTTGGAGTAGAAACTCCACTGGATACATGCAAGACATGAGCTTATGACTAATCCATGATATATCTCTTATGATAACTATCCTATGTCTTGGATATATTTGCACCTTGCATGTTGTCTAACCCATGTAGGTGCTTGGTTGAATCTAATTCCATGAGATTGCGACTCACTCATATCCTGAGCAATCTCTACATCACCAAGACTCTGCACAACAGTGGTTGAAGACAAGGAAGCACAAAACCATTCAAACATATCCTTTGACAAACTCTATATTAAGCTTCATGATTGTCATTTTTGGATGCACAAGTGCTTTTCCTTGCAAGAACTAACCCATGTAGGTAGATGAACTCAAACTCCAAATGGTGCTCCCAACTCTCGATGAGCTACATCAACCTTGAGCACCCACACGAGTTCAACTACACGAGTTCATTTCCCGATAATCTTGCAATGCCATCTCATCAATTTGTGTTGCACCTTTTTCTTCTCAGGCATCCTGAGTCTGAGGTATCCTGACACCAATCAAATCTAAATCTAGGTCATATATGATGGTTGGAACATATTTCCAAAGACTTATAACATTGGTCTTTATATGACCCGGTAAGGTGATGTCATTCCTAGCACACCTGGCCGGAGGACCTATTGTTATCATTTCCTTTTTAGCAAGGTTAGCCATTCTTCCATGAGGAAATTGTAAGACTTATTCTATAAGTTGTTCCTGGTGAATCCTTTGAGTATCCAAGGTCCGACCTTGCTTGAAGACCATGTCAATTCTATCTCGAAGCATGTCTATGGTACTCCGATTTTCAACAAGAACATTTGAAGCCCAATGCTAAATGTTTCCTGCTCAATTATCCAAAACACCGTTGTATGGGTAATGTCATGAAATTTCTTTCCCCTACCTAAAAGAGTTTTCTACATTATATCCTGTCATGGATATCTTGATCTGCTTTTCCTTGGGAAGGATATACCCTTGAAATATGTGTTTAAACACATTTTCCTTTCCATTGTTCTGTTTAATCTGATAATCATATTTTCCTTTCCATTGGTTGGTTTAACGTTTCTTGTGATCTATATGATCTAAGCAATAATATTCTCCTGCTTATGTAAAACACCTCGGTGTACAATTCTGTCAGCAAGACCCTGTTACTATTGTTGATAACATTCCGGTAGCCACCGATGGACGAGAACCTTGCCTATTGGTCCGCCTCGTTCAACGAGCAGGAAAATGGTTCTCTTCGTCCCTTGCCCTTGGTACCGATGTTGTTGCCGACATAACTGATAGGCTATCCTCTGACATGCCTTGCTACATGATCACGCAAGATGTCACACTCCTTCCTACTTTTAACCCACATGGTGGGCCCATAACCCACAGTTCCATAGGATCGAAACCTGACTTCTTCTGCACACCCCTATTTCCAAAGTTATTCCACCCGCTTGCTTCATATGTAATTCACGGGCCACCTTCCTAGTGATCTATTCTGGTACCAGACGCGATACTTTCCCATTGTTCTGAACCCCTGTCACATTTCGTTTCAGGCGACAAATGGTTGCCTATCCGCTTGAAACTCCTTATTTCACCTTCTTAACTTACTCTCGATGACTTCTTGAATTTCAACTCGAGAGGTGACTCTATACCTTGTTCACTGAGATAGCCCCCCTAGGTACCTAACATGTATTGAGCTCGTACTTCCACGAGTTTCCCTTATCTTTTTCGTAAGTATGATGGAGACCCCGAATGAATAATGACGACTTCATCATGATGCCCGTATGCATTGAATTGAAGACATCAACGCTATGGATCAACCTCTTGGAGAAGAGCAACCAAGGCCGAGAAGATCCGACAGAATCTCGTAACCAGAACTTTCCCCGTACTCCATCTCTTAAATCTAGGGATGAGATTTCTTGTAGTAGAGGTGATTTGTGACGCCCGAATAATTAAGCTACACTAACCCTCTACTAATGATGCCACGTCACCTCGATTACTATTGCTAATCTCGTGTTAGTTCAAAAACTGATTCAAATTTAAATTTAAAATTATGGCACACAACAAAAGTTTTCAAAAGGTCAAAACTAAAATGTTCTTATTCTGACAAATAATTCACAAGATATATTGGTGGAGAAAACAAGTTTTTTATAAAATGTTTAAATGCACTAAACTAATTAAATTAGTAGCTATAACTGAAAGCACAAGTGCTCCCTAGGTGGTTTTGATAATTGATGACAACATATCTCTTGTTGGACTAACATTTCGATCTAGCATGTTTCAGATAAGTTCAACAATGGAGTGGCATGGACTAAAGGTTGTGGGAACTCCTTCAAGATGCTAAGGACAAAGGATTGGCTAAAGCTTCAAGCTCAAGACTCATCATTTTACATTTTAGTGATCCAAGATCACATTGAGTCTTTAGGAAAAGCCAATACTATCAAGGAGGGATGAGGTGTTGCTTAATGAGCCTCTTGCTTCATGTGCTTAGTGATATGCTCCAAAACCCTCAACTACTTTCCCATATCCACATATGACCTAAACCCTAAGCCAAACTCGGTCCTACCGATTCTTCCTATCCGGCGCCACCGAGTTTCACTTGTCATTAGCCACTGCCAAACCCTAAGCATTCGGTCTCACCGATGGGATCTCGGTCTCACCGAGATGGGCTTGCAAACTCTCTGTTACCCATTGCAATATTCTCGGTCCCACCGAGATATGCAATCGGTCCCACCGAGTTTGCTGACCAAATCTCAGTTTCACTTATTACCCAAATCGGTCCCACCGAGTTTGAGTAATCGGTCAGAGTTTTGGATTTATCCTAACCCTAGCACATCGGTCCACCGAGTTGCATGTCAGTCCCACCGGAAAATCTAACGGTCACTAGGTTTACATTTTCGGTCCGACCGAGTTTGTTGATTCGGGTCCCACCGAGATTGGAAAACTGTGTAACGGTTGGATTTTGTGTGGAGGCTATATATACCCCTCCACCTCCTCTTCATTCGATGAGAGAGCCATCAGAACACACACACTTCCAACTCATATGTTCTGAGAGAGAACCACCTACTCATGTGTTGAGACCATGATATTCCATTCCTACCATATGAATCTTGATCTCTAGCCTTCCCAAGTTGCTTTCCACTCAAATCCTCTTTCCACCAATCCAAATCCTATGAGAGAGAGTTGAGTGTTGGGGAGACTATCATTTGAAGCACAAGAGCAAGGAGTTCATTACCTACACACCATTTGTTACTTCTTGGAGAGTGGTGTCTCCTAGATTGGCTAGGTGTCACTTGGGAGCCTCCGACAAGATTGTGGAGTTGAACCAAGGAGTTTGTAAGGGCAAGGAGATCGCCTACTTCGTGAAGATCTACCGCTAGTGAGGCCAAGTCCTGTGTGGGCGATGGCCATGGTGGGATAGACAAGGTTGCTTCTTCGTGGACCCTTTGTGGGTGGTTGCTTCTTCGTGGACCCTTCGTGGGTGGAGCCCTGTGTGGACTCGCGCAACCGTTACCCTTGGGTGGAGCCCTGTGTGGACTCGCGCAACCGTTACCCTTCGTGGGTTGAAGTCTCCATCAACGTGGATGTAGGATAGCACCACCTATCCGAACCACGGAAAAAACATCCGTGTCTCCAATTGCGTTTGAATTCTCCAAACCCTTCTCTTTACATTCTTGCAAGTTGCATGCTTTACATTCCGCTGCTCATATACTCTTTGCATGCTTGCTTGATATGTATTGCGTGTGTTGAAATTGTGCCTAAACTCCACTTAAACCGAAAAAGCTTAAAAATTGCAACTTTAGCTCTAAGTGTCTAATTCCCCCCCTTTAGACACATCTACTTCTAGATCCTACAATAACCAATAATCAAATGCTTTTTGTAATATAGAAAATATTAAACTAATTTATTTGGGATCCCAAGTTATTGTGGCATTAGCATAAGTAGTAACATTATTTTAGGAACAAATTATATTTTTTTATAAAACTTTAGTAAATAGGAAATAAAATAAAACAGTAAAAGAAATAAAAAAAGAAAAGAAAACACAAAAACAAAAAACAAAACTAAAAAAAGAGAGGAAGAGAAAAGCCCCTCCCATCCCCTGGGCCACATGGCCTAGTTGGCCTGCTAGCTCAGCAGCCCACCTCCACCCCTCCTGCTACCTCGCTACACGGGGCAGGGGCGTGGAGGCCATCTATCGGCCGACTGATGCCGTGGAGGCCATCTGCCGGCCCCCCTCACCTACAAGACCACAGCGCCCCTCCCCCTCGAACCCTAGGACGCCCCTGCCTCTCCCCCCTTCCTCCTCGCGCCGCGCCTCGCTCTCCCTCGACGCGCCCACTCGCCCGAGCTCGCGTACGCCATGGCCATCGATGCCATCGCGGCCACCGTGCTCCCCGCGCCGTATGAATTTTTCTCGAAGCATCCTCGTCGTCATCTCCTTCGTCCCCAGCCATTGAATCAAGCCTGGAAGGCCTGTACGCTCGCCATCAAGCTTGAGTCATTGGCGTACATCGCTGGCCGTCGTCGTTGATTGCCTCGTCTCCAGTCCACCTCAGGCCTCCTCGTCACTTCCGTTGGAACCGTTGTGAGCTCTTCTTCCAAAACCCCCTCTCCCCCTATCGATTTTGTCGCCGTAGACGCCGTCCCTGAGTTTGTCCGAGCACCCCCCCCCCCCCCCCCCCCCCCCCCCCCCCCCGCGCGCGCGTACGCATATGCGTATGTGCGTGCTGTGCTACTCCTGTGCCGCTGCTTAGCCGCTGCGTCTGCTGATGCTTTGCTGCTGTCGCGTTGCTTGCTACGCTGCTGCTGCTTGGCCGCGGCCGCTGCTCGCTCTCGAGTGGTGCGCTGCTGGTCCGTTTGCTGCTGTCGGCCGCTCCCGCGCCCTGCTTCCTGCTGCTCTTGTGTTGCTTCTACTGCTGTCGCTGCTCTGCCTTGCTGCTTGCTGCTGCTGCAGCCGCGCCCGCCTGCATCGCCCCCCGTCACTCCTCCCTTCCTCCACGCCCCTGGCTTGCCCTCGCGGCGGCTGCCACCCGCCTCCGCTAGCCTCTGCCGCGCATGCTCGCGACCCCTAGCTGCCCCGCGCCACTCCTCCCGCGCCGGCCCACGCCACTGCTTCCCTGCGCGACCGCCTCCGCATCCCGACCGCGTTTGGCGCGGCCTCCAGCCCGACCCCACTGTACTACCCGCCGGCTGGGCGCCGTGGCTGTGGCGCGCTGCGGCGCCCGTACGCCCAGCCGCGCCCGGGTACGGCCCCTCGTGCGGGCTCCCGCCTCGTTAACTACTGCATCCGCACGCCCGCTAGTCCCCCCTGGGCCACTGACTTTAGGGGCCCAGCCCACCCAAAAAATGAAAAGGTTAGTTAAATTAATAAATTAACTTAATTAATTTAAATATAATTAGTCTAATTACCTAATTATTTAATTAGTTAGCACTAACAAAAACTGACATGTGGGTCCCCTTCCCAGTTGACCAGTCAACTAGTCAACAGTTGACCTGGTCAACAGGGTCCACTGTCAGCCTCTAGTTGCCTTGCTGTGTGCACTCTGCTGGGTGCACCTAGCAATTTCACCTTTTATTTAGAATTAATAATAATTTCAGAATATTGCTAAAACTTTGAAAATTCATAGAAAATAATCCGTAACTCGGATGAGAAAGTTTTATACATGAAAGTTGCTCAGAACGACGAGACGAATCCGGATACACAGCCCGTTCGTTCGCCACACATCCCTAGCATAGCGAACATGCAACTTTTCCCCTCTGATTCATTTGTCTGAAAACGCGAAACACCGGGGATATTTTCCCGGATGTTCCCCCCCTTCACCGGTATCACCTCACACCGCGTTAGGGCACCCCTAGCACCACTACTTGTCAAGTCATGCATCGTTATGCATCTGTTTGCATTGTATCCATTGTTTCTTCCCCCTCTTCTCTCTGGTAGACTACGAGACTGACGCCGCTGCTGGTGCCCCGATCGACTACGCTGTTGACGACCCCTCTTTCTTGCCAGAGCAACCAGGCAAGCCCCCCCTTGATCACCAGATATCGCCTACTTTCTTTCTACTGCTTGCATTAGAGTAGTGTAGCATGTTACTGCTTTCCGTTAATCCTATTCTGATGCATAGCCTGTCATTATTGCTACAGCTGTTGATACCTTACCTGCAATCCTAGATGCTTAGTATAGGATGCTAGTTTATCATCAGTGGCCCTACATTCTTGTGTGTCTGCCATGCTATACTACCGGGCCGTGATCACTCGGGAGGTGATCACGGGTATATATTATATACTTTATACATATAAATGTTGTGACTAAAGTTGGGTCGGCTCATTGAGTACCCGCAAGTGATTCTAATGTTGGGGGTTGAAGGGGCAGGTGGTTCCACCCAGGTAGTGGTGGGCCTGGGTTCCCGACGGCCCCTGACTGTTACTTTGAGGCGGAGCGACATTGCAGGTGGAGACCACCTAGGTGAGAGGTGGGCCTAGCCCTGGTCGGTGTTCACGATTACTTCAAAATAACACGCTTAACGAGATTTGGGTATTTGATCTGAGTCTGGCTACTGGCCTATACGCGCTAACCAACTACGCGGGAACAGTTATGGGCACTCGACGTCGTGGTATCAGCCGAAGCCTTCGTGACGTTAGTGACTGAGCGGCACACGCCGAGTTGGACCGTGTAACGCAACTTCCTTTGTAATGGAGGTTGCTAGGTCTGCTCTCTGGCCGCCCTCGCAACGTGCAGGTGTGCAATGGGCGATGGGCCCAGACCCCTGCGCCATAGTATTTAGACCGGCGTGCTGATCTCTCTGTTGTGCCTAGGTAGGGCTGCGACGTGTTGATCTTCCGAGGCTGGGCATGACCCAGGAAAGTGTGTCCGGACAAAGGGGATCGAGCGTGTTGGGAAATGTGGTTCACCCCCGCAGGGAAGTTAAACTATTCGAATAGCCGTGATCTTCGGTAACAGGCCGACTTGGAGTTGTACCTTGACCTTATGACAACTAGAACCGGATACTTAATAAAACACACCCTTCCAAGTGCCAGATACAACCGGTGATCGCTCTCTCACAAGGTGATGAGGGGAGGATCATTGGGTATGATTATGCTATGCGATGTTACTTGGTGAACTTACCATCTACTCTCTTCCTCTGCTGCAAGATGGAGGTTACCAGAAGTGTAGTCTTCGATAGGACTAGCTATCCCCCTTTTATTCTAGCATTCTGCAGTTCAGTCCACATATGTTACCCCTTTTCCATTTGATACCAATGCATACATATGTAATGTAGTTCCTTGCTTGCGAGTACTTTGGATGAGTACTCACGGTTGCTTTGCTCCCCCTTTTTTCCCTTTCCTATACCCGATTGCTGCGACCAGACGTTGGAGTCCAGGAGCCAGACGCCACCGTCGACTACGACTCCTACTACACTGGAGGTGCCTACTACTTCGTGCAGGCCGCTGACGACGACCAGGAGTAGTTTAGGAGGATCCCAAGCAGGATGCCTGCGCCTCTTTCGATCTGTATCCCAGTTTGTGCTAGCCTTCTTAAGGCAAACTTGTTTAGCTTATGTCTATACTCAGATATTGTTGCTTCTGCTGACTCGTCTATGATCGAGCTCTTGTATTCGAGCCCTCGAGGCCCCTGGCTTGTAATATGATGCTTGTATGACTTATTTTTTTGTAGAGTTGTGTTGTGATATCTTCCCGTGAGTCCCTGATCTTGATCGTACACGTTTGCGTGTATGATTAGTGTACGATTGAATTGGGGGCGTCACAAGACTGGAGTTCATTATAGCTTTTCACCCGCAAACAGATGGACAGACCGAGAGAGTCAAGCAGATTCTGGAGGATATGTTGAGAGCTTCTGCACTACATTATGGATCTAGTTGGGATGACAACTTGCCCTACGCAGAGTTCTCATAGAACAACAGTTACCAGGCCAGTTTGAAGATGGCACCTTTCGAAGCCTTGTAAGGAAGGAGGTGCAGGACACCATTGTTGTGGGATGAAGTTGGAGACTGTCAGTTGTTTGGACCAGATTTGATTAAGGAATCAGAAGAGAAGGTTAAATTTATTAGAGATAGACTGAATGTAGCTTAGTCCCGACAGAAGAGTTATGCAGATTCAAAACGCAAGGAGGTAGTCTATGAAATCGGAGACAGAGTGTATCTTCGAGTATCACCACTCCGAGGAGTTAAGCGCTTTGGAGTTAAGGGAAAGTTAGCGCCACGTTTTGTGGGACCATACAGAGTTTTGGAATGTATGGGAAAAGTTTCTTATAAGTTGGAATTACCCGAAGGATTGTCAGGAGTTCACAACGTGTTCCATGTTTTTTAGTTGAAGAAGTGCCACGCAGAGATGGCTGACATTCCTCTGAGAGATACAATACCGCTGGAAGCGATTCAGTTGGACAATGATTTGACTTATGAGGAGAAACCAGCAAGATCCTCGAGTTTGCCAGTCGGGTTACTGACATGTCTCCAATGTATCTATAATTTTTGATTGCTCCATGCTATATTATCTACTGTTTTGGGCAATATTGGGCTTTATTATTCACTTTTATATTATTTTTGGGACTAACCTATTAACCGGAGGCCCAGCCCAGATATGCTGTTTTATGCCTATTTCAGTGTTTTAAAGAAAAGGAATATCAGACGGAGTCGAAACAGAACGAAATCAACTGGAGAAGTTATTTTTGGAAGGAAACACACCTGATGGACTTGGACCTCATGTCAGAAGATATGGGAGCTGCCCACGAGGGTGGGGGGCGCGCCCACCCCCCTAGGGCGCGCCCCCTGCCTCGTGGGGCCCCCGTGGCTCCCCTGACGTGCTTCTTCTGCCTATATAACTCCATATACCCTAAAACTTCCAGAACGGAGGTTAGATCGGGAGTTCCGCCGCCAGAAGCCTCCGTAGCCACCAAAAGTCAATCGGGACCCTGTTCCGGCACCCTGTCAGAGGGGGAACCCTCACCGGTGGCCATCTTCATCATCCCGGTGCTCTCCATGACGAGGAGGGAGTAGTTCTCCCTCGGGGCTGAGGGTATGTACCAGTAGCTATGTGTTTGATCTCTCTCTCTCTCTCTCGTGTTCTTGAGACGATACGATCTTGATGTATCACGAGCTTTGCTATTATAGTTGGATCCTATGTTTCTCCTCCCCCTCTTCTCTCTTGTAATGAATTGAGTTTCCCCTTTGGAGTTATCTTATAGGATTGAGTCTTTAAAGACTTGAGAACACTTGATGTATGTCTTGGTGATCAACTTGCAGGTTTCGTGACATTGGGAACCTATGCATAGGGGTTGGCACACGTTTTCGTCGTGATTCTCCGGTAGGAACTTCGGGGCACTCTTCGAGGTCCTTTGTGTTGGTTGAATAGATGAATCTGAGATTGTGTGACGCATATCGTATAATCATACCCATGGATACTTGAGGTGATATTGGAGTATCTAGGTGACATTAGGGTTTTGGTTGATTTGTGTCTTAAGGTGTTATTCTAGTACAAATCTAGGGCTGTTTGTGACACTTATAGGAATAGCCCAACGGATTGATTGGAAAGAATAACTTTGAGGTGGTTTCGTACCCTACCATAATCTCTTCGTTCGTTCTCGCTATTAGTGACTTTGGAGTGACTCTTTGTTGCATGTTGAGGGATAGTTTTATGATCCAATTATGTTAGTATTGTTGAGGGAACTTACACTAGCGAAAGTATGAACCCTAGGCCTTATTTCCATGCATTGCAATACCGTTTACGCTCACTTTTATCATTTGTTACCTTGCTGTTTTTATTATTTCAGATTACAAAAACTATGATCTACTATCCATATACCACTTGTATCACCATCTCTTCGCCGAACTAGTGCACCTATACAATTTACCATTGTATTGGGTGTGTTGGGGACACAAGAGACTCTTTGTTATTTGGTTGCAGGGTTGCTTGAGAGAGACCATCTTCATCCTACGCCTCCTACGGATTGATAAACCTTAGGTCATCCACTTGAGGGAAATTTGCTACTATCCTACAAACATCTGCACTTGGAGGCCCAACAACGTCTACAAGAAGAAGGTTGTGTAGTAGACATCAAGCTCTTTTCTGGCGCCGTTGCCGAGGAGACAAGGAAAGCAGCACTAACACACCCCGTCAATCAAGCTCTTTTCTGGCGCCATTGCCGGGGAGGTGAGTGCTTGAAGGTATATCTTTAGATCTTGCAATCGAGTCTTTTAGTTTCTTGTTTTATCACTAGTTTAGTTTATAAAAGAAAACTATAAAAAATGGAATTGAGTTTGTCTCCTACGCTTCACCTTTTTAATATCTTTCGTGAGTATGATGGAAAGGAGAATTGTGCTCAAGTGCTAGAAGAAGAAATCTATAAAATGTTTGGCACTAAATATTTGAATTATGAGCATGATTGCAATGTTGTTAGTACGAATTCTTTGAATATCCATGATACTAATGATGATTGCACTAGTTATGATGAAAATGTCTCCTATAAACATGTCAATTTTTGTGGAGTAGACTGGGTTTGCAAGTACACACCAAATAGGGAAGATAGATATTGCAAGAGGCATAAGTACTTAGAAACCAAATTGTTGCAATAAGAGCTAGATGAATGTGCTGAAAAATTCAATATTTTTCGCGCTCCTTGTGAACTTTGCAATGAACATGGTCATTTAAATCTCCAATGCAAATTGTTTCATGACCAAATCGTATCCAAAAATTGTGATAATTTGATTACCCTTGAGCATCATAAAGATCTTAGTCTTCTTTTGGGGTATGAGGAAATGAAACGTATAACTAAGGGTATTCCAAAGTTTAATCTTGATAAAGTTCTTCATTTTGAACAAGAGAATATTTATATGTATTGTGCGGTGAATTGCATTGAAAATACTTATATTGCCAATTACATAAAGAAAAGAAAACAAATAGAAGATGAAGAGAACACTAATGAAAGGGAAGAGACTTCCCAATATCCTCCTATTATCTCTTATGATGAATTAGGTAACGAGGAGGAGCCTCCTATTCAACCAATCTCATTAATAAGGAGCTCCAAAAAGAGGATTGAACCCACACATGATGTGAAGAAGAAGAGAAGAAAAAGGAAGAGAGGTAAAAAGGTATCTCTCCCAAATAAAGTTGCTCCTATTATTGTTGTGCCTCATGAAAATGAAGATGATACACTTGATGATGATCTCTTTATGCCTATTGCTTGTTGTGATGATTATGATTGGGAAGATAATGATACTTCTTATGATCTTGAAAATCTTTTTGGCACTTGCTTGGAAGAATAAAATAATTGCTATACTATTGGTGCTATCTATACTATTAATGACGAGAGTGATTATGCTTATGATATGAAAAGGCCCAAGCTTGGGGAAGCTATGTTTGATGAGGATGACATATTTGAGAATATATTTGCTGCAATTAATGTTTGTCCCAAGCTTGGGGATGCTATGTGTAATAATGATGATATCATTAGCCACCCCAGGCTTTACACTTTATGCTTCCGGCTCGTATGTTGTGTGGAATTGTGAGCGGATAACAATTTCACACAGGAAACAGCTATGACCATGATTACGCCAAGCTATTTAGGTGAGACTATAGAATACTCAAGCTTGTCATGATTATGATCACCCTTTTTCTGAACATTACTCGTTTAATGTGGAACCAATTTATAGTATCCAAGTATCTTATGATACTCCCACTATCCCGAATGAGAAGAATTTTGCTTATGTGGAGAGTAGTAAATTTTCTATGCTTGTAGATCATGAAAAGAATGCTTTAGGTGCTGGTTATATTGTTGAATTCATTCATGATGCTACTGAAAATTATTATGAGGGAGGAACATATGCTTGTAGGAATTGCAATAATATCAAGTTTCCTCTCCATGTGCTTAAAATCTTGAAGTTATGCTTGTTTTGCCCTCCTATGCTAGTTGATTATTGTTCCCATAAGTTATTTGCTCACAAAATCCCTATGCATAGGAAGTATGTTATACTTAAATGTACTAGTCATATTCTTCATGATGCTCTCTTTATGTTTCAACTCTTATTCTTTTTGTGAGCATCATTGAAATCATCATGCCTAGCTAGGGGCTTTAAACGATAGCGCTTGTTGGGAGGCAACCCAATATTATTTTATTTCATTGCTTTTTGTTCCTGTTTAGTAATAAATAATTCATCTAGCCTCTGTTTAGATGTTGTTTTATGCTTTTAATTAGTGTTTGTGCCAAGTAGAACCTTTGGGAAGACTTGGGGGAAGTCTTGTTGATCATGCTGTAAAAAACAGAAACTTTAGCGCTCACGAGAATTGCTGCCATTTTTATTTGGAGAGTGATATTTAGTTAATTATTTTTGGAGATCATTAATATATAAATTACTCAGGTCCAGAAATTTATTTGAGAATTTTATGAGTTCAATAAGTATACGTTTGATCCAGATTACTACAGACTGTTCTGTTTTTGACAGATTCTGTTTTTCATGTGTTGTTTACTTATTTTGATGAATCTATGGCTAGTAAAATAGTTTATAAACCATAGAGAAGTTGGAATACAGTAGATATTACACCAATATAAATAAATAATGAGTTCATTACAGTACCTTGAAGTGGTGATTTATTTTCTTATACTAACGGAGCTTACGAGTTTTCTGTTAAGTTTTGTGTTGTGAAGTTTTCAAGTTTTGGGTAAGGATTCGATGGACTATGGAATAAGTAGTGGAAAGAGCCTATGCTTGGGGATGCCCAAGGCACACCAAGGTAATATTCAAGGAGAACCAAGAGCCTAAGCTTGGGGATGCCCTGGAAGGCATCCCCTCTTTCGTCTTCGTTCATCGGTAACTTCACTTGGAGCTATATTTTTATTCACCACATGATATGTGTTTTTCTTGGAGCGTCAATTTATTTTGTTAGGATTTGCTTGCTGTTATTTAGAACAATGTTTTTCATCTTTTATTTCAATAAAAGTGGCATTGATAGCCTTTACTATGCCTATGTTACAAGTATACATGTTGCTGTTTGAAAACAGAAAGTTTACCGCTGTTGCAATAATTCCCTAGAAAAGTCAGAATGTGATAAAATGTTGAAAACTTTTGCATATTAAGATCTGATAAATTTACTACAGTGGGAATTTTCTTTCATAGTTTTTGGAGCTAGGGAAGTATGGATGTTGCTGCATTCTTTACAGACTATCCTGTTTAGGCAGATTGCTGTTATGTTTGCATTGTTTGCATATGTTTGCTTCTTTAATGATTCTATTTGAGCATAGGACTATTAAATATGCAGAGGAATTTAGTATGCAATGTTGAATAATAATTTTAGTGATTTGCTACAGTAGAGTATGATAAGGTTTTTGCAATGGTTTATACTAACTTATCTCACGAGTCCTTGTTGAGTTTTGTGTGGATGAAGCTTTTGAGATTTAGGGAGACCATGATATGAGAGGAATTAAGGAGACACAAAAGCTCAAGCTTGGGGATGCCCAAGGCACCCCAAGATAATATTTCAAGAAGTCTCAAGCGTCTAAGCTTGGGGATGCCCCGGTTGGCATCCCACCTTTCTTCTTCAACAACTATCGGTTAGTATCGGTTGATCCTAAGTTTTTGCTTCTTCACATGATGTTTTCCATTCTTAGAATGTCATTTTATTTTGCTTTGCTTTCTGTTTGAATAGAATACCAAGATCTGAAATTATTGAATTTTAGAGTGTCTTCACATAGTTGCATAATTATTCGACTACTCATTGATCTTCACTTATATCTTTTGGAGTGGTTTGTCATTTGCTCATGTGCTTCACTTATATCTTTTAGAGCATGGTGGTAGTTTTATTTTGAAGAAATAGATGAACTCTCATGCTTCACTTAGATTATTTTGAGAGTCTTAAATAGCATGGTAATTTGCTTAAAACCCTAATATTCTAGGTATTCAAGAATAATAAAATTCTCTTATGAGTGTGTTGAATACTAAGAGAAGTTTGATACTTGATAATTGTTTTGAGATATGGAGATGGTGATATTAGAGTCATGCTAGTTGAGTAGTTGTGAATTTGATAAATACTTGTGTTGAAGTTTGTGATTCCCGTAGCATGCACGTATGGTGAACCGTTATGTGATGAAGTCGGAGCATGATTTATTTATTGATTGCCTTCCTTATGAGTGGCGGTCGGGGACGAGCGATGGTCTTTTCCTACCAATCTACCCCCTAGGAGCATGCGTGTAGTACTTTGTTTCGATAACTAATAGATTTTTTCAATAAGCATGTGAGTTCTTTATGACTAATGTTGAGTCCATGGATTATACGCACTCTCACCCTTCCACCATTGCTAGCCTCTCTAGTACCGCGCAGCTTTCGCCGGTACCATAAACCCACCATATACCTTCCTCAAAACAGCCACCATACCTACCTATTATGTCATTTCCTTAGCCATTCCGAGATATATTGCCATGCAACTTTCCACCGTTCCGTTATTATGACACGCTTCATCATTGTCATATTGCTTTGCATGATCATGTAGTTGACATTGTATTTATGGCAAAGCCATCGTTCATAATTCTTTCATACATGTCATCCATGCATCATTGCACATCCCGGTACACGGCCGGAGGCATTCATATAGAGTCATATCTTGTTCTAAGTATCGAGTTGTAATTCTTGAGTTGTAAGTAAATAAAAGTGTGATGATCATCATTATTAGAGCATTGTCCCAGTGAGGAAAGGATGATGGAGACTATAATTCCCCCACAAGTCAGGATGAGACTCCGGACGAAAATAAATAAATAAATAAAAGAGGCCAAAAAAGCCCAAATAAAAAAAGAGAAAAGAGGCCAAAAAAAGAAGTCCCAAATAAAAAATAAAAAAATAAAAAAAATGAGAGAAAAAGAGAGAAGGGACAATGCTACTATCCTTTTACCACACTTGTGCTTCAAAGTAGCACCATGATCTTCATGATAGAGAGTCTCCTATGTTGTCACTTTCATATACTAGTGGTAATCTTTCATTATAGAACTTGGCTTGTATATTCTAATGATGGGCTTCCTCAAAATGCCCTAGGTCTTCGTGAGCAAGCGAGTTGGATGCACACCCACTAGTTTCTTTTGTTGAGCTTTCATATACTTATAGCTCTAGTGCATTCGTTGCATGGCAATCCCTACTCACTCACATTGATATCTATTGATGGGCATCTCCATAGCCCGTTGATACGCCTAGTTGATGTGAGACTATCTTCTCCCTTTTTGTCTTCTCCCCAACCACCACTCTATTACACATATAGTGCTATGTCCATGGCTCACGCTCATGTATTGCGTGAAGATTGAAAAGTTTGAGAACATCAAAAGTACGAAACAATTGCTTGGCTTGTCATCGGGGTTGTGCATGATTTAAATACTTTGTGTGGTGAAGATAGAGCATAGCCAGACAATATGATTTTGTAGGGATAACTTTCTTTGGCCATGTTATTTTGAGAAGACATAATTGCTTTGTTAGTATGCTTGAAGTATTATTATTTTTATGTCAATATGAACTTTTATCTTGAATCTTTTGGATCTGAATATTCATACCACAATTAAGAAGAGTTACATTGAAATTATGCCAAGTAGCACTCCGCATCAAAAAATCTTTTTTATCATTTACCTACTCGAGGACGAGCAGGAATTAAGCTTGGGGATGCTTGATACGTCTCCAACGTATCTATAATTTTTTATTGCTCCATGCTATATTATCTACTGTTTTGGGCAATATTGGGCTTTATTATTCACTTTTATATTATTTTTGGGACTAACCTATTAACCGGAGGCCCAGCCCAGATTTGCTGTTTTATGCCTATTTCAGTGTTTTGAAGAAAAGGAATATCAGACGGAGTCGAAACGGAACGAAATCAATTGGAGAAGTTATTTTTGGAAGGAAACACACCTAATGGACTTGGACCTCACGTCAGAAGATACGGGAGCTGCCCACGAGGGTGGGGGGCGCGCCCACCCCCCTAGGGCGCGCCCCCTACCTCGTGGGGCCCCCGTGGCTCCCCTGGCGTGCTTCTTCTGCCTATATAACTCCATATACCCTAAAACTTCCAGAACGGAAATTAGATCAGGAGTTCCGCCGCCAGAAGCCTCCGTAGCCACCAAAAGTCAATCGGGACCCTGTTCCGGCACCCTGTCGGAGGGGGGAACCCTCACCGGTGGCCATCTTCATCATCCCGGTGCTCTCCATGACGAGGAGGGAGTAGTTCTCCCTCGGGGCTGAGGGTATGTACCAGTAGCTATGTGTTTGATCTCTCTCTCTCTCGTGTTCTTGAGACGATACGATCTTGATGTATCGCGAGCTTTGCTATTATAGTTGGATCCTATGTTTCTCCTCCCCCTCTTCTCTCTTGTAATGAATTGAGTTTCCCCTTTGGAGTTATCTTATCGGATTGAGTCTTTAAAGACTTGAGAACACTTGATGTATGTCTTGGTGATCAACTTGCATGTTTCGTGACATTGGGAACCTATGCATAGGGGTTGGCACACGTTTTCATTGTGATTCTCCGGTAGGAACTTTGGGGCACTCTTCGAGGTCCTTTGTGTTGGTTGAATAGATGAATCTGAGATTGTGTGATGCATATCGTATAATCATACCCACGGATACTTGAGGTGACATTGGAGTATCTAGGTGACTTTAGGGTTTTGGTTGATTTGTGTCTTAAGGTGTTGTTCTAGTACGAACTCTAGGGCTGTTTGTGACACTTATAGGAATAGCCCAATGGATTGATTGGAAAGAATAACTTTGAGGTGGTTTCGTACCCTACCATAATCTCTTCGTTCGTTCTCTGCTATTAGTGACTTTGGAGTGACTCTTTGTTGCATGTTGAGGGATAGTTTTATGATCCAATTATGTTAGTATTGTTGAGGGAACTTACACTAGCAAAAGTATGAACCCTAGGCCTTATTTCCACGCATTGCAATACCGTTTACACTCACTTTTATCATTCATTACCTTGCTGTTTTTATTATTTCAGATTACAAAAACTATTATCTCCTATCCATATACCACTTGTATCACCATCTCTTCGCCGAACTAGTGCACCTATACAATTTACCATTGTATTGGGTGTGTTGGGGACACAAGAGACTCTTTGTTATTTGGTTGCAGGGTTGCTTGAGAGAGACCATCTTCATCCTACGACTCCTACGGATTCATAAACCTTAGGTCATCCACTTGAGGGAAATTTGCTACTGTCCTACAAACCTTTGCACTTGGAGGCCCAACAACGTCTACAAGAAGAAGGTTGTGTAGTAGACATCAGTTACCTGCAGTAAGGTTATTAAGTTCTGCTAAGTTTAGTGGAGCCACCATACTTAGGACGAAGCCACCGGGGAACGAGAGGATGATCTTCGCAAAGAACACCCACACCTATTTTCTAGCCAATCCGAATCTCGAGGGGGAGATTCATCTTAAGGGGGGTAGGTTTGTAACATCCCAAATTTTCAATTTGGAATGTTATACATTAGGTCACCATTGCATATCATATTTATTGCATTTTGGCTTGATCCTCGAAATCCTAAGCAACTCAAGGACCCTCACAGAGAGAGTTGGGGATTTCACTGTTTTCATATTTGAATTTTATCAAATATTGAAATGAGGATCTTGGTTTTAATTATTTTTCTCTCCGAAAATATTACATGTTAAAATATATGAGAGGAGATAATATGACTTCTCCAAAAGAAATAAAATATTGGAGGAAAAATATTAAAATAGAATATCTGCTTTTTATTCGGATTTTATTGCAATTTTATTTGCATTAGAAAAATTGCACGTTTTCAAAATTGCATTTTAGGGCCAAGAAAATGTTCATCTTGTTCTAAATATTTTATTTAGACGGTGAAAATTTGTTTTGGCATTTTTAGATTTTTTATTTATTTTTTCTAGGATTTATTTTCGGCAGAATCTGTTTAAAAAAAACTACAGCGCCCGACTGGGCCAAAGCCTAGCCGAGCCAGGCCGGCCCAACCCCCGCGCCACCGCTTCCCCGTGCCAGAGTTCGGCCAGGACACGGCAGCCGCCGCTGTCACCGCCCGGGACTCCTCCCGCCCCTTCCCCAAGCCGACCCCGCCCCTCCCCCTCTTAAATACCCCACCACCGCCACCGCCAAGCAGCAGCAGCAGGAGCCGCTGCCGCCTGCCATGCCTCGCCTCGCCTTGCGCCGCCGCCGCCGCGCCGCACCGCCCCGCCGCCGCGCCGCACTTCCCCGCCGCCGTGTCGCACCGCCCGCCGTTGCCGCCACCCCGCAGCCCCACCTCGCGCCGCCGGAGCCGCCGCCGCCGATCTGATCCGATCCGGAGCCGCTCGGTTTTTTCGGTTTAGGTAAACCGTCGGTTTTTTTAAAACCCTAGTTTCGGTTTTTTAGATCGGTTCACCGGTTTTCTCGGTTTAGTTACTTAGCAGACGTTCGTCCGTACGTTCGTTTTAACAAACGGTGTTCACTCATTAGCCATAGATAGCGAACGTTCGTTCGTTAGCCTGTTCGTCAGTTTTTTTCTTTTTTCAGATTTTCCGTGATTATTTTCGATCATGATTTCTGATCCGATTTTTGTTTTAGTTTATCTTTTCGCTCGTTTATCGGAATCAGGCGATTCAAGTGCCTAGATCTTCGTCTCGAAGCCCTCTTTCCGTTTAACCAACTTGAAAAAGATTTTGATACAGTAAAATTTGACTTTAGTCCAAATTAGTAATCGGATCTTGTTTGTTTTGCAGTTTGAGTTTCGTTGCTCCGTTCGATTTGATTCTTTTTGCAAATCGGAGTTCTTAAGTTGAAATTTCTGGTTAGATCTTCTTATTCGTGTTTTACCCGTGAGTTTTTGCTTGATTGCTTATGTATGCTATTGTTTGTTTGCGATAGAACACCCGGAGTGCGAAGCGTGCTACTACGAGTCTTTAGGTTTTGCGGATCATCAGCAAGGCAAGTAACACTTTGATCATACCCCTTTATCGCCCAGTTTTTATGCATTAGTTTCAACCCTCAAACATTGCATGTTTAGGACTTGATAACATGTGGGATTGGGAAGTATTTGATGAGGTAGAACCTATTGCCCTGCTATTATCAAACCCTTGGGAGTTACTTCTACGTATTGCTTATATTGCCATGCTATGCTCGTAGACGTGGTTTGGGTGAGTGAATCCATGACAGATGTGAGATTGTTAATTAATGGTTCAACTTAAGGTGGCAACTTTAATACACATCTGGGTGGATTGCTTGTCGGGCACCTGGAGAATCCAGTGTTGTCCTAGGATATCCCGGAGTACCCGTGTGATAATCCTAAGGTCCGCCACCCAGGCTCAAAGGGAACTGAGATATTTCATGCTAGAAACTTCCGTGTGCAACCACAAGCTATTATGGGGTCTAGCATAGTTGAGTAAGTTGCATGACCTCTTCTAGTGGTAGGCTAGCAGATGTAGAGGGATGTAGGTTGGTACTGTCTACTTGGGGTTAGAGCTAATGCTTCTGAAAGACTGTGTCTTGGTCATCCGTTTCTCAAACACCAGGTAGTGCGAGAAATCCAACGGAGGAGATCGAGTCTTGTGGGGAAAAGTGCGCAAACCTCTGCAGAGTGTACAAACTAATCATTGTTAGCCGTGTCCCCGGTTATGGACAACTTGAATATATAGTACTTGGATTATCATACGTATCCCATCACTCTAAATTAATATTGTTGGGTTGATAATTACTTTCAATTGGGATTGATTTGGAGGAACCTTCTCAATGATGTTTCAACTACCATGATAGTTAAATAAAATCTATTCCTTGGAACAAACACAAACCAGGAGACTTGGAGTGGAAGTCTGGAACTCCGTGAGGCTGCCACGAGATAGGAGGGCGTGTCCAGGGGGTTACGTGTGGCCCCCACCCTCATGGGCCCCACGGAGCTCCACCGACGTACTTCTTTTGCCTATATATACCCTAAAAACATCCAGCGGAGCCACGAAACCACTTTTCCACCACCGTAACCTTCTGTACCCGTGAGATCCCATCTGGGGCCTTTTCCGGCGATCTGCAGGAGGGGGATTTGATTATGGAGGGCTTCTACATCAACACCATAGCCTCTCCGATGATGTGTGAGTAGTTTACCGAAGGAAATATGCCCTAGAGGCAATAATAAAGTTATTATTTATATTTTCTTATATCATGATAAATGTTTATTATTCATGCTAGAATTGTATTAACCGGAAACTTAATACATGTGTGAATACATAGACAAACAGATTGTCACTAGTATGCCTCTACTTGACTAGCTCGTTGAATCAATGATGGTTATGTTTCCTAACCATAGACATGAGTTGTCATTTGATTAACGGGATCACATGATTAGAGAATGACGTGATTGACTTGACCCATCCGTTAGCTTAGCACGATGATCGTTTAGTTTGTTGCTATTGCTTTCTTCATGACTTATACATGTTCCTATGACTATGAGATTATGCAACTCCCGAATACCGGAGGAACACTTTGTGTGCTACCAAATGTCACAACGTAACTGGGTGATTATAAAGGTGCTCTATAGGTGTCTCCGATGGTACTTGTTGAGTTGGCATATATCAAGATTAGGATTTGTCACTCCGATTGTCGGAGAGGTATCTCTGGGCCCTCTCGGTAATGCACATCACTTTAAGCCTTGCAAGCAATGCAACTAATGAGTTAGTTGCAGGATGATGTATTACGGAACGATTAAAGAGACTTGCCGGTAACGAGATTGAACTAGGTATTGAGATACCGACGATTGAATCTCGGGCAAGTAACATACCGATGACAAAGGGAACAACATATGTTGTTATGCAGTTTGACCGATAAAGATCTTCATATAATATGTAGGAGCCAATATGAGCATCCAGGTTCCACTATTGGTTATTGACCGGAAACGAGTCTCGGTCATGTCTACATAGTTCTCGAACCCGTAGGGTCCGCACGCTTAACATTCGGTGACGATCGATAATATGAGTTTATGTGTTTTGATGTACCGAAGGTAGTTCAGAGTCCCGGATGAGATCGGGGACATGACGAGGAGTCTCGAAATGGTCGAGACGTAAAGATCGATGTATTGGACGACTATATTCGGACATCGGAAAGGTTCCGAGTGATTCGGGTATTTTTCGGAGTACCGGAGAGTTACGGGAATTCGCCGGGGAGTATATGGGCCTTATTGGGCTTTAGGGGAAAGAGAGAGGGGAGGCTGCGCGCCCCCCAAGGCTTAGTCTGAATTGGACTAGGGGGAGGGGCGGCGTCCCCTCCTTCCTTCTCTTCTCTTTTCCCTTTCCTTCCCTCCTACTCCTACTACATGGAGGGGGGAATCCTACTCCTAGTGGGAGTAGGACTCCGAAGGGCGCTCCATAGTAGAGGGCCCCCCTCCTCCACTCCTTTATATACGAGGAGGGGGCACCCCATGGAGACACACAAGTTGATCTTTTAGCTGTGTGCGGTGCCCCCCTCCACCATAATCCACCTCGGTCATATCATAGCGGTGCTTAGGTGAAGCCCTGCGTCGGTAGCATCATCATCACCGTCATCACATTGTCGTGTTGACGAAACTCTCCCTCGAAGCTCTACCAGATCGGAGTTCATGGGACGTCACCGAGCTGAACGTGTGTTGAACTCGGAGGTGCCGTACGTTCGGTACTTGGATCGGTCGGATCGTGAAGACGTACGATTACATCAACCGCGTTCTCATAACGCTTCCGCTTACGGTCTACGAGGGTACGTGGACGATACTATCTCCTCTCGTTGCTATGCATCACCATGATCTTGCGTGTGCGTAGGATTTTTTTTGAAATTACTGCGTTCCCCAACATTTACCACAGACCTTCGGGTCCATAGTTATTAGCTAGATGGCTTCTCTTCTCTCTTTGGTTCTCAATACAAAGTTCTCCTGAATGTTCTTGGACATCTATTCGATGTAATACTTTTTGCGGTGTGTTTGCCGAGATCCGATGAATTGTGGATTTATGATCAAGTTTATCTATGAATAATATTTGGTTCTTCTCTGAATTTTTATATGCATGATTTGATATCTTTGCAAGTCTCTTCGAATTATCGATTTAGTTTGGCCTACTGATACATCTCGAACGTATCTATAATTTTTTATTGTTCCATGCTATATTATATTCTGTTTTGGACATTATTGGGCTTTATTATACACTTTTATATTATTTTTGGGACTAACCTATTAACCGGAGGGCCAGCCCAGAATTGCTATTTTTTTGCCTATTTTAGGGTTTCGCAGAAAAAGAATATCAAACGGAGTCCAAACGAAATGAAACCTTCGGGAACGTGATTTTTGGAACGAACATGATCCAGAGGACTTGGACCCTATGTCAAGACATCAACCAGGAGGCCACGAGGTAGGGGGGCGCGCCTACCCCCCAAGCGCGCCCTCCACCCTCATGGGCCCCTTGTTGCTCCACCAACGTACTCCTTCCTCCTATATATACCTACGTACCCCCAAACTACCAGATACAGAGCCAAAACCCTAATTCCACCGCCATAACTTTCTGTATCCACGAGATCCCATCTTGGGGCCTTTTCCGGAGCTCCGCCGGAGGGGGCATCAATCACGGAGGGCTTTTACATCAACACCATAGCCCCTCCGATGAAGTGTGAGTAGTTTACTTCAAACCTACAGGTCCATAGTAATTAGCTAGATGGCTTCTTCTCTCTTTTTGGATCTCAATACAAAGTTCTCCCCCTCTCTTGTGGATATCTATTCGATGTAATCTTCTTTTGCGGTGTGTTTGTTGAGACCGATGAATTGTGGGTTTATGATCAAGTTTATCAATGAACAATATTTGAATCTTCTCTGAATTCTTTTATGTATGATTGGTTATCTTTGCAAGTCTCTTCGAATTATAAGTTTGGTTTGGCCTACTAGATTGATCTTTCTTGCAATGGGAGAAGTGCTTAGCTTTGGGTTCAATCTTGCGGTGTCCTTTCCCAGTTACAGTAGGGGCAACAAGGCACGTATTGTATTGTTGCCATCGAGGATAACAAGATGGGGTTTATTTCATATTGCATGAGTTTATCCCTCTACATCATGTCATCTTGCTTAAAGCGTTACTCTATTCTTATGAACTTAATACTCTAGATGCATGCTGGATAGCGGTCGATGTGTGGAGTAATAGTAGTAGATGCAGGCAGGAGTCGTTCTACTTGTCTCAGATGTGATGCCTATATACATGATCATACCTAGATATTCTCATAACTATGCTCAATTCTGTCAATTGCTCAACAGTAATTTGTTTACCCACCGTGAATACTTATGCTCTTGGGAGAAGCCACTAGTGAAACCTATGGCCCCCGGGTCTATCTTCCATCATATTAATCTTCCAATACTTATTTATTTCCTTTGCCTTTTATTTTACTTTGCATCTTTTATTCCTCTTTATCATAAAAATACCAAAAATATTATCTTATTATATCTATCAGATCTCACTCTCGTAAGTGACTGTGTAGGGATTGACAACCCCTTATCGCGTTGGTTGCGAGGATTTATTTGTTTGTGTAGGTGCAAGGGACTCGTGCGTGGCCTCCTACTGGATTGATACCTTGGTTCTCAAAAACCGAGGGAAATACTTACGCTACTTTGCTGCATCACCCTTTCCTCTTCAAGGGAAAACCAACGCAAGTGCTCAAGAGGTAGCAAGAAGGATTTCTGGCGCCGTTGCCGGGGAGGTCTACGCAAAAGTCAACATACCAAGTACCCATCACAAACCCTTATCTCCCGCATTACATTATTTGCCATTTGCCTCTCGTTTTCCTCTCCCCCACTTCACCCTTGCTGTTTTATTCGCCCTCTCTCTCCATCCTCCCTCTCTTTCTCTATTCGCCTCTTTTTGCCCGTTTCTTGTTTGCTTGCGTGTTGGATTGCTTGCTTGTCACGATGGCTCAAGATAATACTAAATTGTGTGACTTTACCAATACCAACAACAATGATTTTATTAGCACTCCGATTTCTCCTCTTACCGATGCTGAATCTTGTGAAATTAATGCTGCCTTGCTAAGTCTTGTCATGAAAGATCCGTTTTCCGGCCTTCCTAGTGAAGATGCCGCTACCCATCTAAATAGCTTCGTTGATTTGTGTGATATGCAAAAGAAGAAAGATGTGGACAATGATATTGTTAAATTGAAGCTATTTCCTTTTTCGCTTAGAGATCGTGCTAAAGCTTGGTTCTCGTCTTTGCCTAAAAATAGTATTGATTCATGGAATAAGTGCAAAGATGCTTTTATCTCTAAGTATTTTCCTCCCGCTAAGATCATCTCTCATAGAAACGATATTATAAATTTTAAGCAACTTGATCATGAACATGTTGCACAAGCTTGGGAAAGGATGAAATTAATGATATGTAATTGCCCTACACATGTGTAACGCCCTCGATGCGGCTATATCTCCTACGTGTCGAGGCACGACTTAGAGGCATAACCACATTGAAAGCAATGTCGCAAGTTAGGCAATCTTCACAACATCTCATGTAATATATAGATAATAAAAGGGGAGGTACATAGTTGGCTTACACTCGCCACGTCAATCAAAGTACATAAATAGCATTAAAACATTCAAACACTCATGGCCCGACTACGGCGCCAAAATAAAAGATAAACCCAACATGCGACACGGTCCCGATCGCCCCAACTGGGCACCACTACTGATCATCAGGGAAAGACACGTAGTATCGGCGTGAGTCCTCGTCGAACTCCCACTTGAGCTCAAGCGCGTCATCTGGAACGGAGTCATCAGGTCCTGCATCTGGTTTGGAAGTAATCTGTGAGCCACAGGGACTCAGCAATCTCGCACCCTCGCGATCAAGACTATTTAAGCTTAAAGGTAAGGCAAGGTAAATATGTGTAGCTGCAGCAAGTGACTAGCATATATGGTGGCTAACCTGTTCGCAAAAGAGAGCGAGAAGAGAGGGCAAAGCACGAACGAGTAACTAGAGGGCAACCAGCGGCAAGCATTACTCCAACACCGTGTTCACTTCCCGGACTCCGCCGAGAAGAGACCATCACGGTAACTCATACAGTTGGTTCATTTTAATTAAGTTAAGGTTCAAGTTATCTACAACCGGACATTAACAAATTCCCATCTGCCCATAACCGTGGGCACGGCTTTCGAAAGTTCAAATCCCTGCAGGGGAGTCCCAACTTAGCCCATGACAAGCTCTCACAGTCAATGAAGGAATAGACCTTCTCCCGAGACATTCCGGTCAGACTCGGTATCCCGGTTCTACAAGACACTTCGACAAGTTAAAACAAATCCAGCAACACCGCCCGAATGTGCCGACAAATCCCGATAGGAGCTGCACATATCTCGTTCTCAGAGCACACTCAAATTGTCTTAGGTACGGGTAGGCCAGCCCAGAGATGCCCCTGGTGGCCACTGGCAGCTGACAGGTGGACCAACACTCAGAGGAGCACTGGCCCGGGGGGGGGTTAAAATAAGACGACCCTCGGGCTCCGGAAGCCCAAGGGAAAAAGAGGCTAGGTGGCAAATGGTAAAACCAAGGTTGGGCATTGCTGGAAAAGCTTTAATCAAGGCGAACTATCAAGGGGTTCCCATTATCACCCAACCGCGTAAGGAACGCAAAATCCAGGAACATAACACCGATATGACGAAAACTAGGGCGGCAAGAGTGGAACAAAACACTAGGCGAGAGGCCGAGCCTTCCACCCTTTACCAAGTATATAGATGCATTAAGATAACAAGGCAATATAATGATATCCCAACAAGTAAATAATGTTCCAACAAGGAACGGTCTCCAATCTTCACCTGCAACTAGCAACGCTATAAGAGGGGCTGAGCAAAGCGGTAACATAGCCAATCAACGGTTTGCTAGGACATGGTGGGTTAGAGGTTTGACATGGCGATTTGGAAGGCATGATAAGCAAGTGGTAGGCATCGTAGCATAGGCATAGCAAAAGAGCGAGCATCTAGCAAAGCAAAGATAGAAGTGATTTCGAGGGTATGATCATCTTGCCTGCAAAGTTGTCAGAGTTGACTGGATCCTCGAAAGCAAACTCAACGGGCTCCTCGTTAGCGAACTCGTCTCCCGGCTCTACCCAAACAAGACAAACAAGCAAACGGAACAAAATCAACCACGTGCAAACTCAAACAATATGATGCAAACATGGTATGCTATGCGGGATGCGATATGGGATGCATATGCGAGATTTGACAAGGAATGAATGAACTTGGCATCAACTTGGAAATCCAAGTGTGCCACTGGAAAGGTGAGATGAAATCTCTTGAAAACGATATAAAGATCACCGGAATCGGAGTTACGGTTTGGAAATGGCAAGCAATTCAAATATGACCACGGTCTGCGATATACATCAAGTAGCCATCTAAATGCAACAAGATGAACATGCTACAGCACTCAAACATGACAACAAAATACATGGCAGGGATCCATTCATTATGCTTAACAAAAGATGAACACTGAGCTACGGCCAATTCATCCATTAACAGGTTCAAACAAGCATGGCAAAAATGCATTTGATAAACAGATCTCAGACTTGGTGAAATTAACACTTGTCTGGAATTTCAGATCAGGTAGCACACTTTGGAGCATGAAAACTATATGCTACAGGACCTGAACATGGCAAAGTAAAGCATGGCATGGAGATACTCAAAGAGCTTAACAAAAGTCCCTTAGTGACCTTGAGCCAAAAGGGACCAGAAAATACATTTGCTAGCATGTGAACATGGCAAAAACATAATCAGATCACAGACTTAGTGAAAAACTGGAGCATGGAAATCAGATTTCAAGTAGGCATGTTTACGAGCTCGATGCACTCACTACAGAGCAAGTCATGACAAACTAAGCATACACCCATCAAGAATACACATTATACAAGCTAGACATGGAAAGAACAATAACATAGCATGCACGGATCAACTACAACATCCTCGACAAAATCGCTAACAAGTAGACAATCTGCCCAGATTCACGAAATAGCAAAAGTAGAGCTTGATTGACTCAAGTAAGGGTGCTCTATAATTGCAAACAAAGACATGGATGGATAGAGCACTACAAGATTACCAAAACATCCTTATTGACCATCCTCAAAAGAGGCACGGATCACTAGGAAACAACATGAACATATGGCATATTGAAATAAACAGATCAAGGACTTAGTGGAAATGCTAAGTCCCTGAAATCAGCATTAACGAATGCACCACTTTGTAAGCTCGTGCTCGTCACCACACACATCACAAAAATACATGGGTTGCACCTCTGGATAGATGGCAAAACATATAACAAAACTCATGTAGAGCTCAGGGGCATATCATGCACACAATAATCATGACAAAAATGACAAATATCTAATTGGAGCAGCAGATCTGACAATTAACTCAAATAGCACTCTTCCAACAGAATTTCGGGTATCAAGATGAACTCAAATGAAAATGATGCAATGAGATGAAATGATGTGCTGCCTGAGACGAACATTTTGATATACTATATGCCCAAAATGGATCTACAGATGCAAAGTTACAATGCGATGAACATAGCCAAATAATTAGGGTTTCGGGGCAAAAGTCAACCGAGGCAATTTTGGATCTGAGATCTGCACGCTTCCCGAGGTTCATCCTCGAGCTCGCCGGAGAGGAAGTTGGCCGCCGGAGTTGCTCGGGGAAGGCGGCGTGGAGCTCCCCGGAGTGGTAGCCGGCGCGGGCTCCGGGCGCGGAGGGGCGGATGCGGCCGGTGGTGGCGTCGGGCGGCGCGGGCGAGGCCGGACCAGGGCGGCGCGGCGAGCTCGCCTGAGGTGGCGTACGGCGGCGTCGGTCACCGGAGCAAAAGGCAGAGCGGGGCGGCTCGACGGGCGCGGGCGGCGCGGTCGATGGGCCGGGACGGCCGGTGACGGGCCCCGCGGGCCCTGGCAGATCCGGCGAAGTGGGGCGCCGCGGGAGCTGACGTGGTGGCGTTCTACTGGTTGGTGGCGGCGGCGCGATTCGGACGTGTCCGGCCGGACAGAAAAATGTCCGCCGGCGCGCGAGGTGGGTGGATCTAGGGTTTCGGGGGGAAGTAGAAGGAGAATTTCGGAGGGGTCTTTATATAGACATAGAGGGAGCTAGGAGTGTCCAAATGAGGTGCAGTTTTCGGCCACGCGATCGTGATCGAACGCTCTAGATGATGGAGAGGGTTTTGGTGGGTTTTGGGCCAACTTGGAGGGGTGTTGGGCTGCAACACACACGAGGCCTTTTCGGTCCCTCGGTTAATCGCTGGAGCATCAAACGGAGTCCAAATGGTACGGAACTTGACAGGCGGTCTACCGGTAGTAAACCAAGGCTTCTTGGCAAGTCTCGGTCCAATACGAAAATGTTTAACCCCCACACACGAAAGAAAGGTAGAAATGACCACCAGAGGAGAACGGAGCGCCGGAATGCAAAACGGACAACGGGGAAAATGCTCGGATGCATGAGATGAACACGTATGCAAATGCAATGCACATGATGACATGGTATGAGATGCATGACCACGACAACAACACACGGAGACAAAAACCCAAACCCCAGAAAATAAAATAACTTAAAGCCGGAAACGGCAAGAGTTGGATTACATAATAGGTAAATCATATCCGGGGTGTTACAACACTCCACCACTACGAAAGGATCTCGTCCCGAGATCTAGGACTGAAAGAACGTCGGGTACTCAGAACAGAGGTGATCCTCGCGTTCCCAGGTGGCTTCACGGTCGGAATGGTGTGACCACTTGACTTTGAGGAATTTGATTGACTTGTTGCGAGTCTTGCGTTCAATCTCTTCAAGAATAGCAACGGGGTGCTCACGATAAGAGAGATATTCTTGGAGCTCAATGTCTTCGAAGTTGACGGTGCGGTTAGGAGTCTTGAAGCACTTTCAGAGCTGAGAGACATGGAACACGTCATGAACATTTGCAAAGTTTGAAGGAAGCTCGAGTTGATAGGCGAGATCGCCTCTCTTGCTGACAATCTTGAAAGGTCCCACGTATCTAGGGGCAAGCTTCTCTTTGATACCGAAGCGACGAGTACCTTTCATAGGAGAGACGCGGAGGTAAACATGATCTCCGATCTCGAAAGCCAAATCATGGTGCTTACTATCATAGTAGCTCTTCTGGCGGGATTGGGCTACTTTGAGGTTATCTCGAATGACTTTACACATCTCCTCTGCCTCTGTGATTAAGTCATTTCCGAGAAGCTGACGTTCACCGGTTTCAGACCAGTTGAGAGGGGTACGACACTTCCTGCCATACAGAATTTCAAATGGGGCCTTGCCTGAACTTGCTTGAAAACTGTTATTGTAGGAGAATTCAGCATATGGAAGACAATCCTCCCACTTCATGCCGAAGGAGATCACACAAGCCCTGAGCATATCTTCAAGAATCTGGTTGACACGCTCGACTTGACCGCTAGTTTGAGGATGGAAAGTTGTGCTGAAGCGGATGTTGGTGCCCATGGCCTTCTGAAAAGAATCCCAAAACTTGGAGGTAAAGATGCTGCCACGGTCTGAAGAGATCACCTGTGGAATACCGTGCAGAGAGACAATTCGAGACGTATAGAGCTCCGCCAATTGAGCTGCAGTGATTGACTCTTTGGCAAAAAGTGAGCCACTTTAGTGAGTTTGTCGATGACAACGAATATAGCATCATTGCCACGCTTGAACTTTGGAAACCCAGTCACGAAGTCCATCTCAATATGGTCAAACTTCCATTCTGGAATGGCAAGAGGTTGGAGGAGACCAGCTGGCCTTTGGTGTTCTGCCTTCACTCTTCTGCAGACATCACATTCATTCACGAACTGAGCAATCTCGCGCTTCATTCGAGTCCACCAATAAGCCTGCTTGAGGTCCTGATACATCTTCGTGCTCTCAGGGTGGATGGAGAGGAGTGAATTGTGAGTCTCATTCATGATCACTTTACGAAGGTCACCTTTGGGCACAACAATACGATCCTCGAAGAAGAGAGTATCCTTGTCATCAAGGCGGTAGCACTTGTACTTGGGTTGACTCTTGGCAATCCCAATCTTCACCTTTTTCACCATAGCATCAAGAAGCTGGGCTTGGCGAATCTGGTCTTCCAAGGTAGGAGAGACTTGAAGGTTGGCGAGGAAACCTTGAGGAACAACTTGCAGATTAAGTTTGCGGAAAGCTTCACAAAGCTCGGGTTGATAAGGCTTGAGAATCAGACTGATGCAATAAGCCTTCCTGCTCAATGCGTCAGCAATCACATTGGCCTTTCCTGGAGTATACTCGATACTCGAATTATACTCTTGAATCATTTCGACCCATCGAGTCTGTCTGAGGTTGAGATTAGGCTGAGTGAAGATGTACTTGAGACTCTTGTGGTCAGTGAAAATGTCCACTTTTCTTCCCAATAAGAGATGTCTCCAAGTCAAAAGAGCATGCACAACTGCCGCCAACTCGAGGTCATGAGTGGGGTAGTTCTTCTCATTGGGCTTCAACTGGCGAGAGGTATAAGCCACAACTTTCTTCTCTTGCATGAACACTGCACCAAGACCTTGAAGAGAGGCATCGCAAAAGACCTCGTACGGTTTGGATTCATCAGGAGGAGTCAGAACTGGAGCGGTGACCAATTTCTCTTTCAAAGTGTTGAAAGCAATGTCACACTCTAGAGACCAAACGTACTTGACATGCTTCTGGAGAAGATTTGAGAGAGGCTTCGCGATCTTAGAAAAGTTTTCAATGAATCTTCGACAGTAACTTGCGAGTCGAGGAAGCTACGGACTTGCTTCACATTCTGAGGTGGTTCCCAATTCACAATTGCAGACACCTTCTCAGGATTCACCGCAATGCCCTTGGCAGAGATGATATGCCCAAGATAAAGAACCTCATCGAGCCAAAATTCGCACTTTGAGAACTTGGCGTAGAACTGGTGTTCCCTGAGCTTATCGAGTACCAAACGCAAGTGCTTGGCATGATCTTCCTTGTTCTTCGAAAAGACCAGAATGTCGTCGAGATAGACCAAAACGAAGTCATTGGTGTAGGCGTTGAAGATGAAGTTCATCATGCGAGAGAACATCGGAGGAGCGTTGACGAGGCCAAAAGACATGACAGTGTATTCATATGAACCATAGCTTGTCCTGAAGGCCATCTTGGGAATATCTTGCTCACGGATTCGAATCTGATGATAACCCATACGGAGATCAAGCTTGGAGAATACTTGGGCGCCTTTGAGTTGTTCGAACAGCTCGTTGATGTTGGGAAGTGGGTATTTGTTCTTGATAGTCTTCTGGTTCAATGGACGGTAGTCAACACAAAGTCGGTCCGTTCCATCCTTCTTCTTCACAAAAAGAACACCACAACCCCACGGAGAAGAACTAGGTCGGATGAGACCCATTCTCTCTTGAATATCGAGTTGCTTCTTCAGCTCCTTCAACTCTTCAGGTCCGAGCTTGTAGGGACGCTTGCACACTAGTTCCGTGCCAGGCTCAAGATCAATGACGAATTCAACTGGTCGGTGCGGAGGCATTCCTGGAAGCTCTTCTGGAAAGACGTCTTGATATTCGCAAACGACTGGAATTTGCGAGATAGCATCCAGTTCACCCTTCTCGTTGAGAGAAAATAGACGGATGGTATCATCACGAGCGGCAAAGACAATTACATCCTCAGATGAATGAGTCAATTGAATCTACCTGGCAGCACAATCAAGATGCGCCTTGTGCTTAGAAAGCCAATCCATTCCGAGAATAAGATCAATGTCCGAGTCACCAAGAACCGTTGGAGAAGATAGAAATTTGTAGTCACCCAAAGTGATAACATCTGGAGCAATGGAGTTAGCGTGCATGCGCCTACCGGGAGAGACAACTGCTAATGGACTAGGCAAAATTTGCAAAGCCATGATGAAACAATGCGATGCACCCGTGTCAAAAAGAACTTTAGCTGGAATATCGTTAATAGGAAGGTTACCCATGATGACATCTGACGAATCCTCTGCCTGAGCTGCATTCATCAAGTTGACCTTGGCGTGCTTGGGGTTATGCTTGACCACAGCTGTACTTGCCGATCTCACAGGAGGAGGAGGGAGGCGCCTCTGATTGAAGCACTTGTTGGCATAGTGACCCTTCTGTTGGCACTTGTTGCACGTGACCTCTGAAAGCGGACGGTGATACGGAGCACTCGATCTTGGAGCTTGAGACGAAGTCTTTTTCTGAAAGCCGGGGTGGGGGGGGGGGGAAGATCCACTACCACCTTTGCTCTTCTGCTGATACGGCTGACGTAACGGAGGAGGAGGAAGCCAATACTTCTGCTGCTTGGCCACTTGAGTAGAGGAAGAAGGATTAGCATCTCTGACTCGCTTCTTGGAAGCATCACACCTCAGTTGAGCAGCCTCTTGCTTCAATGCCATGTTGTAGAACTCATCGTATCTCAAGGGCTCAAAGAGAACAAGAGCTAGCTGGATTTCTTCTTGGAGACCACTCCTGAACTGGTATATCATGCTCTTCTCATTAGGGACGTCCTGGTTAGCAAAGCGGTCGAGCTTCTGAAATAACTTGTTGTAGTCATAGACAGACAAAGAGCCTTGCTTCAGGTTGCGGAATTCCTCACGCTTGCTTTCAACCACGCTCTGAGGAATATGATGAGCTTTGAAATCTTGACAGAATTCATCCCAGGTAATCACACGGCCTCCTCTGGAATCCTTGTACTGCTGGAACCATTCTGCAGCTTGGTCTTTGAGTTGGAAGGAAGCGAACTTGACAAAGTCCTCAGGCCTGACGTTACTGCACTCGAAATGCTTGCACAGATCCACGAGCCAATCGTCAGCATCAGTTGCCTCAACACAATTGCTGAAAGTCTTTGGCCCGTTTGCAAGGAACTGGTTGAGTGTAGCAAAGTGATTCTGATTGTTTCCTTGGTTGCCTTGGTTCGCTTGATTGCACTCTTGAAGAATTTGCATGATCAACTGCGTGTTTGCATTGGTTGCGGCCATCATAACTTGCCATGCCTCCGGAGGAGGTGGAGGTGGTGGCGGATCTTGATTCTGATTCTGATTTTGATTGCTGCTCTTAGCGGGAGCCATCCTGAAGAGGGTGACATCCGTTAGCACATTGATAGTTAAAAATTTGAAGCTGAATCAATCGGGATGAAATTGCAACATATAGTCTTCACATCCGAACAAAATGAACGAATGCATTCCACTTGAAATGGTCACATATCCATAAATTGAGAAGCCACTTAGAATTTAGGTAGAGGAATAAATCAATAGGGTATGGATCAAGAACGATTACTCGGTAAGAAATCCCAATCTCAAACCAAATATCCGTGGAAGAAGAACTAGAGCTACAAGAATTCCCACCTATGAAACTCCCGAACCTTTCCGGTTATGCAATCAGGTGTTGGGGATACAGGGGAAGCATAATATCTCACCCAAATCTAGCAATTCCTACATCCAGCTGTATCCATCCTTCAACACATAACCGAGAAAACTTCGGAAACCATCTACCTCAACCTTCGAAAAGCATCCGTTATACAAGTTATGGCGATACTCCCGAACTCCCGCCCCAGTACTGGGTGGCGTCGAGGTTATCTCACCAACGAACTGCATAAAAGAGATTTTCGATGTCGGCGTACTAAACTCAGGTATTCCAGAACTGCAACGATAAAATTGTGACGACAACACCTCGGAGCTCAACTCCCCGGGACACTGCCACAACCCCTAAAGACAGGAGGCACCAAGAACAATGTTCTCGTCACAAAACCATTGGAACGATTCCAAAATACCCGCGTGATCCTAAAATTTTTTAGTGAAATTTGAGGAGAGAAGAGTCAAAACTCTACGTCAGGATGCCTCACCAGAGCGATGAAGGGACTGGGGATTAAAAAGAATTCCTAACTCTCCGATATATAATTCCTAAATGGCTCAAAACATTTTTTCTAGACTCAACAATGCCAACGATTCGATCAAGCAGGGGGCTCCTAAGGTCGGGGAAGGCTCTGATTACCAACTTGTAACGCCCTCGATGCGGCTATATCTCCTACGTGTCGAAGCACGACTTAGAGGCATAACCGCATTGAAAGCAAGGTCGCAAGTAAGGTAATCTTCACAACAACCCATGTAAATAAATAAAAGGGGAAAAGGTACATAGTTGGCCTACACTCGCCATGTCACACAAATACATGAATAACATTACAATCATCCAATACACTCATGGTCCGACTACGGTACCAAAATAAAGATCAACCCCCACATGCGACACGGTCCCCGATCGCCCCAACTGGGCACCACTACTGATCATCTGGGAAAGACACATAGTAACGGCGAGAGTCTTCATCGAACTCCCACTTGAGCTCAAGCGCATCGTCTGGAACGGTATCATCGGTCCCTGCACCTGGTTTTGGAAGTAAAATGTGAGTCACGGGGACTCAGCAATCTCGCACCCTCGCGATCAAGACTATTTAAGCTTATAGGTAAGGCAAAGTATGATGTGGAGCTGCAGCAAGCGACTATCATATATGGTGGCTAACCTATTCGCAAAAGAGAGCGAGAAGAGAAGGCAAAAGCACGGTCGAACAACTATGATCAAGAAGTGATCCTCGAACAACCTACGTCAAGCATTACTCCAACACCGTGTTCACTTCCCGGACTCCGCCGAGAAGATACCATCACGGTTACACACGCGGTTGATTCATTTTAATTCAGTTAAGTTTCAAGTTATCTACAACCGGACATTAACAAATTCCCATCTGCCCATAACCGCGGGCACGGCTTTCGCAAGTTCAAATCCCTGCAGGGGAGTCCCAACTTACCAGAGCGATGAGGAGACTGGGGAGTAAAAAGAATTCCTAAACTCTCCGATATATAATTCCTAAATGACTCAAAACATTTTTCTAGACTCAACAACGGCTGCTAAAAACGATCAAGCAATGGGGGCTACTAAGGTCGGGGAAGGCTCTGATTACCAACTTGTAACGCCCTCGATGCGGCTATATCTCCTACGTGTCGAGGCACGACTTAGAGGCATAACCGCATTGAAAGCAATGTCGCAAGTTAGGCAATCTTCACAACATCCCATGTAATATATAGATAATAAAAGGGGAGATACATAGTTGGCTTACACTCGCCACGTCAATCAAAGTACATAAATAGCATTACAACATTCAAACACTCATGGCCCGACTACGGCGCCAAAATAAAAGATAAACCCAACATGCGACACGGTCCCGATCGCCCCAACTGGGCACCACTACTGATCATCAGGGAAAGACACGTAGTATCAGCGTGAGTCCTCGTCGAACTCCCACTTGAGCTCAAGCGCGTCATCTGGAACAGAGTCATTAGGTCCTGCATCTGGTTTGGAAGTAATCTGTGAGCCACAGGGACTCAGCAATCTCGCACCCTCGTGATCAAGACTATTTAAGCTTAAAGGTAAGGCAAGGTACATATGTGGAGCTGCAGCAAGTGACTAGCATATATGGTGGCTAACCTGTTCGCAAAAGAGAGCGAGAAGAGAGGGCAAAGCACGAACGAGTAACTAGAGGGCAACCTGCGGCAAGCATTACTCCAACACCGTGTTCACTTCCCGGACTCCGCCGAGAAGAGACCGTCACGGTAATTCACACAGTTGATTAATTTTAATTAAGTTAAGGTTCAAGTTATCTACAACCGGACATTAACAAATTCCCATCTGCCCATAACCGCGGGCACGGCTTTCGAAAGTTCAAATCCCTGCAGGGGAGTCCCAACTTAGCCCATGACAAGATCTCACGGTCAACGAAGGAATAGACCTTCTCCCGAGACATTTCGATCAGACTCGGTATCCCGGTTCTACAAGACACTTCGACAAGTTAAAACAAATCCAGCAACACCGCCCGAATGTGCCGACAAATCCCGATAGGAGCTGCACATATCTTGTTCTCAGGGCACACTCGGATTGTCTTAGGTACGGGTAGGCCAGCCCAGAGATGCCCCTGGTGGCCATCGGCAGCTGACAGGTGGACCAACACTCAGAGGAGCACTGGCCCGGGGGGGGGGTTAAAATAAGATGACCCTCAGGCTCCGGAAACCCAAGTGAAAAAGAGGCTAGGTGGCAAATGGTAAAACCAAGGTTGGGCATTGCTGGAAAAGCTTTAATCAAGGCGAACTATCAAGGGGTTCCCATTATCACCCAACCGCGTAAGAAACGCAAAATCCGGGAACATAACACCGATATGACAGAAACTAGGGCGGCAAGAGTGGAACAAAACACTAGGCGAGAGGCCGAGCCTTCCACCCTTTACCAAGTATATAGATGCATTAAGATAACAAGGCAATATAATGATATCCCAACAAGTAAATAATGTTCCAACAAGGAACGGTCTCCAATCTTCACCTACAACTAGCAACGCTATAAGAGGGGCTGAGCAAAGCGGTAATATAGCCAATCAACGGTTTGCTAGGACATGGTGGGTTAGAGGTTTGACATGGTGATTTGGGAGGCATGATAAGCAAGTGGTAGGCATCGTAGCATAGGCATATCAAAAGAGTGAGCATCTAGCAAAGCAAAGATAGAAGTGATTTCGAGGGTATGATCATCTTGCCTGCAAAGTTGTCAGAGTTGACTGGATCCTCGAAAGCAAACTCAACGGGCTCCTCGTTAGCGAACTCGTCTCCCGGCTCTACCCAAACAAGACAAACAAGCAAACGGAACAAAATCAACCACGTGCAAACTCAAATAATATGATGCAAACATGGTATGCTATGCGGGATGCGATATTTGATGCATATGCGAGATTTGACATGGAATGAATGAACCTGGCCTCAACATGGAAATCCAAGTGTGCCACTTGAAAGGTGAGATGAAATCGCTTCAAAACGATATAAAGATCACCGGAATCGGAGTTACGGTTTGGAAATGGCAAGCAATTCAAATATGACCACGGTCTGCGATATATAGCAAGTAGCCATCTAAATGCAACAAGACGAACATGCTACAGCACTCAAACATGACAACAAAATATATGGCAGGGATCCATTCATGATGCTTAACAAAAGATGAACACTGAGCTACGGCCAATTCATCCATTAACAGGTTCATACAAGCATGGAAAAAATGCATTTGATAAACAGATCTCAGACTTGGTGAAATTAACACTTGTCTGGAATTTCAGATCAGGTAGCACACTTTGGAGCATGAAAACTATATGCTATAGGACCTGAACATGGCAAAGTAAAGCATGGCATGGAGCTACTCAAAGAGCTTAACAAAAGTCCCTTAGTGACCTTGAGCCAAAAGGGATCAGAAAATACATTTGCTAGCATGTGAACATGGCAAAAACATAATCAGATCACAGACTTAGTGAAAAACTGGAGCATGCAAATCAGATTTCAAGTAGGCATGTTTACGAGCTCGATGCACTCACTACAGAGCCAGTCATGACAAACTAAGCATACACCCATCAAGAATACACATTATACAAGCTAGACATGGCAAGAACAATAACATAGCATGCATGGATCAACTACAACATCCTCGACAAAATCGCTAACAAGTAGACAATCTGCCCAGATTCACGAAATAGCAAAAGTAGAGCTCGATTGACTCAAGCTAGGGTGCTCCATAATTGCAAACAAAGACATGGATGGATATAGCAGTACAAGATTAACAAAACATCCTTACTGACCATCCTCAAAAGAGGCATGGATCACTAGGAAACAACATGAACATATGGCATATTGAAATAAACAGATCAAGGACTTAGTGGAAATGCTAAGTCCCTGAAATCAGCATTAACGAATGCACCACTTTGCAAGCTCGTGCTAGTCACCACACACATCACAAAAATACATGGTTTGCACCTATGGATAGATGGCAAAACGTATAACAAAACTCATGTAGTGCTCAGGGGCATATCATGCACACAATAATCATGGAAAAAATGACAAATATCTAATTGGAGCAGCAGATCTGACAATTAACTCAAATAACACTCTTCCAACAGCATTTCAGGCATCAAGTTGAACTCAAATGAAAATGATGCAATGAGATGAAATAATGTGCTCCCTGAGACGAACATTTTGATATGCTATATGCCCAAAACGGTGCTACGGATGCAAAGTTACGATGCGATGAACATAGCCAAATAATTAGGGTTTTGGGGCAAAAGTCAACCGAGGCAATTTTGGATCTGAGATCTGCACGCTTCCCGAGGTTCGTCCTTGAGCTCGCCGGAGAGGAAGTTGGCCACCGGAGTTGCTCGGCGAAGGCGGCATGGAGCTCGCCGGAGTGGTAGCCGGCGCGGGCTCCGGGCGCGGCGGGGCGGATGCGGCCGGTGGTGGCGTCGGGCGGCGCGGGCGAGGCCGGACCAGGGCGGCGCGGCGAGCTCGCCTGAGGTGGCGTACGGTGGCGTCGGTCGCCGGAGCAGAGGCAGAGCGGGGCGGCTCGGCGGGCGCGCGGGAGGGCGAAGGCGGGCACGGGCGGCGCGGTCGATGGGCCGGGACGGCCGGTGACGGGCCTCGTGGGTCCTGGCGGATCCGGCAAAGTGGGGCGCCGCGGGAGCTGACGTGGCAGCATTCTACTGGTTGGTGGCGGCGGCGCGATTCAGACGTGTCCAGCCGGACTGAAAAATGTCCGCCCGCGCGCGAGGTGGGTGGATCTAGGGTTTCGGGGGGAAGGACAAGGAGAATTTCGGAGGGGTCTTTATATAGACATAGAGGGAGCTAGGAGTGTCCAAATGAGGTGCGGTTTTCGGCCACGCGATCGTGATTGAATGCTCTAGATGATGGAGAGGATTTTGGTGGGTTTTGGGCCAACTTGGAGGGGTGTTGGGCTGCAACACACACGAGGCCTTTTCGGTCCCTCGGTTAACCGTTGGAGCATCAAACGAAGTCCAAATGGTACGGAACTTGACAGGCGGTCTACCGGTAGTAAACCAAGGCCGCTTGGCAAGTCTCGGTCCAATCTGGAAATGTTTAACCCCCACACACGAAAGAAAGGTAGAAATGACCACCGGAGGAGAACGGAGTGCCGGAATGCAAAATAGACAACGGGGAAAATGCTCGGATGCATGAGATGAACACGTATGCAAATGCAATGCACATGATGACATGATATGAATGCATGACCATGACAACAACACATGGAGACAAGAACCCGAACCCAATAAAATAAAATAACTTAAGGCCGGAAACGGCAAGAGTTGGATTACATAATAGGTAAATCATATTCGGGGTGTTACATCATGGTTTGAATTTATGGATGATTATACAAAAAATTTATGCTGGATTGAATTTTGCTTCTAGAAATCTTTTAGATTCGGCCGCGGGAGGCACTTTTATGGAAGTCACTTTAGGAGAAGCTACTAAACTTAGATCTATTCCACGTAAGCATGATATCAATGAGTCTCTCAAAGCCATGAGAATTTCCATTGATGAGTGCAAAGAAAGAACTGCTAGGATGCATGCTAAGAAAGGTTGTTTTATAAAAGCGTGTTCTTCTAGTTCCCATGATAATAAAGTTGAAGATCTAAAAGTTATTGATGTGTCCCCTATCAAATCTTTGTTTTGTAATATGAATCTTGATAATGATGGGACTGAATATGATCCACCTTTACCTAGGCGGCGTTTCAAGAATTCAGAGTCTTTAGATCTTGATGCTAAAATTTTTAAAAGTGGGATTGAAGAAGTCAAAACTTTAAATATTAATGAACCCACTATTTTGGATTTCAAGGAATTTAATTATGATAATTGCTCTTTGATAGATTGTATTTCCTTGTTGCAATCCGTGCTAAATTCTCCTCATGCTTATAGTTAAAATAAAGCTTTTACTAAACATATCGTTGATGCTTTGATGCAATCTTATGAAGAAAAGCTTGAGTTGGAAGTTTCTATCCCTAGAAAACTTTATGATGAGTGGGAACCTACTATTAAAATTAAAATTAAAGATCATGAATGCTATGCTTTGTGTGATTTGGGTGCTAGTGTTTCCACGATTCCAAAGACTTTGTGTGCTTTGCTAGGTTTCCGTGATTTTGATGATTGCTCTTTAAACTTGCACCTTGCGGATTCCACCATTAAGAAACCTATGGGAAGAATTAATGATGTTCTTATTGTTGCAAATAGGAATTATGTGCCCATAGATTTTATTGTTCTTGACATAGATTGCAATCCTTCATGTCCTATTATTCTTGGTAGACCTTTCCTTAGAACGATTGGTGCAATTATTGATATGAAGGGAGGGAATATTAGATTCCAATTTCTGTCAAGGAAAGGCATGGAACACTTTCCTAGAAAGAAAATAAAACTACCATATGAATCTATCATGAGAGCCACTTATGGATTGCCTACCAAAGATGGCAATACCTAGATCTATCCTTGCTTTTTATGCCTAGCTAGGGGCGTTAAACGATAGCGCTTGTTGGGAGGCAACTCAATTTTATTTTCATTCCTTGCTTTTTGCTCCTGTTTATTAATAAATAATTTATCTATCCTCTGTTTTGGTTGTGTTTTTTGTGTTTAATTAGTGTTTGTGTCAAGTAGAACCATTGGGAAGACTTGGGGAAAGTCCTTTTAATCTTGCTGTAAAAAACAGAAACTTTAGCGCTCACGAGAACTGCTGACATTTTTATTTGGAAAGTGATATTTAGTTAATTATTTTTGCATATGATTAATAGATAAATTCCTCACGTTCAAAAATTTATTTTAGAATTTTTGGGGTTCCAGATCTTGTGTTAGCTATAGATTACTACAGACTGTTCTGTTTTTGACAGATTCTATTTTTCGTGTGTTGTTTGCTTATTTTAATTAATATATGGCTAGTAAAATAGTTTATAAACCATAGAGAAGTTGGAATACAGTAGGTTTAACACCAATATATATAAAGAATGAGTTCATTACAGTACCTGGAAGTGGTGTTTTGTTTTCTTTCGCTAACGGAGCTCACGAGATTTTCTACTTCAAGTTTTGTGTTGTGAAGTTTTCAAGTTTTGGGTGAAAGATTTGATGGATTATGGAACAAGGAGTGGCAAGAGCCTAAGCTTGGGGATGCCCATGGCACCCCAAGATAATCTAAGGACACCTAAAAGCCAAAGCTTGGGGATGCCCCGGAAGGCATCCCCTCTTTCGTCTACTTCCATCGGTAACTTTACTTGGAGCTATATTTTTATTCGCCACATGATATGTGTTTTGCTGGGAGCGTCTAGTATGATTTGAGTCCTTGCTTTTTAGTTTACCACAATCATCCTTGCTGTACACACCTTTTGAGAGAGACACACATGGTTCGGAAATTACTAGAATACTCTATGTGCTTCACTTATATCTTTTGAATTATATAGTTTTTGCTCTAGTACTTCACTTATATCTTTTAGAGCACGGTGGTGGTTTTGTTTTATAGAAATTATTATTCTCTCATGCTTAACTTATATTATTTTGAGAGTTTTAAATAGCACGGTAATTTACTTAAATAATCCTAATATGTTAGGTATTCAAGACTAGTAAAAACTTCCTTATGAGTGTTGTTGAATACTAAGAGAAGTTTGATGCTTGATGATTGTTTTGAGACATGGAGGTAGTGATATCAAAGTTGTGCTAGTTGAGTAGTTGTGAATTTGAAAAATACTTGTGTTTAAGTTTGCAACTCCCGTAGCATGCACGTATGGTAAACATTATGTAACAAATTTGAAACATGAGGTGTTCTTTGAGTGTCCTCCTTATGAGTGGCGGTCGGGGACGAGCGATGGTCTTTTCCTACCAATCTATCCCCCTAGAAGCATGCACATAGTGCTTGATTTTTGATGACTTGTAGATTTTTTTCAATAAGTATGTGAGTTCTTTATGACTAATGTTGAGTCCATGGATTATACGCACTCTCACCTTTCCATCATTGCTAGCCTCTTTGGTACCGTGCATTGCCCTTTCTCACATTGAGAGTTGGTGCAAACTTCGCCGGTGCATCCGAACTCCGTGATATGATACGCTCTTTCACACATAAACCTCCGTATATCTTCCTCAAAACAGCCACCATACCTACCTATTATGGCATTCCCATAGGCATTCCGAGATATATTGCCATGCAACTTTCCACCGTTCCGTTTATCATGACACATTCATTATTGTCATATTGCTTTGCATGATCATGTAGTTGACATAGTATTTGTGGCAAAGCCACCATTCATAATCCTTTCATACATGTCACTCTTGGTTCATTGCATATCCCGGTACACCACCGGAGGCATTCATATAGAGTCATACTTTGTTCTATTATCGAGTTGTAATCATTGAGTTGTAAATAAATAGAAGTGTGATGATCATCATTTTCTAGAGCATTGTCCCAAGTGAGGAAAAAAAGAGAAAGGCCATAAAAAAGAGAAGGCCCAAAAAGAATGAGAGAAGGGACAATGTTACTATCCTTTTTACCACACTTGTGCTTCAAAGTAGCACCATAATCTTCATGATAGAGAGTCTTTTGTTTTGTCACTTTCATATACTAGTGGGAATTTTTCATTATAGAACTTGGCTTGTATATTCCAACAATTGGCTTCCTCAAATGCCCTTGGTCTTCGTGAGCAAGCAAGTTGGATGCACACCCACTTAGTTTCTTTTGTTGAGCTTTCATATATTTATAGCTCTAGTACATCCGTTGCATGGCAATCCCTACTCCTTGCATTAACATCAATTAATGGGCATCTCCGTAGTCATTGATTAGCCTCGTTGATGTGACACTTTCTCCCTTTTTTGTCTTCTCCACATAACCCCCATCATTATATTCTATTCCACCCATAGTGCTATATCCATGGCTCACACTCATATATTGCGTGAAGGTTGAAAAAGTTTGCGATTACTAAAGTATGAAACAATTTCTTGGCTTATCACCGGGGTTGTGCATGATGAGGGCATTCTTGTGTGATGAAAATGGAGCATGACTAAACTATATGATTTTGTAGGGATGAACTTTCTTTGGCCATGTTATTTTGAGAGGACATAATTTCTTAGCTAGTATGCTTGAAGTATTATTATTTTTATGTCAATATTGAAATTTTATCTTGAATCTTTCGGATCTGAATATTCATACCACAATTAAGAAGAATTGCATTGAAATTATGCCAAGTAGCATTCCACATCAAAAATTCTATTTTTATCATTTACCTACTCGAGGACGAGCAGGAATTAAGCTTGGGGATGCTTGATACGTCTCCAACGTATCTATACTTTTTTTATCGTTCCATGCTATATTATATTCTGTTTTGGACATTATTGGGCTTTATTATACACTTTTATATTATTTTTGGGACTAACCTATTAACCGGAGGCCCAGCCCAGAATTGCTGTTTTTTTGCCTATTTTAGGGTCTCATAGAAAAAGAATATCAAACGGAGTCCAAACGGAATGAAACCTTCGGGAACATGATTTTCAGAATGAACATGATCCAGAGGACTTGGACCCCACGTCAAGACATCAACCAGGAGGCCACGAGGTAGGGGGCGCGCCTACCCCCCCCCCCACCAGGCGCGCCCTCCACCCTCGTGGGCCCCCTGTTGCTCCACCGACGTACTCCTTCCTCGTATATATACCTACGTACCCCCAAACTACCAGATACGGAGCCAAAACCTTAATTCCACCGCCATAACTTTCTGTATCCACGAGATCCCATCTTGGGGCCTTTTCCGGAGCTCTGCCGGAGGGGGCATCGATCATGGAGGGCTTCTACATCAACACTATAGCCCCTCCGATGAAGTGTGAGTAGTTTACTTCAGACCTACGGGTCCATAGTTATTAGCTAGATGGCTTCTTCTCTCTTTTTGGATCTTAATACAAAGTTCTCCCCCTCTCTTGTGGAGATCTATTCGATGTAATCTTCTTTTGCGGTGTGTTTGTTGAGACCGATGAATTGTGCGTTTATGATCAAGTTTATCTATGAACAATATTTGAATCTTCTCTGAATTCTTTTATGTATGATTGGTTATCTTTGCAAGTCTCTTCGAATTATCAGTTTGGTTTGGCCTACTAGATTGATCTTTCTTGCAATGGGAGAAGTGCTTAGCTTTGGGTTCAATCTTGCGGTGTCCTTTCCCAGTGACAGTAGGGGCAGCAAGGCATGTATTGTATTGTTGCCATCGAGGATAACAAGATGGGGTTTATTTCATATTGCATGAGTTTATCCCTCTACATCATGTCATCTTAGTTAAAGCGTTACTCTGTTCTTATGAACTTAATACTCTAGATGCATGCTGGATAGCGGTCGATGTGTGGAGTAATAGTAGTAGATGCAGGTAGGAGTCGGTCTACTTGTATCGGATGTGATGCCTATATACATGATCATACCTAGATATTCTCATAACTATGCTCAATTCTGTCAATTGCTCAACAGTAATTTGTTTACCCACCGTGAATACTTATGCTCTTGAGAGAAGCCACTAGTGAAACCTATGGCCCCCGGGTCTATCTTCCATCATATTAATCTTCCAATACTTATTTATTTCCTTTGCCTTTTATTTTACTTTGCATCTTTTATTCCTCTTTATCATAAAAATACCAAAAATATTATCTTATCATATCTATCAGATCTCACTCTCGTAAGTGACCGTGTAGGGATTGACAACCCCTTATCGCGTTGGTTGCGAGTATTTATTTGTTTGTGTAGGTGCGAGGGACTTGTGCGTGGCCTCCTACTGGATTGATACCTTGGTTCTAAAAAAACTGAGGGAAATACTTACGCTACTTTGCTGCATCACCCTTTCCTCTTCAAGGGAAAACCAACGCAAGTGCTCAAGAGGTAGCACCTACTAGATTGATCTTTCTTGCAATGGGAGAAGTGCTTAGCTTTGGGTTCAATCTTGCAGTGTCCTTTCCCAGTGACACCAGGGGTAGCAAGGCACATATTGTATTGTTTCCAGCGAGGATAAAAAGATGGGGTTTATATCATATTGCTTGAGCTTATCCCTCTACATCATGTCATCTTGCTTAAAGCGTTACTCTGGTGTTATGAACTTAATACTCTGGATGCATGCTGGATAGCGATCGATGTGTGGAGTAATAGTAGTAGATGCAGAATCGTTTCGGTCTACCTAACACGGACGTGATGCCTATATTCATAATCATTACCTAGATATTCTCATAACTATGCGCTCTTCTATCAATTGTTCGGCAGTAATTTGTTCACCCACCGTAATACATGCTATCATGAGAGAAGCCACTAGTGAAACCTATGGCCCCCGGGTCTCTTTCTTATTATATTGCATCTCTTTTTATTTACATCACATCTCGTTTACTATTTTGCAATCTTTACTTTCCAATCTATACAAAAAAATACCAAAAATATTTATCTTACTATCTTTATCAGATCTCACTTTCACAAGTGATCGTGAAGGGATTAACAACCCCTTTATCACGTTGCTTGCGAGGTTCTTAATTGTTTGTGCAGGTACTAGGTGACTTGCGTGTTATCTCCTACTGGATTGATACCTTGGTTCTCAAAAACCGAGGGAAATACTTACGCTACTTTGCTACATCACCCTTTCCTCTTCAAGGGAAAACCAACGCATGCTCAAGAGGTAGCAACCTACAAGAGTATTTATGCCCCGTTGCAACGCACACACAATTATCTGGTTAGGAAAAATAGTTGCATGGTCGACTACTTGCGTCAAAATTACATTAGGAGGAATTTAACAAAAGATCAATTGCATGACTAGCTAGGATATGTGCTACCTTATTGGCTTCCCTTGGACAGTGTGAAAGTGCAATTATCAGCTTAAGTATGTTTTTGGTGTAGATGACATATGTTGTTGGGGAACGTAATAATTTCAAAAAAATTCCTACACACACGCAAGATCATGGTGATGCATAGCAACGAGAGGGGAGAGTATCGTCCACGTACCCTCGTAGACCGTAAGCGGAAGCGTTATGAGAACACGGTTGATGTAGTCGTACGTCTTCACGATCCGACCGATCCAAGTACCGAACGCACGACACCTCCGAGTTCAGCACACGTTCAACTCGAAGACGTCCCACGAACTCCGATCCAGCAGAGCTTCTCAGGAGAGTTCCATCAGCACGACGGCGTGATGACGGTGATGATGTTGCTACTGACGCATGGCTTCACCTAAGCACCGCTACGATATGATCGAGGTGGATTATGGTGGAGGGGGGCATCGCACATGGCTTGGAACAATCAACTTGTGTGTCCTAGGGTGCCCCCTGCCCCCGTATATAAAGGAGCAAGGGGGGAGGCCGGCCGGCCCTTGCAGGGCGCTCCAGGAGGAGTCCTCCTCCTAGTAGGAGTAGGACTCCCCTTTCCTACTCCTACTAGGAGGGGGAAAGGAAGGAGGAGAGGGAGAAGGAAAGGGGGGCGCCGCCCCCCTTCCCTAGTCCAATTTAGACCAGAGGGGGAGGGGGCGCGCGGCCTGCCCTGGCCGGCCCTCTCTCTCCACTATGGCCCATGTGGCCCATTACTTCTTCGGGGGGTCCGGTAACCCTCCGGCACTCCGGTTTTCTCCGAAATCACCCGGAACACTTCCGGTATACGAATATAGTCGTCCAATATATCAATCTTTATATCACACGATTTCGAGACTCCTCGTCATGTCCGTGAACACATTCGGGACTCCGAACTACCTTCGGTACATCAAAACACATAAACTCATAATACCGATCGTCACCGAACTTTAAGCGTGCGGACCCTACGGGTTCGAGAACTATGTAGACATGACCGAGAATTGTCTCCGGTCAATAACCAATAGCAGAACCTGGATGCTCATATTGGTTCCTACGTATTCTATGAAGATCTTTATCGGTCAAACCGCATAACAACATACGTTGTTCCCTTTGTCATCGGTATGTTACTTGCCCGAGATTCGATCGTCGGTATCTCAATACCTAGTTCAATCTCGTTATCGGCAAGTCTCTTTACTCGTTTCCTAATGCATCATCCCGCAACTAACTCATTAGTCACAATGCTTGCAAGGCTTATAGTGATGTGCATTACCGAGAGGGCCCAGAGATACCTCTCCGACAATCGGAGTGACAAATCCTAATCTCGATCTATGCCAACTCAACAAGTACCATCAGAGACACCTGTAGAGCACCTTTATAATCACCCAGTTACGTTGTGACGTTTGGTAGCACACAAAGTGTTCCTCCGGTAATCGGGAGTTGCATAATCTCATAGTCAGAGGAACATGTATAAGTCATGAAGAAAGCAGTAGCAACAAACTAAACGATCATCGTGCTAAGCTAACGGAATGGGTCAAGTCAATCACATCATTCTCTAATGATGTGATCCCGTTAATCAAATGACAACTCATGTATATGGTTAGGAAACATAACCATCATTGATTCAACGAGCTAGTCAAGTAGAGGCAAACTAGTGACACTTTGTTTTTCTATTTATTCACACATGCACTAAGTTTCCGGTTCATACAATTCTAGCATGAATAATAAACATTTATCATGATATAAGGAAATACAAATAACAACTTTATTATTGCCTCTAGGGCATATTTCCTTCATATGTGTTGTAGACTAACCGTGTTTTTAATGACATAAAAGGTTTTTCAGTTCACAAGGTTACAATTCATGGTGCATGGTGTCCCCCCTCCAATTATAAAAGAGAGAAGAATGATGGTCATGCTTCATGTATACATATTACTCCTATAAAGAACCTTGGAGTACCCGCCTCCTGGGGGCATCCTCGCTCATGAGTACCCTCCGCGTCGTCCGTTCCACGTGCGCCTCACGTTGATGCCTGGCACTACGCATTGTGTCGACTTCCTCGGGGGTACATGACGCGTGAGCCGCGGGCATGTGCGGGGCCATTTTTCTATGGTGTTTTCGGTTGTGCCAGCATAGGGCACCTTGTGCGTAGGTCGAAGTGGCCATTGTTGTGGCTTATATTTGGTTGCTGGCCAACATTGGCCGGATTATGTCGGGCACCTCTCATGCGATGTTGCATGGTCGGCGGAGGTCTGTCGTCGCGCGTGTGCAAAACACACACGAGACACCAAGGACCGGAAAGGCCCCTTTGCCAATTCATGGATTGGAGCACAACAACGAGGATCAACACCAAATGAGATTGTAGAACACGTGAGGATCTACCCAGGTTCGAGCCGCATGGTTGTGTAAAATCCTACTCCTGTTTTGTGTTTGTTTTTATGTTGTGGATAGAGAGTTACAAGTCTTTCCCCGGAAGGGAATATCTATCTATGTGCTCTTGTGAATTAGCTAATGTCCAACCCTTTTCTCAGTAACCAGGCCCTCCTTTTATAACTCAAGGGGTACCGCAGTGGCTACAATAGCTTATACCTAACTCTGACAGAGTAGGTAGATGCAGTAAATGCATTGCGATGTGTCGCCATCTTTTGGCCTCTGGAACGAATGTTCATCACATCTCCACCGCTTAGAGTAACTACTTGATATTAGTGCGATATGCACTAATATTGGTGTCAACCGCACAGTAAATGTGTGGTGAATTAATACTTGCACCACTGTAATTCCCCTAATCCGCCTATACGCTTGCCACGTGCCAGAAAAGGTATGTTTGTACATCACTGGTGCGCCACGTACTTGATGTGGTAGTCCATCGCCACCGCTTGCCGATGTGGATCAGATCCTTAGCGAATCGGGTGGAAAGAGCGTTGCCCAACGCCATGGTCGTTCCCGGGCATCTCTTGCCTTTGGGTGTTGCCGAGTTGCTTGAACAACCCTTCTTGATACACCTTGTTGCTGATGTAGAATTCTAGCAAAGATATACTTGGTATTGACAAAGATCTGCATGCCACCATGGACTCCAAGGTGATGGTCTTGACAAATATTTGCATACCACCACAAATCTTAGGGTGATGGTTTTACCGAAGCGTTCACTTGGCATCCTCCCAGACCAGGAGGCTACCGTGGCTCATGTATAGTTGGGTGAGTGAACTCAATGGTCACGATACCAACAAGGTCGTTGCATTCTGAGTCTGGTTTGTGTGTTGGCTTGAGTGGCCGTCGTCGCGGCTTGTTCAGTTCCTGTCCTGCGTTGAGTCGGATTATGGTGGATACCCCTCGTGTGATGTTGTCAGGTCATTGTAGGTTCGTTGCTTTCCGGATCCAGCTTGCCGAGCATTTTTAGTGTGCTCTTGGCGTCCGGTTAGGAGGTTTTTGAGGATGTCGCTTCTCTGTTTGTTCAGGTCGGCGTTGTGGTGATCGGTTCATCCCGATTTGGTATTTCCTAGGTTAGCATGTGTCAATGTAGTCAAAATTATTTGACATGACAAATATAACTTTTGAAATCGCGTATGGATTAATCGCTCTTCATGTGTTGTGTGTGGTCAGCTAGAAAGTCATTGGGGACGTTGCTTCTTGTTTTTTTTTCTATGGATAGTGTTGGGTTCGTCTGGTTTGCTGTTATCTGGATCGACATGCATCGATGTAGTCAAAATGCGACGCGTGAGGTTGTGATGGTATAGGTCGCATGTACCAGAAGAATGCACCATTCTCCATCAACATTTTGGGCGAGTTGACATCGGTTGCACGTATTAGGTACATCGTGTGGGAAGATGATGCGTGTGCCATTTTTTTCTCCTCTTACCATGCAACGAGGTGTCACTGCTGTACGCAGGGCGGTTATTGTGTTGGTGGGGCGGTATTTTTGTTCGCTTTCTTTGTGTGCTGATGCTTTGTGTTCTCTCTGTGTTGTCGTGGGCATGCCATGTTTGCTTTGGTTGCACTCTTTTGGCCATGTGGTTGTTCCTAGGCCCGTGTGTTTTTGGTCCTCCGGGTCACCGGCTCATGTTTCCTTCACCCTCGTCTCTTGGAATGTGTTTGCGTTGTGCGTGGGGTCACGCCCAGCTCGCATATGTCTTCATCTTGCTCTCGTCGCGTTATCTTTACATTCACCGTTTCACACCGCATGCCACACGATGCGCACATCAGGTGGTTCTTGCAGCTTGTGTGTGGTTCCTCGAGCTTCGTCCGTGGTATTGTCGCTCGTTGGCGTCCTTTTTGCTTCGTCCGCCGTGTCGTTTGCTTCTTTGTTTGACTGGGGTTCGGGCGTGGTTTCGCGTTTGCTTGCTCCCGGCCTGACGCCTGCACTCACCGTTATTTTCTCATGTTTGCAGTTGCTTTGAGATCTGCTCTATTCTTGGGTTGTGCGTGTTCTTGACATTTTTTCTTGCCATGACCGAGGTTCGGGTCTAGTTTCGTCTTGCCTATACTCGGTCTGTTATAACCGCTCACCGTCCCCTTCCTACTTGCAGGCATCCGGAGCTCTCCCTTTGTTGTTCGGTTGTCCCGGTTCTTATCCTTCCGTCTCCGTTGCATCCAATGGCGGAGCCAGGAACTGGAAAGGCCCCAGGCAAGCCCCATGCCAACTACTAGCTACAGTAACAAACAGTAGAAAACTAGCTACAGTACCCAAAAGAACACAACCTCATGCCGCAGGCCACCGCCAGGGCAGCCCTGGGGCTTGTCTCCGCCACTGGTTGCATCTAGGTACCTTCTAAGCTTCGTTGCTCTTGCTGTCTTCTCGTCGCTCATCATCCTTTTCTCGCATGAACCCTTCGACCAAGCAAAACTTGAGCTGTTGGTGCATAGTGGCTTCGCATGAAAGCAGATACAAAGTGTGGTACGGCACAACCCTTTTGACCAAACATTTTTGTGCCACATGTACAGCTCCTTTCATGCCATCCCATGCTAATCTTCCTTTACAGTGAATAGATCACTCCAGCATCTAGATCAGACCCCCACAAAGTTTCCTGGTTTCGAGCTTGTAGGGTTATCCTTCTAACGACCGTTTGCTCAAAAGGCAATAAATGTGTTCAATCTTTTGATTAAAAAACAAACAAACAAATGGCATCTGAAATTAACAGCTACGGAAGCTACATGTTCCCCCTAAATATGCAGTGATTTTCCCATGTGCCAGATGTGTCATTAGAGTTTGCGAGGAACTAAAGAAACTGGATCTTCTGGCTTTAGTATAAAAAAATTCGAAACGGAGGCATATGGATCTGTACCGTGCGCGTTGCACGGATACTCCATCCAGTGTGTTCCCCCCTTTGCTGTCCTGGATTGATTGATTAGGTGGTGCTCACATTGGACTGGAGTGACCAATTATGATGATGCGTCCATATGCAAGTCCCCGTCTAATTCAGCCAGGCCCCATGAATGAGGATGCGCCTTATCAACCCGGCAAGGCGTGCTCCACTCACCGTGCACATTTTTCTTAACCGTACGGAAAGCTCTCCATACTACTCCCTTCATTCCACAATGTTCCCGTGCTTCAACTTTGACCGTAAATTTAACTATCAAGACCGATTGCGGTAGGAGCAAAAATTATATCACTGAATTCGTATTTGAAAGAAGTTTTCAATTATATAATTTTTTTCTCCCGCCGCAGTTGATCTCGTTGGTTAAATTTGTGGTCAAAATTGGACCTCAGAAAGCGCGGACGCACTATATTTTGGAATGAAGGAAATACGAATATTAGCACGGATATAACCTGTCAAAAAAAAGTGTGACAGAGGATAAGATATGGCATGAGCGATTCGGTATTTATTTTAGGCTTTTCAATGATATTCGTTCAGTGGCAGATACGTTTTTCCTGACTGTTGAGTAACGTGATTGTATTAGGAAATACGACATAGACTAGAAATTATTCTGGCTTGTCTTGTATTTCAAGTAGATCATGCACTTCTATATATATACCCACGAGGCTCAAGCAATACAACAGACTATTCCACCAATCCCTCTCTCTCTCCCTTTTAACATGATATCTATCGCAAGTCGATCCTAAATCCTAGCCGCCGCCGCCGCTTCCGCACTTGCGCGCCGTCCCCGGAGCGGTCGGCCTCCATGACCGCTACCGGGGGCCGTGCCGCCCGTACCTAGGGTTTGTCCGCCGGCCGTGTTCGGCTGTCCTAGAGAGTCTTTTTCCCGAGCCCTCGCTCTGGTTTTTTCGCTCTCTCGTCGATCGTTTTGATCGGCGTTTTCTTTTTGGCTGTCCGATCTCTGCTTGATCGGTTTGCGTCGCCAGCCGCCACCGTCGACACCCCGCGCCTCTACTCCGACACCGGCGCATCCGGCCGGCTACTTCACCGACCCGGCGATCTGGCGCGACAGGCGGTCCCTCAAGGCCGTCGTTCGCGCGCCAGCCCGCTCGTCGCCCTGCGCCGGCCGTCACCGCCCTGCTCCGACCGGGACACCTCCATCGCCTACATCCAGCGGCCTCGCGCCATGGGGCGGCCAATCATAGCCCCCGCTCACGCGTCCGCCCGCCAATCGATCCACGCCACCCGCCTCCGCCGCGTCTGCACGGCAGCCCTTCGGGTTGCCTCGCCGGCCTCGTCCCCGGCTGCGTCGGGCCGGCTGCATCGGGCCGTGTCTTGGGATTGTCACGGCAGATGTCCTAGTGTGAGGACTTAGTCGTGGAGCCATCGCAACGTAGTTAGCTTAAAGGGGTTAAAGCGGACAAAGGACACAAGGAATTATACTGGTTCTGCCCCTTGCGGTGAATGTAAAGCCTACTCCAGTTATGATGGGATTGCTAGGGTTTCGATCACCAGGGAGCGAATACGATTTGCCTGTCTCTTTAGTTGTTGTTTCTTGTCCCTAAACCGCCGCCAGGTCGTTCCTTTATATACACAGGTTGACGCCTGGCGGTTTACGGAATCTCGGCCGGCTCATAAATGTGTCCGGCTCGGTTTCTATCCTTTCCTATCTTACAACACAAGTTACACACCTTATGGCGTTTTATGTCTACAAGCCCTAATCCACCTTTGGGCCATGGGCCTTTAGATCTCTTGTAGTAAAGCGCCATGCTCCTTGTCTTCATGGGCTTCAATATGGATAACTCCTTATGGGTATAACCCGGCCCCTCCTGGACGGTTTATACTCAGTAGTTATGTCCCCAACATTAGGCCCCAGATTGATTTGAGCATGTTCATGTCAATCTTCAACACTTTAGAATTTTTTTTCTTCAACACTTTCGAGCGAATCTTGTAATCCTCCATGACGTCATCTTCCAGGATTATAATAAACTGCCATGACGTCACCTGTTCATTAAAAAACTATATATACCTTACTTTTATTACCGAGCCTCCGAAAATCGAGGCGACAACTCTGTCACATATCCATTTTTGGGCTCCTCGATTCCCGCGCCTGTCGCTTATCCCTTCATCTTATAAATAGGACCGAAGGTCCCTTTCCTTTCTCCCCTTGCCTCTTCGTCTTTCTTCCACCTCGCGTCGCCTCAGTACCCGAACGCTGCTGCCGCCGTCGACCTTCGCATCTACCCCAGCAACAGCCGCTGCATCAACCTGATTCGAGCAGAGAATCGCGGCGCCCTTCCGCTATTCAACAGTGTCGGTGAGTTCTTCTTTCTTTCCTCTGTAGATCCGTTTAGGGTTCGCACAGGCTCATGGAAGCTTCGCGGTGTTCTTCCCCTGTTCTTCGTTATAGCCTATATGATAGACTCCAAACATAATACACTCTTGTGCGGTAGCAATGATAGTCCCTCTTTTGGCATCAGATCATCCTTTTTGTATAGAAAGATCCAACCTGGAACTTCATGAACTGCTCAAGCACCAACCGTTAGGTCTAAATATTTTCCTTTTCCTGACATGCGGTAGATCTGAAATTCTAATGTAAAACTGTGAAACTTGTTCTTCTTCACTTAGTCATTTTTCGGCTTCAAATCTATACTCTGATTCTCCATGTAGGCGGTTTATCTTTTAGAAAATAACCTGCCATATACCATTAGTCCCCTTGTAAACCGCCGATCGCTTTATCATAGCATCATCCTCCGGTTTAACAATTTTGCATGCCTGAATATCTTTTCTCTTAACCTGCAACGTTTATGCTTGTTAACCATGAATCTTAAATCGAAACAAACCTTCCTTAAGTTGTCCAAGAAATGTCCAAGACCTTCTATGCTTGTAACTGGGTTCCATCCCGGATTAAGGAAGAAGATCTGAAAGGATGTGTTATCACTGGCGCTTTACCAAAGCAGAGTGAAATCCACTGGCGAGCCCCCGGTCCGGAAAATCCTCCTACACCCAAGGATGGCAAGATAGTTGTGTTTTTTGATCATCTGAGCCGTGGTTTTAAACCTCCCGGGTCAAAAAAATTCCGTGATGTACTTGCTAGCTTCTAGATCCACCCTCAAGATATTGGACCTAACTCGGTATCCAATATTTGTAATTTTCAAGTGTTTTGCGAGGCTTATCTACAAGAAGAACCGACTGTTGAACTGTTCAGGGACTTTTTCTATTTAAACCACCGCACCGAATTTGTAGATGGGCCCAATACTGAACTTGGCGGCGTTTCAATTCAAAAAAGGAAAGACGTCAGCTTCCCTCATGCCAAGCATCATAGTCATCCTAAGGATTGGAACCAGAGTTGGTTCTATTGCAAATATACTTCCCCTGAAGATGAGAATCCTCTGTCGGGTTATCGTCCTCACCGGCTTACCAACACACATCCATTTCTGCAAAGGTTGACTGCAAAGGAACGGGCCAAATATGCACCACAACTCGCCAAGCTCAGAGCCTTTATGGCTAATGGTTTAACAGGAGTTGACTTTGTTCGTTGCTGGATATCTTGGAGTATTTTGCCTTTAAGCCGTCGCCTCGGTTTAATGTGCGAGTACACAGGGAACTCAAAAGATCCTCAACGGCACACTGACATTAAGTTGACTGATGCTGAAGTCACTGAAGCTGTTAAAAAGATACTGGATGAATCGGTGGCTGTCTGCAGCAAAACAGGGCTAAGTCCCTTCTGTGTTTTGAATAAACCGCCAGCTGTAAGAATTGCCTAACTCCTGTTTGTACCTGATGTTCTTAACCGTTTCTTATAACCTTTGTCAACCTTTTAACATGGTGACGACCCATTTTGGAAGAAGAAACCTCAGGATAAACCGGCGAAGACCCCTCATCCCAAGACAAAGGTTGTCAAAAAACATGCTAAGAAGAAAATAGCTGAATCCACCGGGCTGAACCTCGACAAGGATCTTGATAATCCGGACTCAGAGGTAGAACTTGATTCTCTTGGTTCATTTTTCATACACCTCATTGACAATGACCCTTATCAGGAGGACGCTGAAGCTAGCCGGGCTGAAGATGTAGAGGTAATTATTCTTTCCTCCGGTTCAGATCCTCAGCCTACACAGAAAACTCGTCAAGCAATCCGGAAAGTAAAATTTGCACACCCTCTAGCTTATCTGGATCCCAACTTTCTTTTGAAGAAACAACAGCATGAAGCTCGCCGCACGACCCGGCACAACGTCCATGTAGTTACTTCAGCCGGTTTACCGAACACTCCAACCCGGAAATGTCGATCAGAGGTCTCATACATTTCTGACACTTCTTATCCCAAGGCGGGTTATTTCAGGCAACCTCTTAATCCGTCTGATTCAAACTATCAGGGAACACCTCATTCATCATCCGGCGAGTCAACGGCCACACAACTCCCTCCTCTCAAGACTGTTCCTGGGTGAGCATTTTAAACTTAACTCTTGACGCTTTATACTTATTTGTTATATCTAACCTTTATGTCTTTTCCTTTTAGAGCCAAAGCCAGGCCCAACAAAAAGGCCAAATTGAATAAGCCAATTGATGATAACCCGGCTGATGATAACCCGGAATAGACCCGAGAACAATTTTAGCCGAATGTTGACGCTATACATGATGATCCACCACCAGAACATCCTGAGACCTTTGCTGAACCGATGGAAGAGGATCCCACCGGCCATGCTACTGATCCGCCAATCCCGGATAGAGCTGCAAACGAACCGCCAAGCCAAGCCAAAGCGGCCAATGAACCGCCAAATCCAGCCAAAGCGGATGCAGACCAATCGAACGATGTCCTTGTCACTGGCATCGGCCACACCACCCCTGGCAATCCTGTCCCTTTATCAAAGCATAGTGCCAAGGAAGAGTTTTCTGCTATGGATAAGGGCAAGTGGAAAACGGATTTATCCAGTTATGCCCACCTCAACGCCCAAGAGATTCATTCCGGCTTTTTAAACCGCCTGTATACAAGCCGCAACTATGAAGCTGGTTTAGTGGGCCTGATGAAGGAGCGATATGAGGTAAACACTGTTAACTCTTCATAATTGTTTCTCTTATGTCCAATTTCTAATATCAACTCTAGCTGCCCCCAAGGGCCGGTTTATGATACAACATGAACCGGGTCTTCGTAATACTTCAACTTTGCCTGCGTAGCCCCCAAGTGCCAAGTGTATAACTTGTTATGTGCTTGGGACTTGAAAATGTCAATTGATAAAAGCCATATGCATTAGCCCCCAAGTGCCAAGTGTATAACCTGTTATGTGCTTGGGACTTCATATATGCAACACTAACTCATTACATGTCGCTTGTAGGCCGATCTGAGCCAAAAAGAATCTCAAATCGCCGATCTTCAGGAAAATGTGAAGTCCCAGCAGGCAGAAACTTCCAAGGCGAAAGAGGAGCTGACTGGCGCTTTAACAACCATGGAACAACTGAAAGAAGGCTTTAAGAGCGAACGGGTAGGATGGGACGCTGAAAAAGCAACTCTGCTAAAGCGGGCGGAGGACGCTGAAACAACTCTTAAACCGGTAGCAGAAGAATTGGCTGGCTTGAAGCGGCAGATCAATGCCATGACCACTGTTGTGTTTGGTAAGTACCTTTATGATAAGCTTCAACATGTATTATCCCATAAACTGACGGTTTATCAGTATGTTCAATGATGCAGGATCTCGCATTACCCACCTGGGCTCTGATATGCAGAAGAAGTTGAAGGCTGCCTATAGTCTTATAGAGCAGTTATATACCGGCGCACATCAGATCATTTGCACTGCCGCTCATAACAAACCGCCCCCAAACCTAATCAAGGAAACCTTAGAAAAGCTATCAATGCTGCCTGCCCGGTTGGACAAGTTAAAAAGATCAGCTGCAAGGGCAGGTGCTCTGACTGCGCTAATCCGGGCTAAAGCCTGGATACCAGATCTTGACTCGGCTGACATAGGACGCGGCTATCCGAGCATACAGGAAGACGGGTCAGAGTTTGATAATGATGACCTTCGAGCTTTGATAAAGGAAATGCGCCCATTAGCGAGCAAATTGGCTGAAGAAACAAATCTTTCTCACTATCAGCCGGTTTATGATGCTGACAACAAACGACTCGTTGCGCCAACTCATGATGTGGAGAATCTTATCCCACCAATTCATAAGCATACCTACGCTCCTGATGTTGACCCCTCCACCCTTATAAGCGACAAAGCTGTATTCAAGGCCCTAACTGGAATCGACTGGACCACCATTGATTTCCAGCCGCTGGGTAGAGAGGAGGAGGGTGAACCGGTGCAGGATGATCCACAACCGTCAAGCCAGCCTGGCGAAGAGTCATGATCCAGAGGCCGGCTTAATCTTCTGCATACTGCAATACTTGCTGAAAACAATTATCCTTTTGGGCATCAAAACGCCTTGTAATAGGCTAGTTTAAACACTTGGTCTGCTATGCCATCGCGCATATTCACTGCATGATATTGTTAATCTGCCGTGATTTATGTTATGTCTGCTTCTGATCCTTAGCAGCTTTATTTAACCTGTTTCTGCATATAACAAGTTGAAAAATGTCCTGACGGTTTATCGTCGGACGGGTCATAATGCCCCACATATAATCCGGGTTTATAACCAGGCTGTATTAAATGACAATCAAATATGAAATATATCATACCTGTGACATTGAATCACATCGTTGGCTAACCAACTTTCTATAGTAAGGGTGACAACCCAAGTCTTGAGTACTGATAACTCCTCCCTGTTTTGCCGGTTTATAGTAAAGTTGTATCGAGTTGTAATAAACACCAGATTATTCGTATATCATACTGGCGACTTGTTAGTCGAAGCTAGACCGGGTCAATCAACACCGGATTATAGTTTGAATGCATACTGACGATTTATAATCGACAGCAAAAATGGGTCAATAAACACTAAATTAGTATAAAACACCTCAAAAGAAACATCAAAAAGATTTCAGAAGAAGATATACAAAAACAGCGAGGCTTTTCATGGGCTGCCAGGCCACTTAGTTAAACCATTTCACAAAGCCTTATAAGATGGACCTCACATCAACCAATCGTCATTTTAACTATGACAAGTTCAGGGTCTTTCTAAGATTGACTTGTCAAACGTTTGACGGGTCTACCAGGATTACCTGGACATAGTGGCTTACTTAAAAAGGCAGGATAAACTGGGGTTTTAGGTGAATACACCTGGCTTCCAAGCCTGGCTTTTATAGCCTATTACAAGGTTATAGACTCTTTGGTTCTTGTAGAAGCAAAGAGCCCCCTAGTAATATTTTGAGCTATGCTCAATGGGTGCCTATGTTTGAGTTGTGCTTTGCAACAGACTCTCTTTGGCTCCTTTTGACATTGGGTGGCAAGCCCCCAAGTATTTTTTATGTGTGGCTTATGAACCAGATCAATGGGTAATTAGAACTCCGCTTTATAAACAGAAGCCCCCATGTAACCAAAAACCTTTCAAGGAATAACAGCAGAGGCCCCGCTTTAGCAGGGATGCCGGTTTATTATATTGATATAATATATACATTGTCAATAATATGTACATGAGAGGAGCCTATGGCTCAGGTGCAGTAAGGCCGAAGATGAGCTATATTCCACGGGCGGTGGGTCTCCTCCTTCGATTTACGTGAGTCTTTGTGCTCTCGAACATCGATAAGGTAGTATGACCCATTGTGAAAATTCTTGATGACCACGAAGGGTCCTTCCCAAGACGGGGATAACTTGTGCATATCAGTCTGATCCTGGATGAGCTGGAGCACCAGATCCCCTTCTTGAAACATTCTGGTTTTAACCCGACGACTGTGATAACAATGCAGATCTTGCTGATAAATTGCCGAACGCACCGCTACAATATCACGCTCCTCATCTAACAGATCAAGTGCTTCCTGACGTGCCTTCTCATTGTCGGCTTCAACATAAGCCGCCACACGGGGTGAGTCATGACGGATGTCACTAGGGAGTACCGCCTCTGCTCCGTAAACCATGAAGAAAGGTGTATAGCCCATAGATCTGTTGGGCGTGGTATTGATGCTCCGTAACACAGAAGGTAACTCCTCCACCCAACAGCCCGGCGTCCGCTTTAAAGGAACCATAAGCCGGGGCTTGATGCCTCTTAGGATCTCTTGATTGGCTCTCTCCGCTTGACCATTAGATTGGGGGTGAGCCACTGATGACACGTCATGCCGGATGTGCTCACGTTGACAAAAATTCTTCCATAGCACCCTTTGACAGATTAGTGACATTATCAGTTATAATGTTGTGTGGAAAACCAAACCGGAAAATCACCTTTTTGATGAACTGAACCGGCGTGGCTGCATCACACTTACTAACTGGCTCTACCTCCACCCACTTAGTGAAATTATCAACCGCCACCAAAAGGTGGGTCTTCTTATCCTTGGACCTCTTAAAGGGCCCAACCATATCCAGCCCCAAGTTGCAAATAGCCAAGTGATTGGAATCATCCTCAATTCTTGAGCCGGAACATGAGTGCGGCGTGAAAACTTCTGACAACCATCACATCTTTTCACCAAGTCCTCAGCATCAGCATGAGCCATCAACCAATAGAAGCCGTGACGAAAAGCCTTAGCTACCAAGGATTTTGAACCGGCGTGGTGACCACAATATCCTTCATGGATCTCACGCAAAATCTCACAGCCTTCTTCAGGAGACACACAACGCTAAAACGCCCCTGTTACACTGCAATGATGCAATTCCCCATTGACAATGGTCATTGACTTGGATCGCTTGATTATTTGTCTGACCAAAGTTTCATCCTCCGGTAACTCGCCCTGGTTCATGTATGCCAAATATGGGACCATCCAATCTGGGATAACATGAAGAGCTGCCACTAACTGAGCCTCTGGGTCAGGAATAGCCAAATCCTCCTTTGTAGGTAGCTTGATCGTCGGCTTATGCAAAACATCCAGAAAAACATTGGGTGGAACCGGTTTATGTTGGGAACCTAAACGTCTTAAAGCATCCGCCGCTTCATTCTTTCGCCGGTCCACATGGTCAACCTGATAACCCTTGAAGTGACCTGCAACAATATCTACTTCTCGATGATACGCTGCCATGAGTGGATCCTTGGAATCCCAAGTACCAGATACTTGCTGAGCCACCAGGTCTGAGTCATCAAAGCACTTAACCCGGCTTAGATTCATCTTCTTAGCCATTCGAAGACCATGGAGTAAAGCCTCATATTCAGCTGCATTGTTAGTGCAAGGGAACATTAAACGGAGAACATAACAAAACTTATCACCTCATGGGGAAGTTAACACGACTCCAGCCCTCGAGCCCTCCAATTGCCTGGACCCATCAAAATGAATAGTCCAATAAGTATGATCAGGCTTTTCTTCCGGTGCATGTAACTCTGTCCAGTCATTGATAAAATCCACCAGCGCTTGGGACTTTATTGCCGTACGAGGCACATATTTTAACCCGTGAGGTCCAAGCTCAATAGCCCACTTGGCAACTCGGCCAGTTGCCTCCCTGTTCTAGATTATATCTCCCAAAGGGGCAGAACTGACCACCGTGATGGCATGACCTTGAAAATACTGCTTGAGCTTCCGGCTTGCCATAAAAACTCCATACACCATCTTCTGCCAATACGGGTACCTCTGCTTCGACTCAATAAGTACCTCACTGATATAATAAACCGGCTATTGAACCGGATACTCCTTCCCAGCTTCCTTGCCCTCCACCACAATGGCCACACTAGCAACCCGGGCATTAGCAGCCACATATAACAATAGCGGCTCTTTATCGACCAGAGCAGCAAGGATAGGTGGCTCAGCTAACTGTTTTTTCAAGTCCTCAAACGCCGCATTAGCAGCATCACTCCAGACAAAATTATCTATCTTTTTCATCATCTGATATAGAGGGATATCCTTCTCTCCTAATCGGCTGATAAACTAGCTTAATGCTGCAATACGACCCGCCAGACGCTGAACATCGTTAATACACGCCGGTTTAGCCAGAGACGTGATAGCTTTGATCTTTTCCGGATTAGCTTCAATACCCCTGTTAGACACCAGAAAACCCAAGAGCTTGCCTGCTGGAACACCAAAAACACACTTGGCCGGATTAAGCACCATCTTATAGACCCGAAGATTATCAAAGATTTCTTCAAGTCAGCTATCAACGAAGCCTCCTTTCTGGACTTCACCACAATATCATCCACATAAGCATGAACATTGCGCCCAATCTGGTCATGAAGACAATTCTGCACACAGCGTTGATAAGTCGCCTGGACACTCTTGAGCCCAAAAGGCATAGATACATAGCAGAAGGCTTCAAAGGGAGTTATAAAAGCTGTCTTCTCCTAGTCCTTAACTGCCATTTTGATCTGATGATAACCAGAATAAGCATCCAGAAAGCTCAAATGATCACAACCCGCCGTAGCATCAATGATTTGATCGATATGAGGGAGAGCAAAAGGATCAACTGGACAAGCCTTGTTCAAATCTGTGTAGTCCACACACATCCGCCAAGTGCCGTTTTTCTTAAGCACTAGCACCAGGTTAGCTAACCACTCAGGGTGAAAAACCTCCACAATAAACCCTGCTGCCAAGAGCCGGGCTACCTTCTCACCAATAGCCTTGCACCTTTCTTCATTTAAGAGGCAGAGAAACTGCCTGACCGGTTTAAACTTAGGATCAATATTAAGAGTGTGCTCAACGAGTTCCTGCGGTACACCTGGCATGTTAGAAGGTTTCCATGCAAAGATGTCCCGGTTCTCACGGATGAACTCGATGAGGGTGCTTTCCTATTTTGGATCCAGGTTAGAGCTGATGCTAAACTGCTTGGATGAATCGCCAGGAACAAAGTCAACCAGCTTCGTCTCATCAGCCGATTTAAACTTCAAGGCCGAATCATGCTCCGTAGTTGGCTTTTTCAAAGAAGTCATATCTGCCGGATCAACATTGTCCTTGTAGAACTTCAACTCCTCTGTTGCACAAACCGACTCAGCGTAAGCCACATCACCTTCTTCATATTCCAAAGCAATCTTACGACTTCCATGTACCATGATGGTCCCCTTATGACTCGGTGTCTTGAGATGCAGATAAACATAACGGGGCCTTGCCATGAACTTAGCATAAGCCGGTCGTCCAAACAGGGCATGATATGGGCTCTTGATTTTCACCACTTCGAAAGTTAATGTCTCTGATCTTGAATCATGATCATCTCCGAAAGCAACCTCTAGAGCTATCTTACCAACTGGATACGCCGATTTACCAGGTACCACACCATGGAAAACAATGTTCGGCGGTTTAAGATTTTTATCTATCAACCCCACGCGATGGAAGGTTTCATAATAAAGGATATTGATACTGCTCCCTCCATCCATGAGCACCTTGGTAAACTTGTACCCCCAGCCTGAGGCCACCACCAATGCCAGATGACCCGGGTTATCAACTCGGGTGGATGATCCTCTCGACTCCACAAAATGGGTTGTTCAGACCAGCGCAGATAACGGGGCACTCTGGTTTAACGGAGTTTACTTCCCTTTTATGAAGCTTTTGATCGCGCCTGCATAAGCTAGTGGTGAAGGCATGATACTGCCCACTATTCAACTGCTTCAGAATGCTCTGGTAACCCGATTGCTGCTGCTGACTCCCCTGATGATTAAAACCACTCTGGTTGCCCTGACCGCCTTGACTGCTATGTCCGCCCTGGTTGCCTTGAAATCCTGAACCGGAACTGCCTCCACCATAACCCGGCCCATGAGAACAGCCTCCTGAACCGTCGGGCGGTCCATGATCGTATTGGAAAAGATCCGAGTTTTTGAACTCCCGCATAATAAAGAAATCCTTCCAAAGGTGCGTGGCTGGTCTCTCTCGCGTCCCGTGCCTTGGGCAGGGCTGGTTTAACAGTCGCTCAAGATTGACACTTGATCCTCCACCCCGCGGGGGCGGTTTACCCTTGCGACGCTGACTGCTATTCTGTGTGTTGGTGTTAGCTACAAAATCCAAACTGTTATCTGCTTTGCGCTTACCGTTGTTTCCATGACCCGCTGGGTTATGCTGCTGCCCCTTATTACCGCCACTCTTCTTTCCCTTCCGCGGCTTTTCATCATCAGACTCGGGGTCCTTGGTACTATCAGAGTCGGCATACTTAACCAGAGCTGCCATAAGCGTTCCCATGTCATTGCAGTGACGCTTGAGCCATCCCAATTTCAGCTTCAAAGGCATGAACCGGCAATTGCCCTCCAACGTTAAGACTGCTGTATCAGCGTTAATGCGGTCCGATGAATGCAAGATTTCCGAAACCCGACGCACCCAATGAGTTGTCAATTCACCTTATTCTTGGACACATGCGGCTAAGTCTACAATTGACATGGGCTGCTTGCACGTGTCCTTGAAATTCTGGATAAACCGGGCCTTTAACGCAGCCCACGACCCGACGGAGTTAGCTGGCAAACTTTTCAGCCAAGTGCGATCCGTTCCTTCCAACATCATCGTGAAGTATTTAGCACAGGCCGCATCATCCACATCCAGCATCTCCATTACCATCTCATAGCTTTCGATCCATGACTCAGGGGGGTAAATCGGTAGTATAATTGGGCACTTTGCGGGATCCTTTGAAATCCTTGGGCAGCCGTACATTACGTAGAGCCGGGACTAGACACCGCACCCCCAAAGAGCTGGAGGTAACTCCTAGCTCCATCGAAGTTGTTGGACGAACCAGAGTAAGCTAACGGGCCCCGTACTGCGCCGCTAACTCGGCTTCTCGGTGCGCTCTGCCCTGATCCACCAAATCCTGAGCATTAGTACCACCCCCTGCCGGATTATGCCCTCGAGGCGGGTTACGGTCCCGCACACTGCTTGACACGACCGGTTCAGCAAAGTGCCTGCTATAACTCCGGCTTGGGTGGGGGTGGAATGAATCCTCTCGTGGCTGTATGAATATGCCTGCTGCTGAGTCAAAGATGTCTGAAGGACCTCCCTAGCCCGTCGCATCTCAACTGCTACGGGGGACTCACCTTCGACTGGGAGGGCTGCCAATCGTGAAGCGGCGGCGACTATGTTATCCAGGGGGTTGGATAAATGACCCGGAGGCGTTGACACGCGCTGTGACGGGATATCCTGACGAGGCGGATCCACTATGCGCGGCTGAACCAGCGCCCCCGTCCCAGGTGCTTCTACCCGGTTTACCACTGGTTGGTTGCTGGTTCCTGCTCCTGGCGTGTTAAAGAGATTCCTTGGCTCATAAACTGGAGGTAGGTGGGACCGGTACCTTCTCCTCATTATATCATTTGATGTGTTCTGATCCAGCATAAGCTGATAAGCCTGTGCATCCAACTCGGCCCGCTCCGCAGTCATCCTGGTGTTCTCGGCTGCCAGATCTGCCTTGGCTTGAACTATCTGATCCTTTACTTTTGCGACTTCTGCATTATAATGATCTTGATTCGCCGCATTAACTTCAGCCGCCAGCAGTGCTGCCAAAGCGTCGAACAACTCGGACAAAACCTGAGCCCGTGGTAGAGCAGGGCCTCCTGCCCCAGCTGCTGTCACTGCTGCTGAACCGGAGATCATTGTTGCGGTGGTTGAAGAATGCTGCACTGACTATGTATCGGCCATGAAGATCGCAACTCGGCTTGGCGGATCAAGAGGGTCCGGAATACTGTCGCCATCGGAACAGCCCCCAAACCAGCCATCCTGTAGTTGGTACAATGACTCGGTCTCTCCGATAGATGACTCATCATCAGAATAAACGACGGTTTCACCACCACATACCGATCTCTCATCCGATTCCACTCCGTGGATGACTCCCACGAGGGCACGCTTCATGGTAGGCTAAATCCGGGCAGATCTCGCACGCTGAGCCGTTTCGACGATGTTGGTGCAGATGTCCGGCTCAGGGCCCGGTTCGCCGATCTTGCCAATGAAGACATGAATACCGCCGCAGGGGACCCGATATCCATACTCAATTGAACCGGCCTCGGGGCCCCAGCCTTCATCGTCGATGTAGAGCTTGCCGCGACGACTCTTGGTCATCTGGCGCACAATGTATCCCTTGAGCCCTTCAAAGCTGCCCTCTAAGAACTTGAAACCATCGTGCGATAGCCCCACGGTGGGCGCCAACTGTCATGGTGTGGTTTATACTCAGTAGTTATATCCCCAACAGGCCGTCTGCGTCAGGCCCGTCGGTTGCCTTGAGCTCGGGCACCGCTGCTCCATTGGTCGCTCGGGCCTCGCTGCCCTAGTGCCGGCGCTGCTTTGGTGGCCCGGGTACCGGTGCTGACACGTCCCACGCCATCCATCATTGTCAGCTTCATCTCGGACTCTGCCGCCACCCCATCTCCACCGATCAGCGTCCCCGACCTCGCGCGTGATCCAATTGATTACCCGCCCGCCGCCGCAATCCGCCTCATCCACGCCATGCGACCGACCTGGCCCGTCGGTTGCGCACGCCTCCTCAGGCCCCTTGAAGACTGTCCCGAGTTCAGCGTGCCCCTCTACCAATCGAGCAACGGGATGCCGCAGCGTCACCCCATCGGGCCGCAGCGCCGCCGCCCCGTGGTTCTTCTCCTGGCTGCATCGACACACGTCACCGCTGTGTCGCCCCTTCGGGCCGTAGTGCTGCGGCCCGCGGTCCACCGCCGCCCCGGGGCCGTCCGCCCTAGGCCGTCCCAGTGGTTGCACCGACCCTCACGCTGCTGCTGTGTCGCCCCGTCGGGCCGTAGCGAGCGTGGCACGCGGTCCACACCGCCGTCCCGAGGCTGTCTCTGCGGTTGCACCGACCCGTGCTCCGCCGCCCCTTTGGGTTGGAGCGCCGCGGCTCACGGTCCCTACGACCGCCCCGAGGTCTTCCGCCGTCGCCCTGACCTGCCCGCCGCCACTGCGTCACCCCTTCGGGCCGTAGCGCCACGACCCGCGGTCCACCATCGTCCCTGCGTGTTGACTTCTCGTGGTATGCGCCGCGCGTCATCCCTTAGCGCGCCGGTCTTCGTCACACTGTTGGGTTCTCCCCGCCTATTTCAAGCACCGCCGCTGCGCTCCTAACTTAGCCGCCGCCGCCGCTCTTCTTCGGCCGCCGCCGCCGCTACCCCCGTTGCCGCCGCCGCCCGTCCACCTCCCTTCGTCTTCGTCCAGCACCAGCCCGTCGCCAGCGTCGCCATCATCAACCCCGACCACTTCGTCTACTCCGACCACCGTTGGTGACATCGGCCCTGCGCCGATGGAAGCCGCAATCATCATCGAATTCTTCTCTGCTGGCCTCTCCGACTTCTTCGACATGGCGTAAAGCTCGTGTAGGTCCTAGTCTCCACGTGCCCGGTGCTGGCAATACCGCCACGTGCCTTCGTCCATGATGTGTCCCCAGGCCTGGCAAGCCTGGTGCGGCGCTCCGTCAACTTCGTCTTCGTCCGTCTACTCATGCCCGGTGTTGGCAACACCGGTGCGTGCTTTCGTCTGCGATGTGTCCTCGGGCTTGGCAAACCCGCCGTGACACGTCGTCAACAACATCTCCTTTCCGATGCACCACTATTTCGACACCACTGCGCCCATGCTAACTTGGCGCCCCCTTGCGCACGCGGCTCCATGGCGACTTCCTCGACACCAGCCACCCCGACTCGACATCGACCACGACACTCTTCGCACGGCTACCCCGACCATGGCTCCACCACCCACGCTCTCGGCTACATCGACAAATGGCACAAAGGGCTACCGCCTACTTGAGCAACCTCGTCGATTTGCACTCCAACCACGACTCCGCGATGCATCGATCGTTACGACTGTGTGTGTGTGGGGGGGGTCCGTCGGCTTGCCTTCGGATTCTTCTCCAGTCTCACCATCTAAGTCGCTACCGTTGTGATTGCGGGGGGATGTTGAGTAACGTGATTGTACTAGGAAACACGAGATATACTAGGAAAATTATTCTGGCTTGTTGATAACCCACAAGTATAGGGGATAGCAACAGTTTTCGAGGGTAGAGTATTCAACCCAAATTTATTGATTCGACACAAGGGGAGCCAAAGAATATTCTCAAGTATTAGCAGCTGAGTTGTCAATTCAACCACACCTGGAAACTTAATATATGCAGCAAAGTATTTAGTAGCAAAGTAATATGATAGTAGTGGTGACGGTAGCAAAAGGTAACGGTATCAAAAGTAATGTTTTTGGTATTTTGTAGTGATGATAGCAATAGCAATGGAAAAGTAAATAAGCGAAGAACAATATGTGGAAAACTCGTAGGCAATGGATCGGTGATAGAGAATTATGCCGGATGTGGTTCATCATGTAATATTCATAACCTAGGGTGACACAGAACTAGCTCCAATTCATCAATGTAATGTAGGCATGTATTCTGAATATAGTCATACGTGCTTATGGAAAAGAACTTGCATGACATCTTTTGTCCTACCCTCCCGTGGCAGCGGGGTCCTAGCGGAAACTAAGGGATATTAAGGCCTCCTTTTAATAGAGTACCGGACCAAAGCATTAACACATAGTGAATACATGAACTCCTCAAACTACGGTCATCACGAGTGGTCCCGATTATTGTCACTTCGGGGTTGCCGGATCATAACACATAGTAGGTGACTATAGACTTGCAAGATAGGATCAAGAACTCTCATATATTGATGAAAACATAATAGGTTCAGATCTGAAATCATGGCACTCGGGCCCTAGTGACAATCATTAAGCATAGCAAAGTCATAGCAACATCAATCTCAGAACATAGTGGATACTAGGGATCAAACCCTAACAAAACTAACTCGATTACATGATAGATCTCATCCAACCCATCACTGCATGGCAAGCCTACGATGGAATTACTCACGCACGGCGGTGAGCATCATGAAATTGGTGATGGAGGATGGTTGATGATGACGATGGCGACGGATTCCCCTCTCCGGAGCCCCGAACGGACTCCAGATCAGCCCTCCCGAGAGGTTTTAGGGCTTGGCGGCAGCTCCGTATCGTAAAACGTGATGAATCCTTCTCCTCTATTTTTTTCTCCTCGAAAGCAAATATATAGAGTTGGAGTTGAGGTCGGAGGAGCTCCAGGGGGCCCACGAGGTAGGGGGGCGCGCCCAGGGGGGCAGACGCGCCCCCACCCTCGTGGCTAGGGTGTGGGCCCCCTGGTCTTCATCTTTTGCAAGGATTTTTTTATTATTTCCAAAAATACATTCCGTGAAGTTTCAGGTCATTCCGAGAACTTTTGTTTCTGCACATAAATAACACCATGGCAATTCTGCTGAAAACAACGTCAGTCCGGGTTAGTTCCATTCAAATCATGCAAGTTAGAGTCCAAAACAAGGGCAAAAGTGTTTGGAAAAGTAGATACGATGGAGATGTATCACTTGTCTTGTACTCCAAGTAGATCATGTACTCCTATATATATGCCCACGGGGCTCAAGCAATACAACAGACTATTCTACCAATCCCTTTCTCTCCCTTTTGACACTGACTATGAGGTGTCTATGGTGTTTGTCAATCCGGCCAAGTGCAGCGTTTTGTTTGATAATTCATGCCCGACCAGTAACCAGGAGAGGGCCCGGTCTGTTTTTTTAGAAACGGAGGAGGACCCCCGGCCTCTGCATCTGGATGATGCATGCAGCCATTTAGTAATTATTCACACAAGACCTTACAAAGTCATACAACAGTAAGACTGAAGCCACCGTCTAGGCAACAAAAGTGTCGTTACTCCTATCCAAGTGATGAAGGGATGCTGATAGTCTGGGCCTAGTACCAAATAGACCTTGCAGCCAAACCTAACATCTAAGACCTAAGGTCCCAACCAGGACGCCTACCGGGTATGGGTCACCTACCAGTCCGGCGCACTCCTCAACCAGCACGCCTGCTGGGTCTGAGGCCGCCACAGCCACCTGCCACCAATCCATCTTCAGAGTTGTACTGCTGCATCTACCTTGCCCGGTCTAGCTGCCGTCGACGCCACCATGACGCCAGACCACGTCACCCTTGTGCGCGAGTCCATCTTCGCGCATCGGACGCAGAGTCACCACAGCGCCATGCCGTCCAGACCCGCCGCCATCAATGAGTGAGATGCCACACTGCTCCACCAAAGAATTCGTCCTCTGGTCCTGCATCCAGCCGCTTCACAAAAAGTGATGCCCCCATGAGGGAAAACGACGCCAAAAGCACCGCCATCGTCCGTTCCGGAAACTCCGGATCTAGGTTTTCACCCAGAGCAGCGCAAGCAAGTCGACAGAAGCTGCAGAGGCGATGTCTTCAACAAGACAACGACGCGAAAACGCCGCCATCGCCGCCATGACCTGAGTCATAGCACGGTTTTCACCGGCAGCCTCGTCTCCCCACTCTACGTCGGGACTGGATGCGAGAATCCACAACCATCTAGCTGACAACCTCCGGCGAAGAAGATGGCCACCACCTCCACGCCCAATGTTTTGCATGTGGACTTGTTCATGTTTGAGGATAAGTATCTGGGCCTCCCTATCCCAGATGGTCCTATGAACAAAGGTAAATTTCAGAATTTATAGTCTCGCCTTCTCAAAAGGATTATTGCATGGGGCGATAGACTCTCCCTTGCAGGCGAGGAAACCATGATTAAAGCAATTGCATAGGCGATTCCCACATATATCATGGGTGTCTTTAAGTTGCCGATGTCAGTCTACGATAATCTCAACTGGATGGTCCGTAATTTTTAGTGGGGCCCAGGTGAGGGCGAACGAAAAACTCACTTGACTGCGTGGCCAAAGATTCAACAACAGAAAGTGAAAGGCGGGCTGGGTTTCCGAGACTTCTATCTCTGTAACCAAGCCCTCCTAGCCAGACAGGCCTGGAGGCTCTTAATTAATTCTAACTGTCTATGTGCGCAGGTACTAAAAGCCAAATACTACCTAGAGGGGCGTCTTGAGGCACGGTCTTCCGCAAGAATGCCTCGCCCACTTGGCAGGCCATCCAGTATGGGCTCGAGCTCCTGAAAAAGGGCCTAGTCTGGCGGGGAGAACAAAGCATTAGGATTTGGTGGGACCGTTGGCTGCCCATGCAGCCGAGTGGGCGCCCGATCATACAGCAAGGAACATGCAGGCTTTGACGAGTGGCAGAGCTTTTGGATGCGTCTGGCGCATGGTGTCAGGACCTCCTACAACGCTACTTCCTACCGGCGGATGTGCACACCATCACCAACATACTCACGTCTACCCGCATCACCTACAACATGATCGCATGGAGTGTGAAGAAGAACGACATCTTCACTGTTCTGTCCGCCTACCACCTTGCCATGGACGAGCACGAACGTTCATCGATGACGACCATGAGAAGGCACCAGATGGTCATCACGACATCCGGAAGATCATATGGGGGTGCCCTGCTCCCCCGAACGTATGCGTTTTTGCATGGAGAGTGGTGTCCAACTCACTTGCTACTTGGGCCAATAAGTTTTCTCGCCATTTCGAGCTTACTGACATATGTCCCCTATGTGGTATGGAACGTGAGGACGTGTCCCATGCATTCTGCAGGTGTCCCCTGGCTCGAGAATTGTGGCATGCCATGGCCTTGGACTGGCCAATCCCAAAGGTGGATACAATATGCAACAATGGTCTGAAGTGGTTGTTCTCTCTCCTTGATCCGTTGCCGGAGACGGTGCATATGGTCGTCATCATGACCATGTGGAGAGTTTGGCATGTGCGAAACAAGATCACACATGATAAGGTGCCGCCCCCAACAGAAGCATCACGCCGTTTGCTCCATGGATATCATCACTTCTTTCATCCACATCAAACAACACCCTCATGGAGACCTGGCGAAAGGGAAGATGGTGCTGCATGATAGCCTCCCGGTGGCACACATAAGCAAACCAGCCAAGCCAGAGTTGCGCCGAGATCCTTGTCCACCGGGTTGGGCTAAGCTCAACACAGATGGTAGCCATGTTCCTCCAACAGGAAAGGTAGGAGGTGGCAGTATTCTTCGCGATGACAAAGGCAACATCATCTATACTGCTTGTAGACAGATAGTTACACACGATAATGGTCTTGAGGAAGAGCTAGCTGCATGCAAAGAGGGCCTGGAGCTGGCCTTACATCGGACGAATCTGCCCATTATGGTGGAGCTCGATAGTGTTGAAGCAGTGTCTATGCTGCGAGCATATACTGGAGATAGATCGCAGTACAGAGTGCTCGCTGAGGATATTTGGAGATTGGCACAAGATGATCATAGGGAGATTTCCTTTACTCTTATTAGTCGTACACAAAATAAAGTTAGTCATGTGCTACCCGCATAGGGACGTGCTACACCCCGCACTTTAGTGTGGCTGTACTCGGGGCTAGACTTTGTTGTAAGCCTTTCGACGACTGATAGGCCTCCTTGAGTAATGAAATCTCCCTTTACCCCGCAAAAAAGGATAAGGTGTGTATGTTGTGTGTTCATAAGGATAATGACGAACTATTGGCCTGCCGTCGAGCTGAGGGTGGTACTGGAGACAAATTCTCGAACTGCGGCTAGGAAAATCAACGACAAAGTGACAAATTTATCTATTTATGGACACCATGTTCAGGAGGTGAAATGATTTACTAAAATCCTTTGAGTATTATAGGATAGTCTGGGTGCAACGGCCAGTGAACAAAGTTGCACAAATTTCCTGGCTAGGGAGGGTTGTAGCAATGAATTATGTAAAACTTGGTCCTGGGTACCTCCAGCATGTGTTAGCTCGGAGGAAACTGTCGAGGGTGTCATGACTATTGAATAAAACTGCAATAATTTCCACTCAAAAAAGGATGAGCCCATGGATATATATATATAGCTTGCCACAGAACTTGTTTAGGCTCTCCAAACTTTTAAAGATAGGATCAAGAACTCTCATATATTGATGAAAACATAATAGGTTCAGATCTGAAATCATGGCACTCGGGCCCTAGTGACAAGCATTAAGCATAGCAAAGTCATAGCAACATCAATCTCAGAACATAGTGGATACTAGGGATCAAACCCTCACAAAACTAACTCGATTACATGATAAATCTCATCCAACCCATCACTGTCCAGCAAGCCTACGATGGAATTACTCACGCACGGCGGTGAGCATCATGAAATTGGTGATGAAGGATGGTTGATGATGACGATGGCGACGGATTCCCCTCTCCGGAGCCCCGAACGGACTCCAGATCAGCCCTCCCGAGAGGTTTTAGGGCTGCGCGGCTCCGTATCAGAAAACGCGAATGAATCCTTCTCCTCTATTTTTTCTCCCCGAACGAAATATATGTAGAGTTGGAGTTGAGGTCGGAGGAGCTCCAGGGGGCCCACGAGGGGAGGGGGCAGGCGCCCCCCACCCTCGTGGCTAGGGTGTGGGCCCCTGGTCTTGATCTTTGCAAGGATTTTTTATTATTTCCAAAAATAGTTCGTAAAGTTTCAGGTCATTCCGAGAAATTTTGTTTCTGCACATAAATAACACCATGGCAATTCTGCTGAAAACAGCGTCAGTCCGGGTTAGTTCCATTCAAATCATGCAAGTTAGAGTCCAAAACAAGGGCAAAAGTGTTTGGAAAAGTAGATACGAATACGACGGAGATGTATCAACTCCCCCAAGCTTAAACCTTTGCTTGTCCTCAAGAAATTCAGTTGACAAACTGAAAGTGATAAAGAAGAACTTTTACAAACTCTGTTTTCTCTTGTTGTTGTAAATATGTAAAGCCAGCATTCAAGTTTTCAGCAAAGATTATAAACTAACCATATTCACAATAATGCTTAGGTCTCATGTTTACTCATATCAATGGCATAATCAATTAGCGAGCAATAATGATAAATCTCGGTTGACAACAGTTTCTCAAAACAATCATAATATGATATAACAAGATGGTATCTCGCTAGCCCTTTCTGAGACCGAAAAACATAAATGCAGAGCACCTTTAAAGATCAAGGACTGACTAGACATTGTAATTCATGGTAAAAGAGATCCACTCAAGTCATACTCAATGTAAACTAACAGTAATGAATGCAAATGACAGTGGTGCTCTCCAACTGGTGCTTTTTTATAAGAGGATGATGACTCAACATAAAAGTAAATAGATAGGCCCTTCACAGAGGGAAGCAGGGATTTGTAGAGGTGCCAGAGCTCGGTTTTGAAATAGAGGTGAATAATATTTTGAGCGGTATACTTTCATTGTCAACATAAAAACCAAGAGATGGCGATATCTTCCATGCTACACACATTATAGGAGGTTCCCAAACAGAATGGTAAAGTTTATACTCCCCCTCCACCAATAAGCATCAATCCATGGCTTGCTCGAAACAACGAGTGCCTCCAACTAACAAGAGTCCCAGGGGGAGTTTTTTTTGTAATTATTTTGATTTAGTTTGCATAAAGCATGGGACTGGGCATCCCGGTGACCAACCATTTTCTCGTGAGTGAGGAGCGGAGTCCACTCCTCTTGAGAATAACCCGCCTAACATGGAAGATACGGACAGCCCTAGTTGATACATGAGCTATTCGATCATAAAAAATAGGATATTTATTTAAAGATTTAGAGTTTGGCACATACAAATTTACTTGGAACGGCAGGTAGATACCATATATAGGTAGGTATGGTGGACTCATATGGAATAACTTTGGGGTTTATGGGATTGGATGCACAAGCAGTATTCCCGCTTAGTACAGGTGAAGGCTAGAAAAAGACTGGGAAGCGACCAGCTAGAGAGCGACAACAGTCATGAACATGCATTAAAATTAATCAACACCGAATGCAAGCATGAGTAGGATATAATGCACCATGAACATAAATATCGTAGAGGCTATGTTGATTTTGTTTCAACTACATGCGTGAACATGTGCCAAGTCAAGCCACTCGAATCGTTCAAAAGAGGATACCTCCCTATCATACCACATCACAACCATTTTAATAGCATGTTGGCACGCAAGGTAAACCATTATAAGCTCCTAGCTAATTAAGCATGACATAAGAAACTATGATCTCTAGTTGTCATTGCAAACATGTTTATTCATAATAGGCTGAATCAGGAATGATGAACTAATCATATTTACAAAAACAAGAGAGGTCGAGTTCATACCAGCTTTTCTCATCTCAGTCAATCCATCATATATCGTCATAATTGCCTTTCACTTGCACGACCGAATGATGTGAATAATAATAATAGTGCGTGTGCATTGGACTAAGCTGGAATCTGCAAGCATCCAATAAACAGGAAAAGACAAGGCAATATGGGCTCTTTTGTCAGATCAACAATAATGCATATAAGAGCCACTTTAACAATTTAATTATGGTCTTCTCCTATCGACCCCCAAAGAAAAGAAAAGAAATAAAACTATTTACACGGGAAAGCTCCCAACAAGTAGAAAGAAGAAGAGGAAATCTTTTTGGGTTTTCTTTTTAATTACTACTACAAGCATAGAAACTAAAACTAACTAAAAGCTACAACTAATTTTTTTTGGTTTTTCTTCAGGTTTATTAAACACACAAGAAGAAAGCATAAAAATGAAATAAACTAGCATGGATATTACAATGAAAAAGTATGGGCACTGACATCTAGCAATGAGTGTGTGAACATGAATGTAATTACTGTGAGAAATACGTACTCCCCCAAGCTTAGGCTTTTGGCCTAAGTTGGTCTAATGCCACGGATGGCATGGCGGATATCCAAAGTTGTAGTTGGGGTCGTACTGAGATGCAGCAGTCATTGCATCATGGGCTGCAGCTTGGAGGCGAGCTATCTCAGCTCTCCTCTTATACTCTTCCGCCTCCTCTCTGATTATAAAATATCTCCCTTTTGCCTGAAAGTCAAAGAAATTAGAAGCAGGGAGAGCGACGTGATAGGTGCGTCGTCTTGCAAAGATTAGTCGGTACTAGAGGAACTGATCGTTCCTCTTGACAAATTGATGACAAACCATAGCCTCATAATCCAAATAAGCAGGAGGCAACTCAATATCATCCTCACATATGGTTATACCAAGAAAAATAGCTATGCGGGTTGCATAAATTCCACCAAAGAAATCTCCATTAAATCTATTAAGGTGCAACCTACATGCAACAATGGCTCCCAAATTATAAGATTTATCTCCTAACACAGCACTCCTAAGAATACTAAGGTCAGGGACACACATGTGACATGCTTCATCTTTACCGTTAATGCATCTACCTATGAAGAGAGCAAAATAATGTATAGCAGGAAAGTGAATGCTCCCTATGGTAGCTTGTGCTATATCTCTAGATTCCACCACAGTTATACTATTAAGAAAATCTCTAAATTCAGATTTGCGAGGTTCACTAATACTACCCCATTGTGGAAGTTTGCAAGCAGTGGTAAAGTCCTCTAAGTCCATAGTGTAAGAATTTTCATAAAGATCAAACAGGACAGATTGAGAATTACGTGAAGATGAAAATTCAAACCTCCTCACAAAGGAGCTAGTGAGATAGTGGTACTGACGGCACTTTTCTTCCTCAAAGCTCACAAGATCAGCGTTACGCAAAGATGCGTTAAATTCTTCCTTAATTCCTGCTCGATCCATGAAGTCCTCTGAAGGCCATTCACAAGGCCGCACTAGAGCATCCCTTGGTGGCTCATCATCAGCATCACACATTGCAAGCCTGGGTCCTTGCTTCCTTGAAGGACCACCTTGGTACATTTTCCTAAACATATTTCTTCCTTTGGAAAATTTCTGAAATTTTTAGTAACTTCAAATAAAAGTGAACCAAACTCAAAAAATTGATAGCAACTACTCCTACAAGTGCCTAGAGCCTATATCATGCATTAGAACTACTTGGAACCATATAAATTTGACATGCAAGCTCAAGAACAGGGTCACCTAAGCAGCAGAAATATGCAATGAATAAAGCACTAGAACAAAAACTAATTGGACTAATGGAGGAGTCACATACCAAGGATCAATCCCCCCAAGCAGTTTTGTGATAGGTGCTTTGAGCAAGGAGATCGAAAATGGCAGCAAAGTGAGCCTGGACTCGGGTTTGATCTGGATAATGGTGTTTGTGGGAGGAAGAAGGAGTGTGTGGGTGCAGGAATAAGTGGAGGAGGGCCACCGTGGGCCCACAAGGCAGGGGGACATGCCCAGGGGGTAGGGCGCGCCCTCCACCCTCGTGGCCAGGTGGATGCCCCCTGCTGTGTTCTCAGTGCCAAATATTCTCAAATATTCCAGAAAAAATCATATTTAAATTTCAGGGCATTTAGAGAACTTTTATTTTCGGGGTATTTTTATATTGCATGGATAATTCAGATAACAGACAGAAAATATTATTTTTATTTTATTTAATATAAATAACAGAAAGTAAAAGGAGGGTACAGAGAGTTGTGTCTTCTAAATTCATCCATCTCATGCTCATCAAAAGGAATCCACTAACAAGGTTGATCAAGTCTTGTTAACAAACTCATTCCGAGTAACATGGAACCGGAGAATTTTCGAATAACACTAGGTTACCTCAATGGGGATATGCACATCCCCAACAATAAGAATATCATATTTCTTCCTGACAGTAGGAAGAGGAAATTCAAAACCTCCAAAAATAATCGATGGAATTTTTCCAATAGAATTGATACTATGAACTTGAGGTTGTTTCCTCGGAAAGTGTACCGTATGCTCATTACCATTAACATGAAAAGTGACATTGACTTTGTTGCAATCAACAACAGCCCCTGCAGTATTCAAAAAGGGTCTTCCAAGAATAATGGACATACTATCGTCCTCGGGAATATCAAGAATAACAAAGTCCATTAAAATAGTAACGTTTGCAACCACAACAGGCACATCCTCACAAATACCGACAAGTATAACAGTTGATTTATCAGCCATTTGCAAAGATATTTCAGTAGGTGTCAACTTATTCAAATCAAGTCTACGATATAAAGAGAGAGGCATGACACTCACACCGGCTCCAAGATCACATAAAGTAGTTTTAACATAGTTTCTCTTAATGGAGCATGGTATAGTGGGTAGTCCTGGATCTCCTAACTTCTTAGGTATTCCACCTTTAAAAGTATAATTAGCAAGCATGGTGGAAATTTCAGCTTCTGGTATCTTTCTTTTATTAGTAACAATTTCTTTCATGTACTTAGCATAAGGATTCATTTTAAGAATATCAGTTAATCGCATGCGCAAAAAGAGAGGTCTAATCATTTCAGCAAAGCGCTCAAAATCCTCATCATCCTTTTTCTTGGATGGTTTGGGAGGAAAAGGCATGGGTTTCTGAACCCATGGTTCTCTTTATTTACCATGTTTCCTAGCAAAAAAGTCTCTCTTATCATAATGTTGATTCTTTGATTGTGGGTTATCAAGATCAACAGCAGGTTCAATTTCTATATCATTATCATTGCTAGGTTGAGCATCAACATGAACATTATCATTAACATTATCACTAGTTTCAGGTTCATTACCAGATTGTGTTTCAGCATCAAAAATAGAAATATCATTTGGATTCTCAAGTGTTTCAGTAATTGGTTCACTAGAAGCATGCAAAGTCCTATCATTTTTCTTTTTCTTCCTTTTAGAAGGACTAGGTGTATCTATATCATTTCTCTGAGAATCTTGCTCAATTCTCTTAGGATGGCCCTCAGGATACAAAGGTTCCTGAGTCATTTTACCACCTCTAGTCATAACTCTAACAGCATTATCATTTTTCTTACTATTTAATTCATTGAGAAAATCATTTTGAGCTTTAAGTACTTGTTCTACTTGAGTGGTAACCATAGAAGCATGTTTACTAATAAGTTTTAGTTCACCTTTGACATTAGCCATATAATCACCCAAGTGTTCAAGCATATTAGCACTGCGTTTTAATTCTCTACCAAAATAAGCATTAAAGTCTTCTTGCTTAACCATAAATTTATCAAACTCATCTAAGCATGGGCTAGCAAACTTAGTAAATGGGATTTCAGCTTTATCATATCTATAGAGAGAATTTACCTTTACTACCTGTGTCGGGTTATCAAGACCATGTATTTCTTCAATAGGAGATGGATTAAAATTATGCATTTGTTTGACAGGCGGTAAATTAAGACCATGTATTTCTTCAATAGGAGGTAAATTCTTAACATCTTCAGCTTTAATACCCTTTTCTTTCATGGATTTCTTTGCCTCTTGCATATCTTCAGGACCGAGAAATAGAATACCCCTTTTCTTCGGAGTTGGTTTAGGAATAGGCTCAGGAAGTGTCCAATTATTTTCATTTGTCAATATATTATTCAATATAATTTCATCTTCATCCGGCGTTCTTTCCCTGAAAACAGAGCCAGCACAACTATCGAGGTAATCTCTGGAAGCATCTGTTAGTCCATTATAAAAGATATCAAGTATTTCATTTTTCTTAAGAGGATGATCAGGCAAATCATTACATAATTGGAGAAGCCTCCGCGAAGCTTGTGGGAGACTCTCTTCTTCAATTTGCACAAAATTATATATATCCCTTAAAGCAGCTTGTTTCTTATGAGCAGGGAAATATTCAGCAGAGAAGTAATAAATCATATCCTGGGGACTACGCACACAACCAGGATCAAGAGAATTAAACCATATCTTAGCATCACCCTTTAATGAGAACGGAAATATTTTAAGGATATAAAAGTAGCGAGTTCTCTCATCATTAGTGAATAGGGTGGCTATATCATTTAATTTAGTAAGATGTGCCACAACAGTTTCAGATTCATAGCCATAAAAAGGATCAGATTCAACCAAAGTAATTATATCAGGATCAACTGAGAATTCATAATCCTTATCAGTAACACAGATAAGTGAAGTAGCAAAAGCAGGGCCAGGTTTCATTCTAGCATTAAGGGATTGTTGCTTCCATTTAGCTAATAACCTCTTTAGATCATATCTATCATTGCAAGCTAAAATAGCTCTAGAAGATTCTTCATCCAGAACATAACCCTTAGGAACAACAGGCAATTCATATTTATTAGGGGGAGAGTCTTCATCATCACTTTCATCAATATTATCAGTTTCAATTATTTCATTCTCTCTAACCCTAGCAAGTTGTTCATTAAGAAATTCACCAAGTGGCATAGTAATATCAAGCATAGAAGCAGTTTCATCATAAGTATCATGCATAGCAGAAGTGGCATCATCAATAACATGCGACATATCAGAATGAATAGCAGAAGCAGGTTTAGGTGTCGCAAGCTTACTCAAAATAGAAGGTGAATCAAGTGTAGAGCTAGATGGCAGTTCCTTACTCCCCTCGTAGTTGAGGGATAAATCTTGGTTTTTGGGTCTCTCAAGTTCTTCACAACGATAAGAAGATATAAATCCCAAGTGACTCAAAGAATAGAGCTATGCTCCCCGGCAACGGCGCCAGAAAATAGTCTTGATAACCCACAAGTATAGGGGATCGCAACAGTTTTCGAGGGTAGAGTATTCAACCCAAATTTATTGATTCGACACAAGGGGAGCCAAAGAATATTCTCAAGTATTAGCAGCTGAGTTGTCAATTCAACCACACCTGGAAACTTAATATCTGCAACAAAGTATTTAGTAGCAAAGTAATATGATAGTAGTGGTAACGGTAGCAAAAGGTAACGGTATCAAAAGTAATGTTTTTGGTATTTTGTAGTGATGATAGCAATAGCAACGGAAAAGTAAATAAGCGAAGAACAATATATGGAAAACTCGTAGGCAATGGATCGGTGATAGAGAATTATGCCGGATGTGGTTCATCATGTAACAGTCATAACCTAGGGTGACACAGAACTAGATCCAATTCATCAATGTAATGTAGGCATGTATTCCGAAAATAGTCATACATGCTTATGGAAAAAGAACTTGCATGACATCTTTTGTCCTACCCTCCCGTGGCAGCGGGGTCCTAGCGGAAACTAAGGGATATTAAGGCCTCCTTTTAATAGAGTACCGGACCAAAGCATTAACACATAGTGAATACATGAACTCCTCAAACTACGGTCATCACGAGTGGTCCCGATTATTGTCACTTCGGGGTTGCCGGATCATAACACATAGTAGGTGACTATAGACTTGCAAGATAGGATCAAGAACTCTCATATATTGATGAAAACATAATAGGTTCAGATCTGAAATCATGGCACTCGGGCCCTAGTGACAATCATTAAGCATAGCAAAGTCATAGCAACATCAATCTCAGAACATAGTGGATACTAGGGATCAAACCCTAACAAAACTAACTCGATTACATGATAGATCTCATCCAACCCATCACTGCATGGCAAGCCTACGATGGAATTACTCACGCACGGCGGTGAGCATCATGAAATTGGTGATGGAGGATGGTTGATGATGGACGATGGCGACGATTCCCCTCTCCGGAGCCCCGAACGGACTCCAGATCAGCCCTCCCGAGAGGTTTTAGGGCTTGGCGGCGGCTCCGTATCGTAAAACGTGATGAATCCTTCTCTCTGATTTTTTCTCTCCCCGAAACAAATATATAGAGTTGGAGTTGAGGTCGGAGGAGCTCCAGGGGGCCCACGAGAGGGTGCGCCCAGGGGCAGACGCGCCCCCACCCTCGTGGCTAGGGTGTGGGCCCCCTGGCTCTTGATCTTTTGCCAGTATTTTTTATTATTTCCAAAAATAATCTCCGTGAGTTTCAGGTCATTCCGAGAACTTTTGTTTCTGCACATAAATAACACCATGGCAATTCTGCTGAAAACAACGTCAGTCCGGGTTAGTTCCATTCAAATCATGCAAGTTAGAGTCCAAAACAAGGGCAAAAGTGTTTGGAAAAGTAGATACGATGGAGACGTATCACACTCATAATATTATATATCAGCAACAATACAACCTACATTATTCTCTGACTTTTACACTGACGATGAGGTCTATGTGTTGTCAATTAGCTACCAGGCCAAGTGCAAGTTAATTTTGTATTACATTCAAGATGTCTTCATCTTCACTACTGGATGATGACAAAAGTGCCAAATGATTTTTTTTTTGAAATGGAGAAGGACCCCCGGCCTCTGCATCTGGACGATGCATGCAGCCACTTTATTAATTATTCACACAAGACCTTACAAAGTCATACAACAGTAAGACTGAAGCCCCGTCTAGGCAACAAAAGTGTCGCTACTCCTATCCAAGAGATGAAGGGATGCTGATAGTCTGGGCCTAGTACCAAACAGACCTCGCAGCCAAACCTAACATCTAAGACCTGAGGTCCATCCAGGACGCCTGCCGGGTATGGGTCACCTACTAGTCCGGCGCACTCCTCAACCAGGACGCCTGCCGGGTCTGAGGCCGCCGCAGCCACCTGCCACCAATCCATCTTCAGAGTTGTACTGCTGCATCTACGTTGCTCGGTCTAGCTGCCGTCGACGCCACCACGACGCCAGACCGCGTCACCCTCCTGCGCGAGTCCATCTCCGCATCGGACGCAGAGTCACCACAGCGCCATGCCGCCGAGACCCGCCGCCATCAATGAGTGAGATGCCACCGCTCCACCAAAGAATCCGTCCTCTGATCCTGCATCCAGCCTGCTCAAAAAACGATGCCCCCATGAGGGAAAACGACGCCCCAAAAGCACCGCCATCGTCCGATCCGGAAACTCCGGATCAAGGTTTTCACCCAGAGCAGCGCAAGCAAGTCGACAGAAGCTGCAGAGGCGATGTCTTCAACAAGATAACGACGCAAAACGCCGCCATCGCCCTCCATGACCCGAGTCATAGCACGGTTTTCACCGGCAGCTCTCCCCACTGTACGCCGGGACTGGATGCGAGAATCCACAACCATCTAGCCGACCACCTCCGGCGAAGAAGATGGCCACCACTCCACGCCATGTTTTGCATGTACTTTTCATTTGGATAAATTGCCTCCTATCCCAGATAGTCCTAAGAACAAGTAAATTTCAGAATTATAGTCTCGCCTTCTCAAAAGGATTATGCACTGGGGCGATAACTCTCCCTTGCCAGCAGGAAACCATGATTAAAGCAATTCATAGGCGATTCCCACATATATCCATGGGCTTTAAGTTGCCGATGTCAGTCTACGATAATCTCAACTGGATGGTCCGTAATTTTTAGTGGGGCCCAGGTGAGGGCGAACGAAAAACTCACTTGACTGCGTGGCCAAAGATTCAACAACAGAAAGTGAACGGTGGTGTCGAGACTCTCTCTCTGTAACCAAGCCCTCCTAAGCCAGACAGCTGGAGGCTCTTAATTAATCTAACTGTCTATGTGCGCAGGTACTAAAAGCCAAAACTACCTAGAGGCGTCTGAGCCGTCTTCCGAAGATGCCCCCCCTTGAGCCATCCTATGATGCTCGATCCGAAAAAGCCTATCGGCGGGGAAACAAAGCATAGATTTGGAACCTGCTGCCCATGCAGCCCGAGTCGCCCGATCATACAGCAAGAAACAGCTTTGACGATGCCAGCTTTTGGATGCTCTGCGCATGGTGTCAACTCCTACAACGCTACTTCTACCGCGGATGTGCACACCATCACCAAACATACTTACGCTCTACCCGCTCACCTAACAACAGGATCGCATGGAGTGAAGAAGACACATCTCCACTGTTCTTATCCCTACCACTCCATGACGAGCACGAACTTCATCGATGACGCCATGGAGAAGCACCAGATGTTCATCACACATCCGGAAGATCATATGGTCCCTGCCCCCGAACGTAATCTTTTGCTGGGAGCTGTCCAACTCACTTGCTACATTGGCCAATAATTTTCTCCCATTTCACTACTGACATATCCCTATTTGAAGTGAAAGTGTACCAGCATGCTGCAGGTCCCTGCTCCGAGAATTTGCAGCCAGGCCCTTGGATGCAATTCCAAATGGATACAATAGCCAACAATGGTCTGAATGTGTTCTCTCTCCTTTCGTGCCGGAGACAGTGATATTCTCATCTGACCAGTGGAGAGTTGCATGCGAAACAAATCACACATGATAAGGTGCCCCCAACAAAGCATCCGCCGCTTTGCCCATGGATCTCACTTCTTCACGCACATCAAAAACACCCTCAGGACTGCGAAAGAAGATGGCTGCATGATAGCCTCCGGGCCACATAAGCAAACAGCCAGCCAGAGTTGCCCGAATCCTTGTCCACCGGTTGGCTAAGCTCCAACACAGGATTATCCAGTTCCTCCAACAGGAAGAGACGTCAGATCTTCCGAGACAAGCAACTCATCTATACTGTTGTAACAGATATTAACAGATAATGTCTTGAGGAAACTACTGCAGCAAAGCAGGCCTGGAGCTGCCTTAATCGGACGATTGCCTATGTGGAGCTCATAGGTAGCAGTTCTAATGCGAGAACTGGATATAATCGCATTCAGAGTGCTCGCTGAGAATTGGAGGACAAGATGATCATAGAATTTCCTGACTCTTATTGTCACACAAATAAAGTGTATCATGTGCTACCTCGCATAGGACGTTCTCACCCGCCACTTTGTGGCGTACTCGGTAGACTTTGTGTAAGCCTTTCCGATGATAGGCTCTTGAGTAAATGAAATCTCCCTTTACCCCGCAAAAAAGGATAAGGTGTTGTATGTTGTGTGTTCATAATAATGACAACTATTGGCCTTGCCGCGAGCTGAGGTACTGGAGACAAATTCCGAACCTGCGGCTAGGAAAATCAACGACAAAGTACAAATTTATCTATTATACACCATGTTCAGAGGAAATATTTACTAAAATCCTTTGATATTGATATCTGGGTGCAACGGCCATGAACAAAGTTGCACAAATTCCTGGCTAGGGAGGGTTGTAGCAATGAATTATGTAAAACTTGGTCCTGGGTACCTCCACATGTGTTAGCCGAGAAACTCGAGGGTGTCATGAACTATTGAATAAAACTAATAATTTCCACTCAAAAAAGGATAGCCATGTATATATATATAGCTTGCCACAGAACTAGTTAAGTGTCCCTAAACTTTTAACGGTTCAAAAGTTATCAAAAAATATGAAATAAATATGGGAGCATCTCTCTAATGTAATAAGATGATCCAACGGAGGGATTGTCAAAATATGCATCTATGTGTCCTCGGCAAAAATAATAAGCATTTCAGCTCACTGCGACATAAATATATACTGAACTATTTGTTTTTTTGTCCAGGACACATACAGTCGTCATATTTTTTAATCCCTCCGTTGGATCATGTTATATTATAGGTGTGTTGGTTCAGTATTTTTTTCAGAATTTTTGAGAACTTTTGCACCGTTGAAACCCTTAACTAGTTCTGTGGCAAGCACTTGTAGAAAATCCTACTCCTATATATATATATAAACTTTAATTCGAATATAGAATATATTTTGGATCACATCACCCCTGTATAGTCCCGAGACATCCTGAGATCCCGAAGCCCACCCGACACCGACGGTAAAAAAACAACCCCCCGTACCCCGAACCGCCCCCAAACCTTCCGAATCCACCTCTCTCCACTCTGCCTCCCTCCCACCGCGCCGCGGGTCACCCTACCACCAACGCTCCACGATCCCCCTCCTCCTGACCCGCGTCCCACCGGAATCTCACGACGCGCCGCACACCTCCCCGCTCCTATCCTGTGCGGCTGCCGCGCCTTTCCAATCTGTGCTAGCACCCCCCCCCCACCCCCCCCCCCCCCGCCCGCGCCTGGGTCCGGCCATCGTGATGCATCCGCCGCTCGATCCGGCCGCCGTCAGCACCCCCACCGCCCGACTCAGGAGTGCCGGCATCCAGTGTCAGCCCCCAAGTGTGTCACCGATCCCCGCCCCTCCACCCGTCACCCTTCGTGGTTGCCCCCCACCAGCCACTGCTGCTCTCGAGGATGAGTGTTGCGCCTGGCTACGCCCAGCTCCTCCCTTGCGACCACGTCCATCGCCATGAGCTCCTCCTTCCTTCTCTGATCCGGCCATGAGCTCCTCCTTCCTTCTATGCTCCGGCCACGAGCGACTCCGCCGCTGTGCCACACGCCACCACCCGACAGCAAGCGCCGCTAGCATCCTGCCGGCCCTTCGGCTCCATCTCCCTCCACCATGGGTCACTGCCCACATCCACATAAACAACATTTTCTTATGGATGCAGTTCAACAAAAGAATATGTAGCAATTCTTTAGTGTCTTATTACCCCATCAACAATTCATCCCGTGTTGGTTTTTGTTGCTTGTTGTTTAAAAAAAGAACCATTTCGGCCAATTTTGAAAAAAATGCAGTGTAAAAGATGTGCTCTCAAACGTACTTCAACTACTTAACTGGTTATGTATCATTTAAAGTGTAATATACTGTAGTCCAATGTTTGATTTTTTAGCAGGCCAATATGTTCATTGACCAATTTTGTGCAATGAAAAAAAGTAGTAGGTAAAATGTTTATGGCTAATGTGTTGATGAACCAATTTAGTAGGGCCGCATTGAAGATGGGAAGCTCACAAGCAAAAAAGTGTGAAGTAAATGAAATCGAGAAAATGTAGTTAATCAAATTCTCTGAAAAGTCTGTTCATTGCAACAAGTTCGAATAAAAGAGAACACACCATCAAAATATCCCACAAAAGGAAGGTCAAACTAAAAATAACAAAAATAGTACGAAAATGTTTAGTTAGAAAACGGACTTTCCTCATTTCTAAAAAACCTAGAAGTGCAAATACAAATAACGGAGCGGTCCAATGTTTATTACTACATCAGGATTTTCCTCATCACTAAAGAGTAACTCAAGAAGGCCAAATAAAAAAATATAGCAACCCAAAATTTATAGAGAAGGTCAATGTTTCTAAAAATGGAATTTCCCCGTTTCTACAAAAAACCTAGAGGTTCAAATTTAAATAATGGGGAAGGTCAATGTTTATTACAAAGCAAAGAAGGGCAAATTGAAAAAACCGAGTTGTTCAAAAGTTGATAAAAACACACTTTCCCTCTTCTAAAAAAAGACCTAGAAGTTCAACTTTAAATAATTGAGCAGCTCGATATTTATTACATAACTAGCACTTTTCCCGTCGCTAACGAATGACACCGAGAAGTCCAAATTTTTAAAAAATATGAAGCTGTTTGATGTTTATAAAAAACTAGATTTTCCCCAATACTAATGAATTAAACCAGGAAGTTCAATTTTAAAAAAACGAAGTAGTTCAATGTATATAAAAACTCAGGTTTTCACATTACTAGAGAATAACATTAAGAAGTTCAATTGGAAAAAGTGGAGTAGTTTGATATTTATTTGAAAAAAATCGGATTTTTATAGTTACTAAAGAATAAAACCAATAAGTTCAATTTCAAATAACGAAGAAGTTTGATGTTTTAAAAAACCTCCAATTTTTCACATTTCTAAAAAAACACAGTGAAGTTCAAATAAAAAGGTAGAGCGTTTCAATTTCTATAAAAAACTCAGATATATTAACGTAATCGAGAGAAGTCCAGATTGATAACTCCCAGAAGTTCACGTACTACACTGTGTGCATTTTGTATTAAAAAAAGAACAAAAAAGCAAAGTCCGAAAAGTTTTGTTGCTAGAAGTTCTAGTGCTCGGACCGAGAAAGTTCAAAAATTCTTTTGAGAGAGCTTAAACAAAAATACGTGGCATAAGTTCAAGGTGAAAACAGCGGGAAGTTCAACTACTACACGGAATGCGTTTTAGATAAGAATATAAGAATAGAAAATATAAAACTTAAAAGGTTTGTTGCAAGAAGTTCACATGCTCCTCCGTGCATGGTTCATAATTTATATTGCAGGACATCCGACATCCAATTAAATGGAAAAAATGACGTCTGCCCTTCAATTGCGTGTAATTCGACGAATACACAAAAATGCGATAGAAGTTCATAGTGAAAACAACAAGAAATTCAAGTACCGCAAGGAATGCATTTCAGGTGAGAATAAAAAATATAGAAAAATAAAAGCATAAAAGGTTTGTTGAAAGAAGTTCAAGTGCTCTGTCCAGGGAAGTTCAAAAATTCTTGCGAGAGAGGTTCACCTCGTATTTCCATGTTTGATTTTTTCTGTATAAAAATCAAATACAATTCTTTACTCAAAATATGAAAAGGTGAAATTCAAATTGAAATAATAGAGAAGTTCGGAGTTTATTAAAACCTAGGATTTACCAATTCAAAAATAAAAAAACACAACGCCATTTTTTGCACTTTTAAAAACTACTCATAAACGAAAAAAATGGTTGCTAGAAGTTCAAGTGCTCGGCGAGGAAAAGTTTAAAAAATTCTTGTGAGAGAGGTTCACCGTGTATTTAGATGTCCAAAATACATAAAAAATATGTAATTTTTTGTTTTAAAATAATTCTCTCAAACCAGAGAGGAGTTCGAAGTGAGAACAATCGGAAGTTCACGTACTACATGGTGTGTATTTCATATAAGAAAAATACAATAAAGTGAAATAGAGTGAAGTTCAAACAGACTTGCCCCAGAAGTTCAACTACATCACGCATTGCAAAAAACAGCACGTCAGAAACATAGTGAAGTTCAAACAGACATGCCCGAGAAGTTCAGCTACTTCACACCGTGCATTTCCATTCGTGATGAAGGCGAAAATCATGATCTCGTCATTTTCTAATTCATTTCAAAACGACAGGAATATCATTTGTGTAAGTTCAAGTCCTCGGATGGAGAAAGTTAAAAAAATATTGTGAGAGAGGATTGTACAAAAAGAATATCTTTTGTGTAACACTGACGAAATGGATGACAAAATTACAAATGAAAATATGTCACATAAGTTCAACGTGAAACCAGCAAGAAGTTCACCAACTACACTAAATGAATTTCAGATGTAAAACTTTTAAAATTGTCATGGGTATGAAAAAATGATTGATGGAGTCCTGGACTAAGGGGTCCTCGAGCGTCTGGCCTGTTAGCCATGGGCCAGACTGATGGGTTGTGAAGATACGAAGACCGAAGACTGCACCCGTGTCTGGATAGGACTCTCCTTGGCGTGGAAGGCAAGCTTGGCGACGGAATATGTAGATTCCTTTCTTTGTAACCGACCTTGTGTAACCCTAGATCCTCCCGGTGTCTATATAAACCGGAGGACTTAGTCTGGAGGAGATAATCATTATCATAACCATACAAGCTAGACCTCTAAGGTTTAGCCATTACGATCTCGTGGTAGATCAACTCTTTTAATACTCATATTCATCAAGATCAATCAAGCAGGACGTAGGGTATTTCCTCCATAGAGAGGGCCCGAACTTGGGTAAAACATTGTGTCCCATGTCTCCTGTTACCATCGACCTTAGACGCACAGTTCAGGACCCCCCTACCCGAGATCCGCTGGTTTTGACACCGACATTTGTGCTTTCATTGAGAGTTCCACTGTGCCGTCATCAAGAGGTTCAATGTCTCCGTCAACCATCTAAAACGATGCTACCCAAGGGGGAGTCTTCCTCCCCGAACAGATGTTCGCGTTCGGCGGCTTCGCTCTGCGGGCCAACTCGCTTGGCCATCTGGAGCAGATCGAAAGCTACGCCCCTGGCCATCAGGTCTAATTTGGGAGTTTTAACTACGTTGCGGACATCCGAGGAGACTTGATCTTCGTCGGATTCGAGACCGTGGCTACCACTCCTGGTTACCCTCTGGGACATGACCTAAATCTTTCATCAGACTGCATCCAGGAGACAGCTCCCATAACCGCTCTGGCCTTAGATCCAGAGCAGACTGTGCCATCCAAGGACGGGAGGATCAACCCCACCACGGAGGCCACAGATTCCACGGCGTTGGAGCCGCACACAGACTTGATCTCACACAATACATGTGCCACCGGAACTCCGGACTCGGCTCCGGCCGTAAGTTCCGAACCATGTGAGCCCGCGGACGCCGAACTTGACCGTTTATCGATCTTCGAATTCAGCGCCGCAGACACCTTCCAGCACTCGCCCTTGGGCGACATGCTAAACTTATTAAAGAACCTATCCTTGACAGACGACTCGCAGCCGAACTATATCCGGTCCGAACTAGGGGCTGACGGTGGATAATTTTGCTTCCCACCCGCCACCCATTTCATAGACACGGTCGAGGATTTGACCGACACACTTGATTACGACTTCGAGGACATCGACGGTATGGACGACGATGCTGGAGAAGAAGAGACCCAGAACCCGCCATTCACCGGATGCTGGACGACCACTTCCTCGTATGATGTATACATGGTGGATGCACCAAAGGAGAACAGCGACGATGACAAGGAAGATCCAGCTGAGGATAAACCTTCTGAAATACAATCCAAGCGCCGGCTTCAGCGGCGCCGCTCTAAGTCACGTCGCAGTAAAGACAGCAACACCGGCACAGGAGAAGATAACACTCCAGAAGGTGCCGAAGACAACGAAGACCCCGTTGATACAGCTAATGAACAAGATGAACGGGAAGATGGGCAAGTTAGCCCTGGTAAACAGGCCACACACGAAGACTCAGAGGACAGAAGTTATCTTCCGCTCTTCGAGGATGAGGTGAGCCTTGGCACCGACGATTTCATCGTGCCTGAGGAACCTCTTGAGCAGGAGCGCTTCAAGCGCCAGCTAATAGCCACTGCAAGGACCCTGAAAAATAAGCAGCAGCATCTTCAAGCTGACCAAGATCTGCTCAATGATAAATGGACCTATGTCCTAGCAGCCGAAGAATACGGCCTCAAGTGCCCAAACAAAATCTACCCAAAGCGTAAATTGCTACCTCGGTTTGACGAGGAGGCACCGGAATACATACCACCATCATACAATGTGGATGACCAACCACCACGTGGTTGGGACAAAACGGCAACTCGCGTCGAACACCAGCCCGCCCCGCCTCATCGCACAAGTAGAGGTAAATTAGCCCACGGCCATACATATGACCTCCGGCAAAACCTGAACAATAAAGTAGGACATACCAGATCAATCTATGGATCGCGAGGACGTGCCTCGACACGCGACGACGGCCACCTATTCGGACGTGACAAACTTAGTCATGCGCGGGCTGAAAACCGCAGGCGGACTCCATCAGAGCTACGTCACGATACGACCCGATATAGAGGTGCCGCACACCCTCCTTGCTTCACTGATGAGGTCATGGATCATGAATTCCCAGAAGGGTTCAACCCCGTGAATATGGAATCATACGATGGAACCACGGACCCTGTGGTGTGGATCGAAGACTTCATTCTCCACATTCATATGGCCCGCGGCGATGACCTCCACGCCATCAAATACCTCCCTTTAAAACTCAAGGGGCCAGCTCGGTACTGGTTAAACAACCTACCTGAAAATTCTATCGACAGCTGGGAGGACTTGGAAGAAGCCTTCCTCGACAACTTCCAAGGTACATATGTCCGGCCACCAGACGCCGATGACTTAAGCCACATAGTTCAACAACCTGGAGAGTCCACCAGGAAATTCTGGACTAGGTTCTTAACTGAAAAGAACCAAATTGTCGATTGTCTGGATGCCGAAGCCCTAGCAGCCTTCAAACACAGCATCCGCGACGAATGGCTCGCTCGCCACCTCGGCCAAGAAAAGCCAAAATACATGGCGGCCCTCACAGCACTCATGACCTGCTTTTGTGTGGGCGAGGACGGTTGGTTGGCCCGTAGCAAAAACAATGCAAGCGATGCCGGCACCCCTGAAGTTAAAAATAACAAAGACAAGTCTCGACGCAGCAGATACATACGTCGAAACAACAATGACAACACCGAGGATACGGCGGTCAATGCGGGATTCAGTGGCTCTAAATCTGGTCAGGGGAAGAAGCCGTTCCAAAAGAACAATTCAGGCCCATGCAGCTTGGACCACATACTTGATCGTCCGTGCCAGATTCATGGCACCCCAGACAAACCACCCAATCATACAAATAGAGATTGCTGGGTTTTTAAACAGGCCGACAAATTAAACGCCGAGAATAGGGAAAAGGGATCGCAAAGTGAGGACGATGACGAAGAGCCCCGGCAACCGAACACAGGGAATAGAAGAAGTTTCCCCCTTAGGTGAAAACGGTGAACATGATATACGCTACCCACATCCCCAAGAGGGAGCGCAAGCATGCGCTCAGGGACGTCTACGCGATAGAGCCAGTCGCCCCAAAATTTAATCCATGGTCGTCATGCCCGATCACTTTTGATCGCTGGGATCATCCGACCAGTATCCATCACGATGGCTCAGCCGCACTGGTCCTAGACCCAATAATTGATGGGTACCACCTGACTCGCGTCCTTATGGACGGAGGTAGCAGCCTCAATCTGCTCTATTAGGATACATGCGAAAAATGGGCATTAACCCATCACGGATCAAGCCCACCAGGACTACCTTTAAAGGAGTCATACCAGGTGTAGAGGCCCACTGTACGGGCTCAATCACACTAGAGGTTGTCTTCGGATCTCCGGACAACTTCCGAAGCGAGGATTTAATCTTCGATATCGTCCCCTTCTGCAGCGGCTATCACGCACTACTGGGTCGAACTGCGTTTGCTCGATTCAACGCAGTACCACACTATGCTTATCTCAAGCTCAAGATGCTCGGTCCACTCGGCATCATAACGGTCAATGGAAATACGGAACGCTCCCTCCGTACAGAAGAGCACACAACTGCCTTAGCAATAGAAGTATAGAGCGGCCTTCTCAAGCAAAACGTTATTTTGGCTGCCGAGCCCACGGACACCGTGAAGAGGTTCTGAACTAGCCTGCAGTAGGACAGCTCGCTCGTCAGGAGCTTGACTAGCAATCTGGCCTCCGTCCTAGTCCCGATCAAGTGGTGGCATTCGTGTCGCGCGTACATAACTACACACTCAAAATCCCATGGGCATCGACGGAGGCATAGCTAGCTTGTGATCCATAGTACGGCTCAACTGACATCGGATACACCCATACTTTCACTTTTACTCATTTCCTTTTCAGGTCTCAATCCTACAGGCCTCATCTGGTGGTCTGGTCATCAGTCCTCTTGAAGGATAAACACACCAAGACGGCGAGAAACACAGACATATGGGGGACTTTTTAGGTGATTCCGTTAATGATAACTTGACCTGTTTTTCAGGACCCACATGCAGCTCTCCCTTCATTTCGGCATATTAAATAGCCTATTGCTTATCGCACTACCTGTATCAATGCGCCTTGATGTACTAATTAAATTACAATGAGAATGTTTGTGGCTGGAGCTTTAGGTGTTGGGGAACGTAGTAATTTCAAAATTTTCCTACGCACACGCAAGATCATGGTGATGCATAGCAACGAGAGGGGAGAGTGTGATCTACGTACCCTCTTAGACCGACAGCGGAAGCGTTATGACAACGTGGTTGATGTAGTCGTACGTCTTCACGGCCCGACTGATCAAGCACCGAAACTACGGCACCTCCGAGTTCTAGCACACGTTCAGCTCGATGACGATCCCCGGACTCCGATCCAGCAAAGTGTCAGGGAAGAGTTCCATCAACACGATGGCGTGGTGACGATCTTGATGTTCTACTGTCGCAGGGCTTCGCCTAAGCACCACTACAATATTATCGAGGACTATGGTGGAAGGGGGCACCGCACACGGCTAAGAGAACGATCTTAGAGATCAACTTCTGTGTCTAGGGGTGCCCCTACCCCCGTATATAAAGGAGCCAAGAGGGGGTGCGGCCGGCCCTAGGAGGAGGCACGCAGGAGGAGTCCTACTCCTACCGGGAGTAGGACTCCCCCCTTTCCCTAGTTGGATTAGGACTTGGGGAAGAAGGAAGAGAGGGAAGAAAGGAAAGGGGGGCGCCGCCCCCCTCCTTGTCCAAATCGGACTTGGGGGGTGGGGGGAGGGGCGCGCGGCAGCCCCTAGGCCTCCTCTCCTCTTCCTCCACTAGGCCCATTAAGGCCCATTAGGTTACCGGGGGGTTCCGGTAACCACCCGGTACTCCAGTAAAATGCCGATTTCACCCGGAACACTTCCGATGTCCAAACATAGGCTTCCAATATATCAATCTTTATGTCTCGCCCATTTCAAGACTCCTCGTCATGTCCGTGATCACATCCGGGACTCCGAACTAACTTCGGTACATCAAAATATATAAACTCATAATGAAATTATCATCGTAACGTTAAGCGTGCGGACCCTACGGGTTCGAGAACAATGTAGACATGACCGAGACATGTCTCCGGTCAATAACTAATAGCAGAACCTGGATGCTCATATTGGTTCCTACGTATTCTATGAAGATCTTTATCGGTCAAACCGCATAACAACATACGTTGTTCCCTTTGTCATCGGTATGTTACTTGCCCGAGATTCGATCGTCGGTATCTCAATACCTAGTTCAATCTCGTTATCGGCAAGTCTCTTTACTCGTTTCCTAATGCATCATCCCGCAACTAACTCATTAGTCACAATGCTTGCAAGGCTTATAGTGATGTGCATTACCGAGAGGGCCCAAAGATACCTCTCCGACAATCGGAGTGACAAATCCTAATCTCGATCTATGCCAACTCAACAATAAAGTGATCTCGTTAATCAAATGACAACACATGTCTATGGTTAGGAAACATAACCATCTTTGATTAACGAGCTAGTCAAGTAGAGGCATACTAGTGACGTTTAGTTTGTCTATGTATTCACACAAGTATTCTGTTTCCGGATAATACAATTCCAGCATGAACAATAAACATTTATCATGATATAAGGAAATAAAATAATAACTTTATTATTGCCTCTAGGGCATATTTCCTTCAGTCTCCCACTTGCACTAGAGTCAATAATCTAGATTACACAGTAATGATTCTAACACCCATGGAGCATTGGTGTTGATCATGTTTTGCTCATGGAAGAGGCTTAGTCAATGGGTCTGCTACATTCAGATCCGTATGTATCTTGCAAATCTCTATGTCTCCCACCTGGACTAGATCCCGGATGGAATTGAAGCGTCTCTTGATGTGCTTGGTTCTCTTGTGAAATATGGATTCCTTTGCCAAGGCAATTGCACTAGTATTGTCACAAAAGATTTTCATTGGACTCGATGCACTAGGTATGACACCTAGATCGGATATGAACTCCTTCATCTAGACTCCTTCGTTTGCTGCTTCCGAAGCAGCTATGTGCTCCGCTTCACATGTAGATCCTGCCACAACGCTTTGTTTAGAACTGCACCAACTGACAGCTCCACCGTTTAATGTAAACACGTATCCGGTTTGCGATTTAGAATCATCCGGATCAGTCTCAAAGCTTGCATCAACATAACCATTTACGATGAGCTCTTTGTCACCTCCATATATGAGAAACATATCCTTAGTCCTTTTCAGGTATTTCAGGATGTTCTTGACCGCTGTCCAGTGATCCACTCCTGGATTACTTTGGTACCTCCCTGCTAGACTTATAGCAAGACACACATCAGGTCTGGTACACAACATTGCATACATGATAGAGCCTATGGCTGAAGCATAGGTAACATCTTTCATTTTCTCTCTATCTTCTGCATTGGTCGGGCATCGAGTCTTACTCAATTTCACACCTTGTAACACAGGCAAGAATCCTTTCTTTGCTTGATCCATTTTGAACTTCTACAAAACTTTGTCAAGGTATGTGCTTTGTGAAAGCCCAATTAAGCATCTTGATCTATCTCTATAGATCTCAATGCCCAATATGTAAGCAGCTTCACCGAGGTCTTTCATTGAAAAACTCTTATTCAAGTACCCCTTTATGCTATCCAGAAATTCTATATCATTTTCGATTAGTAATATGTCATCTACATATAATATCAGAAATGCTACAGAGCTCCCACTCACTTTCTTGTAAATACAGGCTTCTCCAAAAGTCTGTACAAAACCAAATACTTTGATCACACTATCAAAGCGTTTATTCCAACTCCAAGAGGCTTGCACCAGTCCATAAATGGATCGCTGGAGCTTGCACACTTTGTTAGCTCCCTTTGGATCGACAAAACCTTCCGGCTGCATCATATACAACTCTTCTTCCAGAAATCCATTCAGGAATGCAGTTTTGACATCCATCTGCCAAATTTCATAATCATAAAATGCGGCAATTGCTAACATGATTCGGACAGACTTAAGCATCGCTATGGGTGAGAAGGTCTCATCGTAGTCAATCCCTTGAACTTGTCGAAAACCTTTTGCGACAAGTCGAGCTTTGTAGACAGTAACATTACGGTCAGCGTCAGCCTTGTTCTTGAAGATCCATTTATTCTCAATTGCTTGCCGATCTTTTGGCAAGTCAACCAAAGTCCACACCATCTCATATTTCATGGCTTCAAGCCATTTTGCGGAATCTGGGCTCACCATCGCTTCTCCATAGTTCGTAGGTTCATCATGATCTAGTAGCATGAATTCCAGAACAGGATTACCGTACCACTCTGGTGCGGATCTTACTCTGGTTGATCTACAAGGTTCAGCAGTATCTTGTTCTGAAGTTTCATGATCATCATCATTAGCTTCCTCACTAATTGGTGTAGGTGTCACAGAAACCGGTTTCTGTGATGTACTACTTTCCAATAAGGGAGTAGGTACAGTTACCTCATCAAGTTCTACTTTCCTCCCACTCACTTCTTTCGAGAGAAACTCCTTCTCTAGAAAGTTTCCGAATTTAGCAGCAAAAGTCTTGCCTTCGGATCTGTGATAGAAGGTGTATCTAATAGTTTCCTTTGGATATCCTATGAAGACACATTTCTCCGATTTGGGTTCGAGCTTATCAGGTTGAAGTTTTTTCACATAAGCATCGCAGCCCCAAACTTTCAGAAACGACAACTTTGGTTTCTTTCCAAACCACAGTTCATAAGGCGTCGTCTCAACGGATTTTGATGGTGCCCTATTTAATGTGAATGCGGCCGTCTCTAAAGCATAACCCCAAAACGATAGCGGTAAATCAGTAAGAGACATCATAGATCGCACCATATCAAGTAAAGTACGATTACGATGTTCGGACACACCATTACGCTGTGGTGTTCCGGGTGGCGTGAGTTGCGAAACTATTCCGCATTGTTTCAAATGTACACCAAACTCGTAACTCAAATATTCTCCTCCACGATCAGATCGTAGGAATTTTATTTTCTTGTTACGATGATTTTCAACTTCATTCTGAAATTCTTTGAACTTTTCAAATGTTTCATTAAGTAGATATACCCATATCTGCTTAAGTCATCTGTGAAGATGAGAAAATAACGATATCCGCCACGAGCCTCAACATTCATCGGACCACATACATCTGTATGTATGATTTCCAACAAATCTGTTGCTCTCTCCATAGTACCGGAGAATGGTGTTTTTGTCATCTTACCCATAAGGCACGGTTCGCAAGTACCAAGTGATTCATAATCAAGTGGTTCCAAAAGTCCATCAGTATGGAGTTTCTTCATGCGCTTTACACCGATATGACCTAAACGGCAGTACCAAAAATAAGTTGCACTATCATTATCAACTCTACATCTTTTGGCTTCAACATTATGAATGTGTGTGTCACTACTATCGAGATTTAATAAGAATAGACCATTCTTCATGGGTGCATGACCATAAAAGATTTTACTCGTATAAATAGAACAACCATTATTCTCTGATTTAAATGAATAACCGTCTCGCATCAAACAAGATTCAGATATAATGTTCATGCTCAACGCTGGCACCAAATAAAAATTATTTAGGTCTAATACTAATCCCGAAGGTAGATGTAGAGGTAGCGTGCCGACCGCGATCACATCGACTTTGGAACCATTTCCCACGCGCATCGTCACCTCGTCCTTAGCCAATCTTCGCTTAATCCGTAGTCCCTGTTTCGAGTTGCAAATGTTAGCAACAGAACCAGTATCAAATACCCAGGTGCTACTGCGAGCATTAGTAAGGTACACATCAATAACATGTATATCGCATATACCTTTGTTCACCTTGCCATCCTTCTTATCCGCCAAATACTTGGGGCAGTTCCGCTTCCAGTGACCAGTCTGCTTGCAGTAGAAGCACTCAGTTTCAGGCTTAGGTCCAGATTTGGGTTTCTTCTCTTGAGAAGCAACTTGCTTGCTGTTCTTTTTGAAGTTCCCCTTCTTCTTCCCTTTGCCCTTTTTCTTGAAACTAGTGGTCTTGTTGACCATCAACACTTGATGCTCCTTCTTGATTTCTACCTCCGCAGCTTTCAGCATTGCGAAGAGCTCGGGAATAGTCTTATTCATCCCTTGCATATTATAGTTCATCACGAAGCTCTTGTAGCTAGGTGGCAGTGATTGGAGAATTCTATCAATGACGCAATCATCTGGAAGATTAACTCCCAATTGAATCAAGTGATTATTATACCCAGACATTTTGAGTATATGCTCACTGACAGAACTGTTCTCCTCCATCTTGCAGCTATAGAACTTATTGGAGACTTCATATCTCTCAATCCGGGCATTTGCTTGAAATATTAACTTCAACTCCTGGAACATCTCATATGCTCCATGACGTTCAAAACGTCGTTGAAGTCCCGATTCTAAGCCGTAAAGCATGGCACACTGAACTATCGAGTAGTCATCCGCTTTGCTCTGCCAGATGTTCATAACATCTGGTGTTGCTCTAGTAGCAGGCCTGGCACCCAACGGTGCTTCCAGGACGTAATTCTTCTGTGCAGCAATGAGGATAATCCTCAAGTTACGGACCCAGTCCGTGTAATTGCTACCATCATCTTTCAACTTTGCTTTCTCAAGGAACGCATTAAAATTCAATGGAACAACAGCACGGGCCATCTATCTACAATCAAACATAAACAAGCAAGATACTATCAGGTACTAAGTTCATGATAAATTTAAGTTCGATTAATCATATTACTAAAGAACTCCCACTTAGATAGACATCCCTCTAATCCTCTAAGTGATCACGTGATCCAAATCAACTAAACCATGTCCGATCATCACATGAGATGGAGTAGTTTCATTGGTGAACATCACTATGTTGATCATATCTACCATATGATTCACGCTCGACCTTTCGGTCTCCGTGTTCCGAGGTCATATCTGTATATGCTTGGCTCGTCAAGTATAACCTGAGTATTCCGTGTGTGTAACTGTTTTGCACCCGTTGTATTTGAATGTAGAGCCTATCACACCCGATCATCACGTGGTGTCTCAGCACGAAGAACTTTCGCAACGGTGCATACTCAGGGAGAACACTTCTTGATAATTAGTGAGAGATCATCTTAAAATGCTACCGTCAATTAAAGCAAGATAAGATGTATAAAAGATAAGCATCACATGCAATCAATATAAGTGATATGATATGGCCATCATCATCTTGTGCTTGTGATCTCCATCTTCGAAGCATCGTCATGATCACCATCGTCACCGGCGCGACACTTTGATCATCATCGTAGCATCGTTGTCGTCTTGCCGATCTTATGCTTCCACGACTATCGCTACCGCTTAGTGATAAAGTAAAGCATTACAACGTAATTGCATTGCATACAATAAAGCGACAACCATATGGCTCCTGCCAGTTGCCGATAACTCAGTTACAAAACATGATCATCTCATACAATAAAATTTAGCATCATGTCTTGACCATATCACATCACAACATACCCCGCAAAAACAAGTTAGATGTCCTCTACTTTGTTGTTGCAAGTTTTACATGGCTGCTACGGGCTTAGCAAGAACCGTTCTTACCTACGCATCAAAACCACAACGATAGTTTGTCAAGTTGGTGCTGTTTTAACCTTCGCAAGGACCGGGCGTAGCCACACTTGGTTCAACTAAAGTTGGAGAAACTGACACCCGCTAGCCACCTTTGTGCAAAGCACGTCGGGAGAACCGGTCTCGCATAAGCGTACGCGTAATGTCGGCCCGGGCCGCTTCGTCCAACAATACCGCCGAACCAAAGTATGACATGCTGGTAAGCAGTATGACTTATATCGCCCACAACTCACTTGTGTTCTACTTGTGCATATAACATCAACGCATAAAACCTAGGCTCGGATGCCACTGTTGAGGAACGTAGTAATTTCAAAATTTTCCTACGCACACGCAAGATCATGGTGATGCATAGCAACAAGAGGGGAGACTGTGATCTACGTACCATCGTAGACCGACAGCGGAAGCGTTATGACAACGCAGTTGATGTAGTCGTACGTCTTCACGGCCCGACCGATCAAGCACCAAAACTACGACACCTCCGAGTTCTAGCACACGTTCAGCTTGATGACGATCCCCGGACTCCGATCCAGCAAAGTGTCGGGGTAGAGTTCCGTCAGCACGACGACGTGGTGACGACCTTGATGTTCTACTGTCGCAGGGCTTTGCCTAAGCACCACTATAATATTACCGAGGACTATGGTGGAAGGGGGCACCGCACACGGCTAAGAGAACGATCTTAGAGATCAACTTCTGTGTCTAGGGGTGCCCCCTGCCCTTGTATATAAAGGAGCCAAGGGGGGATGCGGCCGGCCCTAGGAGGAGGCGCGCAGGAGGAGTCCTACTCCTACCGGGAGTAGGACTTCCCCCTTTCCCTAGTTGGATTAGGACTTGGGGAAGAAGGAAGAGAGGGAAGAAAGGAAAGGGGCGGCGCCGCCCCCCTCCTTGTCTAATTCGGACTTGGGGGGGGGGAGGGGCGCGCGACAGCCCCTAGGCCTCCTCTCCTCTTCCTCCACTAGGCCCATTAAGGCCCATTAGGTTACCGGGGGGTTCCAGTAACCTCCCGGTACTCCAGTAAAATGCCGATTTCACCCGGAACACTTTCGATGTCCAAACATAGGCTTCCAATATATCAATCTTTATGTCTCGACCATTTCGAGGCTCCTCGTCATGTCCGTGATCACATCCGGGACTCCGAACTAACTTTGGTACATCAAAATATATAAACTCATAATGAAACTGTCATCGTAACGTTAAGCGTGCGGACCCTACGGGTTCGAGAACAATGTAGACATGACCGAGACATGTCTCCGGTCAATAACCAATAGCGGAACCTGGATGCTCATATTGGCTCCCACATATTCTACGAAGATCTTTTATCAGTCAGACCGCATAACAACATACTTTGTTCCCTTTGTCATCAGTACGTTACTTTCCCAAGATTCGATCGTCGGTATCTCTATACCTAGTTCAATCTCATTACCGACAAGTCTCTTTACTCGTTTTGTAATACATCATCTCACTACTAACTCATTAGTTGCAATGCTTGCAAGGCTTATGTGATGTGCATTATCGAGAGGGCCCAGAGATACCTCTCCGACAATCGGAGTGACAAATCCTAATCTCGAAATAAGCCAACCCAACATGTACCTTTGGAGACACCTGTAGAGCTCCTTTATAATCACCCAGTTACGTTGTGACGTTTGGTAGCACACAAAGTGTTCCTCCGGCAAACGGGAGTTGCATAATCTCATAGTCATAGGAACATGTATAAGTCATGAAGAAAGCAATAACAACATACTAAACGATCGGGTGCTAAGCTAATGGAATGGGTCATGTCAATCACATCATTCTCCTAATAATGTGATCCCGTTAATCAAATGACAACACATGTCTATGGTTAGGAAACATAACCATCTTTGATTAACGAGCTAGTCAAGTAGAGGCATACTAGTGACGTTTAGTTTGTCTATGTATTCACACAAGTATTATGTTTCCGGATAATACAATTCTAGCATGAACAATAAACATTTATCATGATATAAGGAAATAAAATAATAACTTTATTATTGCCTCTAGGGCATATTTCCTTCATTAGGACCCCAGCTTTTTACCTTTGCAACTTTTCTGTTTTCTTTCTCTTTTTTCTCTCAGCTTCCCTATGGATAACCCTATCAGGTAGCACCCGTACACTTTGGTATGTTTGATGTTTGCCAGGGGCTTCATAGCACCCCACATTATGGCAACAAAAGTCCGAACACTTTTTATAAGTATAGTTCGGCACCCTGAATTCAGCATTATATGCATTGGCTCTGAATCATGTCTTTGGTCAATAGTTGGGTTGCCCGGCTCCTGTGCTTGCTACCTTATATTCCGCTATATCGGCTAAGGTAGTAAAGGGAGAACTACTGCAATTGTGCCTTGGTTTATCCAAAGGAGCACCTCAGTAGAGAAAGCCAAAAATTGACTGTCATGATGCGGCGAGAGCCGGTCAGCTATTCGGAGGTTACAAATCGTTGGAGATTTATTCTGCATTACGCGAAGGATTGGTACTTCCCGATCAGACGCTTATAGCACTCTAGTTCGGATACTAGGGGCTGCGCCCATGTTTTTATTGTCAAATTCCTATGGCTAAGTGAGGGCGTTACAGCCGCATAGTCTGGTTGCCTGGTTCGTTGCGCTAAACAACTCCTTCAAGGACCATCTAATTGGATCAAGATTGTTTAGATTCCATCCCGAACACCCCCTACTACCTACGTGGGGGCAGAAGCCGGCGACTGGTTAACCCTCAGATTTCATACAACACAGCCGCACAGGAAGTAAAAATTTAAAAACATAACCAGCATTATATTGCACAATCACTTTGTTTTATCATACAAGGTAGAGGGAGCTCGAATACATTCATTCAAAGAAAGTGTCGTTCGAACAATGATCCGCAACAATGCGGGACCCCTCCAAGACATCGCTGAAGTATCGCTCGAGTGTGCGGTGCTCCTTGCCCTCCGGCGGCACCTCGGTCGCTAATTTTACAGCGTCCAGATTCGCCCACCAGACCTTGCAATAGGAGAAGGCCAGACGTGCGCCCTCGATGCAGACGGACCGCTTGACGACGTCCAGCCGAGGAAAGGCATCCACCAGTCGCTTCACGAGGCCAAAGTAACTGTCGGGTATAGCTTCGGCTAGCCACAAGCGGATTATTAAATCCTTCATGGCCAATTCGGCCACCCTATGCAGCTCGACCAACTGTTTTAGTTGTTCGCTGAAGGGCACCAGATGTTCTGGCACGAGATATTGCGACCAGAACAGCTTCTTCGTGCAGCTCCCTTCTTTAGCTCGGAAGAACTTTGCGGCGTCAGCCACACTGCATGGCAGATCAGTAAAAGCCCCTGGAGAACTCCGAATCCGGGTTAGTAAATGATATTTCATCTTCACATTCTTGCTTTGCATATTGAATGCCTTACCCGCCGCGATCTTCCTGGCCTCTTGGATCTCTTGGAGGGCGCCCTGGGCCTCATTCTGGGCTATCTCCGCACTTTGACGAGCCATGGCGAGTTCGGTCTCTTGAACCGACGCATCGCGCTCCAAGGCCTCGCACTTCTTCACCGCGTTCTCGAGCTCCTGTTGGACCTCATTGACCCGGGCCTTGAGCTTCTTCCGAGCAGCCTGCTCCTTGACAGCCTTCTCGTCGGTTTCGACCATGGCCTTTTTCAGGGCCTCGACCTCGGTCATCGCCTCTGTACACATCATGGCATTTCGGTCATTGCATATCATTTTCCTTTTTTCGAATACATAAAAGGTTATTACTTACCTTGTTTCTCCTGGAGCTACGTCTTCACCTAGCCCAGCTCCTCCTCGGCCTCTGCCAGTTTTTGCTTCAGTCCGGAGACTTCGGCAGTATGCGAGGCTGCGGCCAACAGCGACGCCTGTGTTTACATTTTAGAAAAATTTAGTTAGTTTTCTGCAATAGGAGATTGATCCTCTGTCCGGCTTTTTCTTTCCGAACACCGGACAGTGTCTCAGGGGCTACTGTCTACATTGGGATTTTCTCTTTTTTGTGTCGCTTACCTCAAAACCTGTCAGCAGGCTGCTACAGGCTTTGGTTAGTCCGCTCTTGGCGGACTAAACCCTTTCAATTACCATGCCCAGAAGGACACGTTGCTCATCCACAATGGAAGCGCCTCGCAGCGCCTCCAGCAGATTATCTAGTGCGCTTGATTGGACAGGGGTCACCGGCTGAATAGGCATTCCCCCTTCTTTCGAAGGAGGTTGCGTGCCGGATTCCGGAGCCGCATCGGTCTCCGGAATTGAGTCCGATTGAGGGACGAACTGAATACGGCCCTCCCCACTAGTCTCCATGGGGATTGATTCCCCTTGGTGTCCGGCGACGGGGGTTTCGCCTTCTGGCGCCTCCTGAGCCTCTTCCCCGCCTGGAACAGTCCTTCAGGACAGCACCTCTGCATCGTCCTTGGCCTTGGGGGAGTGAGCGGCTTGCGGTGAATCGCTGGCCATCGCCTTGGAATCCAGCGAGCCTCTTGACGAGGATCGCGGGGAGCTGTTGTGGGTGAAAGAACATGCGGTTCCCCCATGTTTGGTTTTGGTAATTGATGACAATCTCTATGGACTAATGATTTCCTTGAGTTATATTTGAAGGTTTTGTCCATAGGCTTTTCTTGGAGTACATGTGTTGGTTTCAAGGAGAGTGTGTGTCGACCAAGGTGCTATTCAAGGAATTACCTAAAGATTGGTCTTGTGAGAGGTTGATCAAGACTAAGTCAAAGAGTGAATCAAGTTGATCAACCCACAAAGCATAGAAGATGTACCAAGAGGGATCAACCCACAACGCGTAGAAGATGTACCGAGGGGGATCAAGTGATCCCTTGGTATAGTAAGCATTGTCAATTACGCTTTGTGTACTAACCCATGGTCTTCGTGAGAGTTATTTGTGGGGTTAGGTTGTGGTGTGCAAGTTCAAATGGAGCATCACGAAGAGATCAAATGCTTGAAGCTTGCTGTCCTTTGTGGTGACAATGGACTTGTGAAGATGTGCGGAAGAGTGGCTCACCCACAGTGGAGTACGAGGGAGCAATCAACTAGTCTTCATCGAGTCAACCCAATCAAGAAAGGTGGTCCAACTTGAGGGAGTCAAGATCTTCATCATCTAGCTCAAGTGGACCATGTGCAAGGCAAAGGTTTGCCCTTGATAGGTTTTCTATTTTACCGGTCTCATGATGGTAGTTGGGGGACCGGGTTATAGGATCAATTGTCGTACTATCAAGGGGGATCTCAATGAGTAGCTTGATCGTATCGTTCATTGAGAGCTCAAACCATTGCATCCTTGCATCATCTTTCTTGGTTCTTGTTTGGTTCTCTTTGTGAGTCTTAGTGGTTATGGTCATCTTGATGACAAGCTCGAGTTCATCGAAAACGGAGTTCACATGCATCTTCTATGATGTTTTCGATGTTGGAGGTTTTGCCGGTTCTTCTCGGTTGGAGGTTTCTCTCCTCTTTTTGTTAGGCATTCCTCCCCTACCTCTTCTTACTATAACCAGTCGCTCTTTTGATGCTACTCGTTGTCTTGTTTCTAACAAGCTTGAGTTTGCTCAATTCGGAGCTCATATGCAGAAGTTATGTCATATCTTGTTTTCTTGAGAGTGGCTTTTGTCTGGTCCCAGTGGTAGTCCCGCGAGCCCAAGCGGTAGTACCGCTTGGAGCTCTCAGCCGTAGTACCGCTGCAGTGCCGCTCTTCTACCGCCTCGATTTTGGGTCCTGCTCTTCTCGTGTCGGGTTCAGCGGCAGTAGGAGTGGTAGTACTGCTCTTGTGCGGTAGTACTGCTGGGCCAAGCGGTGGTACCGCTGCGGTCAACGGTAGTACCGCTGGCTACAGCGGTAGTGCCGCTCATACTGCTCTACCTCTCTGGCAGTTTTTCAGCTCGTGTTTTTCTCTCTCGTTGGGGTGTTCTGACCATGCTAAGCGGTAGTACCGCTCCTCCAGCGGTAGTACCGCTCGTGGAGCGGTAGTACCGCTCGTGTGCGGGCTGAGCACATAACGGTTGGATTCGGGAGCTCCTATAAAAGGGGGTCTTCTTCCCCAATGAACCTTATCCTTTGAGCTCGTGTTCTTCCCCCATTGTTGACCTTCTTCGAGCTTGCTGACTCTCAATCCCTCCATGGATTCTTGCTAGTTTTTGAGGGAAAAAAGAGAGGAGATCTAGATTCACATTTCCACCAATCACTTTCTCCTCTATGTGAGGGGAACCCCTTGGATCTAGATCTTGGAGTTCTTTGTGTTCTCTTCCTTGTTCTTCCTCTCATTTTCCTCCCTAGCATTAGTTGCTTAGGTGGGATTCGAGAGAGAAGGACTTGGGCACTCTGTGTGCCCTTGCCATTGCATTTGGTGCATCGGTTTGAGTTCTCCACGGTGATACGTGGAAGTTTCAAGTTGAGAAGCTTATTACTCTTGGGTGCTTGGTACCCTTGAGCTTGTTCCTCTTGGGTGCTTGGGCGCCCTAGACGGTTGGTGGTGTTCGGAGCTCAATCATTGTGGTGTAAAGCTCCGGGCAAGCGTCGGGGTCTCCAATTAGGTTGTGGAGATCGCCCTGAGCAACTTGACGGGTACCGGTGACCGCCCCAAGGGTTGCCAAAGTGTAAGGGTTCGGTGACTGCCCCCAAGGGTTGCCATTTGTACGGGTTCGGTGACCGCCCTCAAGGGTCACTTAGTGGAATCACGACATCTTGCATTGTGCGAGGGTGTGAGGAGATTACAGTGGCCCTAGTGGCTTCTTGGGGAGCATTGTGCCTCCACACCGCTCCAAACAGAGATTAGCATCCGCAAGGGTGTGAACTTCAGGATACATCATCGTCTCCGCGTGCCTCAGTTATCTCTTACCTGAGCCCTTTACTTATGCACTTTACTTTGTGATAGCCATATTGTTCTTTGTCGTATATCTTGCTATCACATAGTTACTTATATTGCTTAGCATAAGTTGTTGGTGCACATATGTGAGCCTAGTTGTTTTAGGTTTTGTGCTTGACAAATTAACCGCTAGGTTTATTCTGCATTTGTTCAAGCCTAAACCGTAATTATTTCGAAACGCCTATTCACCCCCCTCTAGGCGACATCCACGATCTTTCAGTGGGCCGGACTACAATAACATAACCAATCATGTCAATACATGAGGAGGAGAGACTTTATGGGCGGATATAAGTCTTAGCACTTACGATGCGTCCCACGGCTTAGTGCGGGGACGTTGCTCCGGACTGCTTTCAACGTCCCATGCGGAGCTGCCCACGAGTGGGCCTTTCCCCTTCTTGGGTGCCTCCGCCTCCAGAATGGTGGAGGTCGCCCTCTTCTTCTTCCCCTCATCAGGGGGAGGGTTGTTTTCCTCCTCCTCCTCATCGTCGCCGTCTTCGGCGGCGGAGGATTGAGTCTTGTCTTCGGACGTTGCGTCCGAAGCACCCTTGCGGTCGGGGCCACTCCGGACCCCCTTGGCCTTCCCTGTGGCCTTCTTCTTCGGTGCCTTGTAGGGCACCGACACCAGCATATTCGCTAAACGCGGGATGACTGGTTCTTCAGGCAGCGGAGCCGGACATTGGATCCGCTTCGCCCTCTCCATCCAGTCCTGAAGAATCGATGACGATAAAAGCTTAGACATCATCCTTGAAACAAGCAAGTAAGGAATGCAGTAAGAATAATATACCTCATTGGGGAGGTGGTTGATGTCATGCCCGCGGTCCGAATTCGTGGCCGGCGGTGTTTCGTTGCCCTTAAAAAGCAACCTCCAGGCATCTTCGTGAGTGGTTTCGAAGAGCCTCTTCAGGGTATGGTGCTTCTTCGGATTGAACTCCCATAGAGGGCGGCTTCGGCTTTGGCATGGAAGAATCCGGCGAACTAGAATCACCTGGATTATATCGACGAGTTTGATATCTTTATCCACCATGCTTTGAATGCGCGTTTGCAGCACTGTCAGCTCGTTTGGTGAATACCAGTCCGGGCCCTTCTCGACCCAGGAGGTGAGTCGCATGGGAGCGCCAGAGTTGAATTCGGCAGTTGTGGCCCAGGCGGTGCCGCGGGGCTCTGTGATATAGAACCAATGATTTTGCCATTCTTTTACAGTCTCCACAAAAGTGCCTTTCGGCCAGGAGACATTGGCCTGCTTGCTCACCATGGCGCTTGTCGGTGTCAAAACCGGCGGATCTCGGGTAGGGGGTCCCGAACTGTGCGTCTAGGCGGATGGTAACAGGAGGTAGGGGACACGATGTTTTACCCAGGTTCGGGCCCTCTTGATGGAGTTAAAACCCTACGTCCTGCTTGATTTATTCTTGATAATATGAGTAGTACAAGAGTTGATCTACCACGATATCGGAGAGGCTAAACCCTAGAAGCTAGCCTATGGTATGATTGTATGTTGTCCTACGGACTAAAACCCTCCGGTTTATATAGACACCGGAGGGGGCTAGGGTTACACAAGGTCGGTTACAAAGGAGGAGATATACATATCCGTATTGCCTTGATTGCCTTCCACGCCAAGTAGAGTCCCATCCGGACACGGGACAAAGTCTTCAATCTCGTATCTTCATAGTCCAACAGTCCGACCAAAGGATATAGTCCGGCTGTCCGGAGACCCCCTAATCCAGGACTCCCTCAGTAGCCCCTGAACCAGGCTTCAATGACGATGAGTCCGGCGCGCAGTGTTGTCTTCGGCATTCAAGGCGGGTTCCTCCTCCGAATACACCGCAGAAGAGTTTGAATACAAGGATAGTGTCCGACCCTACAAAATAAGTTCCATGTACCACCGTAGAGAGAATAATATTTCCACAAATCTAATCCGCTGACACGTTTTGGCAGCATGACATCAGGCCATGGCCCGGTAATTATTCAAACCGTTTTTCTTTAACCAGCCCAGCACATAACGCGAGGCGGTTTCTTGACATGTCTTGTCAAAGCAGAGATCGTGTTCCCCTTATCACGGGATTCTCATCAATACGAACGTGGGTAACCCAACCGCGTCATCAATTATGGCGCTTGGGGGATAAGCGAGTTTTACCAGGCTAGTGGGGGCGCATAGTCTTGTCCGCCCTTATAAAAGGATAAGGTTTAACCTTTTTATACCCACGCCTTCTTCCTCCTTGCTCATCCATTCTCGCGCACTCGAGCTCCAGCGCCCAAGTCCACATCCTTCTCCTCAACCTTCTCCAAACATGTCCGGAGCGGGAGGCAAGTGGATGGTCTCCTACGTCATGGAGAGAGACATCAAAAAACTACGCAGAGCCGGATACTTAGCCGCGGATGTCACACACCGGCTGCCAGTTGTGGGGAAGATCGTCCCTACCCCGGAACCTCACGAAAGGGTGGTTTTCCTCCCCCACTTCATTCGTGGACTGGGGTTTCCCCTCCATCCATTCGTCCGCGGCCTTATGTTCTACTATGGGCTGGACTTTCATGATCTGGCCCCGAATTTCATCCTCAACATCTCGGCGTTCATCGTCGTGTGCGAGGCTTTCCTCCGCATCCGGCCCCACTTCAGACTGTGGCTGAAGACCTTCAATATCAAGACGAAGGTCGTGGGCGGCCAACAAGCGGAATGCGGTGGAGCCATGGTGGGAAAAATGCCCAATGTTATATGGCTCGAGGGCTCCTTCGTGGAGACCATAAAGGGGTGGCAATCGGGGTGGTTCTACATCACCGAGCCGCACGACACCAACTGGGTGGCGGCCCCCGAGTTTCGATCTGGAATCCCCACGCGGCTCACTTCGTGGAAGGAGAAGGGCCTATCCTGGGGTTCATCAGTGGAGCTGGACGGACTCCAGAAGTGTATCCGGAACATGATAAGCAAGAAACTCAAGCTTGTCAACATAGTCCAGGTCCTGCTCTTCTGTCAGATCCTCCCGTGTCAACAATAGGATTTCAACTTATGGGAGTTCGACCCGGCCCAGCACCAGACTCTACACGAGCTCTTCGACACGACGCACAAGGACGTCTGGAAGGTGTTGTTCAAGGGCGCCGAGGTCCCTCCCTCTCTTACCGAGGACCGTGGGCTAAGCGTGAAGCACCTTGTGAATTCGGTAAGTTCTGTACATCTGGTAGGGTACTTATTTCCCATAGCTTAACCATGTGCGGGGTCTGAGCTCCCATGCCTTTGACAGGATTGGGTGGAGACATCGGAGCAGATAAACTGTCCGGCCCCTCTGCCCGAAGACCCTGCAAACGCTCTCCAGACAGAGATCCGGACTCCGGCTCCTTACGATGTGCCGGATAAGACCAAGAAGAAGGCCAAGGGAACCCGAAAGAGTTCCCGGCGCCAGGTAGTATCAGACTCATCATCTGATAACTCCAAGACGCACTCCTCCCACGAAAACGAGGAGGAGGAAGATGAAGACTCTCCCCCTCCAGCCGAGGGAGACAAGAAAAGGAAGGCCGCCCCAACCGGGGAGGCCGAAGGGTCCAAGAAGGGAAGGACTCTCCTTCCGGACTGTTCGACCACCGCCGCCGACGGTGAAGATGAGTGGTTACTCAGGGCCAAGCCCCTGGCGAAGTCGTGAGTATTCGGATACCAGAGTAACTCATAGCATACTTTTATTGCACTGCTTCTCCTAATGTTGAATATGATCATGCAGTCCGCCCCGCACCCGCGTCGACGTATCCTCGTCGGACGGCTCCCTGGACCCGTCGGATATGGATAGTGATCCACTTCCATCCGCCTCCTCTCCTCGCCCCACGGACAATGTCGAGGTATTGTCACAAGGGGCACCAAACCGAGGGGAGGCAGACCTGGAGGCGCCTCAAGACGACCTTCCGGACTGCAGGTGCCAAGGGAGCAAGGCTCCCAGAGGCTCCAAGTTCGGCCCTCAGCCGAACACCGTGCCAGAACATCCAGTGGTTCCGGACTCGGGCAGGCGGCCCCCTTCCAAGAGAGGCAAGCCGCCCGTGCCGGTAACCTCTGTCCCACCAGAGGCACGGGACAACCTGCTGGGAGCGCTTCGCGGCGCTTCCATCGACGAAGAGCACCGCACTATTATGAGTGCGGTGATCAAGAAGGTTCAGTCCGCCAAGAGCAGACTGACTGAAGCCTGTACCAGCCTTCTAACAGGCTTTGAGGTAAGTATTTAAAATATAGGAAAAATATTACCGCATAGACAGTATCCCCTGATGCTCTGTTTGGTGTTCACAAAGAAAAGCCGAATAGAGGATCAAATAATATCTGCAGGAGTCTAATATAAGTATGTCTGTATGCGTATGCAGGCTTCGCTGCTGACCTCTACCACACTGACTGTGGAGGTCGCCGCATTGAAGCAGGACCTCGAGGGGTCCGAGAAAGAGCTCGGCCTTGCCAAGAGGCAGGTCGAGGAGAACAGAGGTAAGTAATACCTGGTCTATGTAAAAAAGAAAATGTGGTTGCGAAATGACAGGATCATCATGAATGTGCCAGGGGCCACGACCGAAGTGGCGACCCTGAAGCAAGCGTTGTCCGAGGCCGAAAACAAAGCGGCCAAGGAGCTCATCGAGCGGGAAAAACAAGAGGCACGGGTGGGAGAAGTACAGCAAGAGCTCCAGGCTCTCGTGACGAAGCACGAGGCTTTGGAGCTTGACTCGAAGACGCGAGAGTCCGAGCTTGCCGCGGCCCTCGAGAGTGCAAAGCATGCCAAGGCCGAAGCCCAAAACGCTCTCCAAGAGATTGAGGCGATGAAGAAGATAGCGGCGGGTAAGGCATTCAATATGCAAAGCAAGCATGTGAAAGTAAATTACTTGTTACTTACCCGAGTCCGGAGCTCTCCAGGAGCATTCGCAGATTTGCCCCGCAGCGTGTCGGATGCCACAAAATATTACCAGGCCGAGGAGGGAAGCTCGACGGAGAAGTTGTTCCGGTCCCAGTATACTGGGACCGAACACCCGATGCCTGTGAGCGACCAGCTGAGGCAACTGGTCGAGCTGCACAAGGCGGCCGAATAGGCCATGCAGGGCTTTATAGTCCGGATGTGGCCTGGCGACTCCCTCCCCAACAGCTACTTCGTCCTGGTGCGGCGGCTTGTAGATGCCTGCCCATGGCTGGAAGTCATCAAGCGGTCCGTCTGTATCGAAGGTGCCCGCCGGGCTTTTGCCTGTGCCAAGGTGCACTGGGCCAAGATGGACGCCGAGAAGCTAGTGAAGGAGGGGCCGCCGCAGGGCAAGGAGCATTGCCACCCCGAGATGTATTTTGAGGGTGTCCTGAAGGGTGCCCGTCTTGTGGCTGACGAGTGTGCGAAGGATGTAATTTTTGAATAAACTTGCTCATGTGATCCTGTATTATGAAAACTTGTTCATATGCGCTATGAAATGCTTGTTTGAATTTAAAATATTACCTTTGTGCGGTTGTTTATCAAATCTGAGAGATGGTCAGTCGTCGGCTTCTGCCACCATGCCACGAGTGCTGGGGTGTTCGGGATAAACCTGAGCACTCTTTTTCCCATTGTTGGGTCCTTCGAGGGAGGTGCTCAGCACAACGAACAAGGCAATCGGACTATAATGCTTTATCGCTCTCACTTAGCCATAGAATTCTACAATTTTAAATTTTGGCGAAGCCCCTAGTGTTCGGAAGGCCGAATTCGAGGCGCTATACATGCCTTAAGCCAGACAAAGCCGACTCCTCGCTCTAAGCGGCATAAGTCTTTAGGGACTCGAGACCTCTCGAACAGCGACCAGCTCTCGCTTTATCATGACAGACAGTTTTAGCTTTCTCTACTGAGGTGCTTAGCCCAGCTGAACCGGGGCCCAATCGCAGTTGTTCTCCCAGTGCTACCTTAGCCGATATAGCGGAACGTAAGGTACCAAAACATGGGAGCCGGGCAAACCCAACTATTGACCCAAGACATGATTTGGAGCTGATGCATATAATGCTATAAGTTCAGGGTGCCGCACTGTTGAAAGTGTTCGGACTTCTCACGCCGTATTATGGGGTACGCTTAAGCCCCTGGCATATTGGCCGTACCAGAGTGTACGGGTGCTGAATGCCATGGATAAACATATATATATATATATATAAAGAATGGAGAATGCGATAATAGTCTAGTGCTATGCATTGTTTATTCAAAAAGGTGCGTGGAAGCAGAATGATACAAGTAGTGCGATAAGCAAAAAGTAGGACTATTTGACATGTCCCCTCCAAGGGCAAGCTAAGGAATGGTATTGAAGGCAGGTATTTCACTCGTTATCAGAGACCACCTGGGAATTCCATGATGCGACGTAGCTTTCTGCCTCCTTGGTTGTTGTATCGTGTGTCCGGCAAACATACTGCCAGACGGGGTTTCCAGAGAGTAAAGTCCTTAAAGAGAGGAAAAATAATAAGGCGGGAAGCCCCTAGTGCGGTTGAGCCGCGTCTTGGGGCGTGCCGTAGTCGTGCCCCCCTCCCCACCTGTGCCCATGGTATTTTCAATGCATAATTATGTACGCGTGGCATGGGTTTTGCCGTTTGGCTGGGACTGGGGCGGGGGCCGTATTGCTATGCGATCACGGAACGTGCCAGGCGGTCTTGTTGCCGATTACTCCGAGCGCGCTTGAAGGTGTCCGGGTCTTTAATCGCCGAACTAGTGGATTTCCTTAAGAGGCTGCTTTGTGCTTCTGCTGCGAGGGCCGCAGTGTGCTCCTCTGTGCGGAGAGAGCGCTCTGTGTTTCCATTAACTATGATGACCCCCTGAGGTCCTGGCATCTTGAGCTTGAGATATGCATAGTGCGGTACCACATTGAATCTCGCAAATGCGGTTCGCCCGAGCAGTGCATGATAGCCACTGCGGTACAGGACTATATCAAAGATTAACTCCTTGCTTCGGAAGTTATCCGGGAATCCAAAGACCACTTCCAGTGTGACTGAGCCTGTGCAATGGGCCTCTACACCTGGTATGACGCCTTTGAAGGTCGTTTTTGTGGGCTTGATCCTTGAGGGGTCTATGCCCATTTTGCGCACTGTGTCCTGATAAAGCAGGTTCAGGCTGCTTCCACCGTCCATAAGGACTCGAGTGAGGTGAAATCCGTCAATGATTGGGTCTAGGACCAGTGCGGCGAATCTGCCATGACGGATACTAATGGGGTGGTCCCTGTGATCAAAGGTGATCGGACAGGAGGACCATGGGTTGAACTTTCGGGCGACTGGCTCCAACGCATATACGTCCCTTAGCGCACGCTTCCGCTCCCTCTTGGGGATGTGGGTTGCGTATATCATGTTCACCATCTGCACTTGTGGGGGGAACCTCTTCTGTCCTCTGGTGTTCGGCGACCGGGGCTCCTCCTCGTCATCGCTATGTAACCCCTTATCTTTGTTTTCGACATTTAACTTGCCGGCCTGCTTGAACACCCAACAATCCCTGTTGGTGTGGTTGGCTGGCTTGTCGGGGGTGCTGTGTATTTGACACGAGCGATCGAGTATACGGTCCAAACTGGACGGGCCCGGAGTGCTTATTTTGAATGGCTTTTTCCGCTCACCGGGTTTAGAGCCTTTGAATCCGGCATTGACTGACGTATCCTCAGTATTGTCGCTCTTGGTGCGGCGCTTGTGTTTGTTGTGACGTGACCTGCCATTGCCATCCTTAGTATCCTAAGTACCATGGTTCTTTGACATATTATTGCTGCGAGCCAGCCAGCTGTCTTCTCCCGTGCAAAAGTGGGTCATGAGTGTCGTGAGGGCTGCCATAGATTTCGGCTTTTCCTGGCCAAGGTGCCGGGCGAGCCACTCGTCGCGGATGTTGTGCTTAAAAGCTGCTAGGGCCTCTGCATCCGGACAGTCGACGATTTGATTTTTCTTTGTCAGGAACCGTGTCCAGAATTGCCTGGCCGATTCCTCTGGCTGCTGAATTATGTGGCTCAAGCCATCGGCATCTGGTGTTCTCACATAAGTGCCCTGGAAGTTGTCGGGGAATGCGGCTTCTAGATCTTCCCAACAGCCAATGGATTCTGTTGGCAGGCTGTTGAGATGGTCCTTTGAGTTTGAGTGGGAGGTATTTGATGGCGTGTAGATCGTCACCGCGGGCCATGTGGATGTGCAGGAGGAAGTCCTCGATCCATACCGCAAGGTCTGTTGTGCCGTCGTATGATTCGATATTTATGGGTTTGAAACCCTATGGGATTTGGTGACCCATTACTTCGTCTGTGAAGCATAGGGGGTGTGCGGCACCTCTGTACTGGGCTATATCGCGACGCAGCTCAAAGGAGTCTTGTCCGCTGTGTTCGGCCTGGCCGGATTTACTTTTACTGCATCCGGCGTGACGGTTATCATCTCGCATAGTGGCGCGCCCTCGTGATCCGTAGATCGATCTTGTGTGTTTTGCTTTGTCCTCCAATACGTCTTGCAGGTCTGGCGTATTTCCCCATGCCTTGACATTTCTATTTGAATGGCGTCGGGGTGCGGGCTGAGCTTTTGGCTGAAATGCCTCTCTGTCGCGGCCACGAGGTGGCCGATCAGCCGCGTCATACGCTGGAGATGTAGGTTTTGGTGCTTCCTCCTCCAGTCGGGGTAGCAACCTGCACTTTGGGTAACTCTTGGAGGGGCGTTCAAGTTTATATTCCTCGGCCGCAAGGACTTTAGTCCATCTGCCAGCTAGCAAATCTTGATCAGCTTGAAGGTGCCGTTGCTTTTTCTTAAGGCTATTTGCCGTGGCTATAAGTTGGCACTTGAAGCGCTCTTGTTCGACGGGATCCTCAGGCACGACGAATTCGTCGTCGTCTAGGCTTGCCTCGTCTTCGGAGGGAGGCATGTAATTATCATCCTCCGCCTCTCCATCTGCCGCTCTCTCGGGAGGGCTGGCATCTCCATCCTCCTGCTCTAAATCTTGCTGGAGGGGATTGTTGTTATCTTCGGCACTGTCCGGAGTGCTAGTATCTCCTGTGCCGGTATCATCGCTTTTGCCTTGGCGGGACTTGGAGCGGCGCCGCTGACGTCGGCGCTTGGGCTGCTTCTTGGAGGGGTCATCCTCTGTTGTCCCGTCGCCATTGCCTTCTTTGGGTGTGCCCACCATATATATATATATCATATGATGAGGTGGCTGTCCATTGCCCTGTGGGCAGTGGTTCGTGTTCGCCTCCTGCATCGTCGTCCATGCCGTTGATGTCTTCGGAGTCGAAGTCGAGCATGTCGGTCAAATCATCGACAGTGGCTACTAAGTGGGTGGTGGGTGGGCGGCGCATTTCTTCGCCATCCGCATTCCAATCCTGCCGGACATAGTTCGGCCAGGACTCTCCTGACAAGGAGAGAGACCTCAATGAGTTCAGTATGTCGCCGAAGGGCGAGTCCTGAAAGATATCCGCGGAGGTAAACTCCATGATTGGCGCCAAGTCGGATTCCATAGGCACGGGCGCAGGCGGTTTGGAGTTCGTGGCTGGGGAAGGATCCGACAGCTTGGCATCACGGCTCTTGTGAAGGGTAAGGTTGATACTCGGCTCGATCGCCGCTGAGGATACGGCCTCCGTGGTGGGGTCTATCCACCCGTCCATGGATGGCGCAATTGGCTCCGAACTGAGAGTCGGAGCGGTTGTCGGTGCGATCTCCTGAACACTGTCCGATGGTAGAGCCAGATCATGCTCATCATGACTGTGTGGCGCACTCGGCAGGGGCTCGAATCCATCGAAGATCAAGTCTCCGCGGATATCGTCTGTGTAGATTAAGCTTCCGAACCTGACCTGGTGGCCAGGGGCGTAACTTTTGATCTTCTCCAGATGGCCAAGTGAGTTGGCCCGCAGTGCGAAGCCGCCGAATACAAAGATCTGTCCGGGGAGAAAAGTCTCACCCTGAACTGCATCGCTATCGATGATTGAAGGAGCCATCAAGCCTAATGATGACGACACAGAGGAACTTTCAATGAAAGCACCAATGTCGGTGTCAAAACCGGCGGATCTCGGGTAGGGGGTCCCGAACTGTGCGTCTAGGTGGATGGTAACAGGAGGCGGGGAACATGATGTTTTACCCAGGTTCAGGCCCTCCTGATGGAGGTAAAACCCTACGTCCTGCTTGATTTATTCTTGATAATATGAGTAGTACAAGATTTGATCTACCAGGAGATTGAAGAGGCTAAACCCTAGTAGCTAGCCTATGGTATGATTGTATGTTGTCCTACAGACTAAAACCCTCCGGTTTATATAGAGACCGGAGGGGGCTAGGGTTACACAAGGTCGGTTACAAAGGAGGAGTTATACATATCCGTATTGCCTAGCTTGCCTTTCACGCCATGTAGAGTCCCATCCGGACACGGGACGAAGTCTTCAATCTCATATCTTCATAGTCCAACAGTCCGGCCAAAGGATATAGTCCCGGTGTCCGGAGACCCCCTAATCCAGGACTCCCTCAGCGCCTCCGCACTCCGCGTGGTGGCCATCCACAACCTTCGGCTTCACATTGAAGACCTTGAGCCACAGCCTGAAGTGGGGTTGGATGCGAAGGAAGGCCTCACAGACGACGATGAACGCCGAGATGTTGAGGAGGGAGTTCGGGGATAGATCATGGAAGTCTATCCTGTAGTAGAACATCAGCCCGCGGATGAAGGGGTGGAGTGGAAATCCTAACCCACGGAGGAAATGAGGGATGAATATTACCCTCTCGCTGGGCTTCGGCGTGGGAACGATTTGTCCCTGGGCTGGAAGGCAGTGGGCGATTCCCTTCGCCAGGTTCCCGGCCGCCCGAAGCTCGGTGATGTCCTCCTCCTGGGGGGGGAGGCCATCCACTTTCCTTGACCTCCGGATCTGGACATGGTTGAGTGCTTGGTGGAGACGGAGAAGATGAGAACTTGGGCGCTGGAGCTCAGGAGTGGAAGGGCAGAGGAAGAGAGAAGGCGTGGGTGAAGAAAAGGGATTCTTATCTCCTTATAAAGGCAGTAAATATTGAACGCCTCCCCACTCGCCTTAAAATTCACCTACTCCCAAGGGTTGTGTAAATGGCACGGTTGGGTTACCCACGCCCGTATTGATGAGAATCCCGCAATAAGGGGACATGATCTCTGCTTTGACAAGACGTGCCAATGGAAATCGCATCTCGAAACACGGGATGGCAGACAACACGGTTCGATATAGTGACCGGGCAGACGTGGTGTCATGTTGTAAAAAGTAGTCAGCGGATGGGACTCGTGGAATATTATATTCTCTCTACGGTTGTGTGTGGTGTGTGTTACAGGTCCGGACATGTTCAATACATCCAAATACTAACTTGGAGTTAGGAAGGAGGAACCCGCCTTGCAATGCCGAAGACAGATCTACGCGCCGGATACCTTGTCATTGAAGCCAGGTTCAGGGGCTACTGAGGGAGTCCTGGACTAAGGGGTCCTCGAGCGTCCGGCCTGTTAGCCATGGGTTGGACTGATGGGTTGTGAAGATACGAAGACCGAAGACTGCACCCGTGTCCGGATGGGACTCTCCTTGGCGTGGAAGGCAAGCTTGGCGACGGAATATGTAGATTCCTTTCTTTGTAACCGACCTTTTGTAACCCTAGATCCTCCCGGTGTCTATATAAACCGGAGACTTAGTCTGGAGGAGATAATCTTTATCATAACCACACAAGCTAGACCTCTAGGGTTTAGCCATTACGATCTCGTGGTAGATCAACTCTTGTAATACTCATATTCATCGAGATCAATCAAGCAGGACGTAGGGTATTACCTCCATAGAGAGGGCCCGAACCTGGTTAAACATTGTGTCCCCTGTCTCCTGTTACCATCGACCTTAGACACATAGTTCGGGACCCCCTACCCGAGATCCGCCGGTTTTGACACCGACAATGATCAACATGGGAAAGTTGTGTGTTTACAACATCTTTCCATCGGTATATCACTTGCTCAATTCCAGTGAGTGGATGGAGAGCTATGAGCAGTGGATGAGGAGCTACGAGCAAGAAAAGCACGTGAAAAAACAGAGTGAAGTTCAAGTACACATGCCGAGAAGTTCAAGTTCTTCACGCGGTGCATTTTTGAAGAATCTGTTTCGCGATAAAGCCAAAACGAATGATCCCGCTGTTTTCGAAATTACTTGAAAACGAATAGGAATTCGAGAAAACCATCAATATGAAAAAGTTTCACATTTTCCGTAGATTTTTAACGGTATATTATTTGCCCCATTCCGATAAAAGTTGTAAAAATTATAGCGAAAATACATTTTTATCCATTTTCAAAATTGACATAAAATTGTAATGAATTGGGAGAAATAATATATACCAAAAAGTTTCGCATTTCCTCAAGCTTTCCAACACCATATCATTTGCTGCATTCGGACGTAAGGTTCAAATATTAGCTCGAAAATACGAAGTCGATGGAACTTGTACCGTTTTCTAAATTACTTTTAAACGTTCAAAATTAGAAAAAACTTTCAACAAGTTAAAGCAGCGATTTTTCATAATCTTTCCAATGCCATATCATTTGCCTCAATTGGATTGGCCTTTTAGAAATGATATTGAAAATACAAACTCGGCTATTCGGTTTGCGAAATTTTACAAATTTCCAAATTACTCTTTAACCATAAGGAATTAGAGAAAACTTTCAACATGTGGAAGGAGCGGTTTTACAGCAGCTTTCCAACGCCATATTATTTGTCTCATTCCGATAAACAGTTTAGAAATGCGATTGAAAATACGATTTATAATTTTTATATGAAATAAAAACGGTTTTCAAAACTGCTCTTAAACCACTTACATTTTGCCAAAAATTTAACTTGGGTCATGATATTGGTGTCCATATGATGACCCACAAGTATAGGGGATCTATCTAGTCCTTTCGATAATTAAGAGTGTCGAACCCAACGAGGAGCAGAAGGTAATGACAAGCGATTTTCAGTAAGGTATTCTCTGCAAGCACTAAAAATTATCGGTAACAGATAGTTTTGAAATAAGGTAATTTGTAACGGGTAACAAGTAACAAATGTAAATAAGGTGCATCAAGATGGCCCAATCCTTTTTGTAGCAAAGGACAAGCCTGTACAAACTCTTATATAAAGGAAACCGCTCCCGAGGACACATGAGAATTATCGTCAAGCTAGTTTTCATCACGCTCATATGATTCGCGTTCGGTACTTTGATAATTTGATATGTGGGTGGACCGGTGCTTGGGTACTGCCCTTACTTGGACAAGCATCCCACTTATGATTAACCCCTCTTGCAAGAATCCGCAACTACAAAAGAAGTATTAAGGTAAACCTAACCATAGCATGAAACATATAGATCCAAATCAGCCCCTTACGAAGCAACGCATAAACTAGGGTTTAAGCTTCTGTCACTCTAGCAACCCATCATCTACTTATTACTTCCCAATGCCTTCCCCTAGGCCCAAACAATGGTGAAGTGTCATGTAGTCGACATTCACATGACACCACTAGAGGAAAGAGAACATACATCTCATCAAAATATCGAACGAATACCAAATTCACATGACTATTTATAGCAAGACTTCTCCCATGTCCTCAGAAACAAACGTAACTACTCACAAATCGTATTCATGTTCATAATTAGAGGGCTATTAATATGCATAAAGGATATGAACATATGATCTTCCACCAAATAAACCAACTAGCATCAACTACAAGGAGTAATCAACGCTACTAGCAACCCACAGGTACCAATATGAGGCTTTAAGACAAAGATTGGATACAAGAGATGAACTAGGGTTTGAGATGAGATGGTGCTGGTGAAGATGTTGATGGAGATTGACCCCCTCCCGATGAGAGGATCGATGGTGATGACGATGGTGATGATTTCCCCCTCCCAGAGGGATGCTTCCCCGGCAGAACAGCTCCGCTGGAGCCCTAGATTGGTTCCGCCAAGGTTCCGTCTCGTGGTGGCGGTGCTTTGTCCCGAAAGCTTTCTTATGATTTTTTTTCTAGGGCGAAAGACTTCATATAGCCAAAGATGGGCACTAGAGGCCTGCTAGGGGGCCCACGAGATAGGGGGAGCGTCCAGGGGGGTAGGGCGCGCCCCACCCTCGTGGACAGTGGATGGCCCCCCCTCTGGTGCTTCCTTCGTCCAATATGTTTTATATATTCTAAAAATGACTTTCGTGGAGTTTCAGGACTTTTGGAGTTGTGCAGAATAGGTTTCTAATATTTGCTCCTTTTCAGCCCAGAATTCTAACTGCCGACATTCTGCCTCTTCATGTAAACCTTGTAAAATAAGGAAGAATAGGCATAAGTATTGTGACATAATGTGTAATAACAGCCCATAATGCAATAAATATCGATATAAAAGCATGATGCAAAATGGACGTATCACCATAGCTTTCCAACGCTATATCGCTAGCCCCATTTGAGCAATGTTGGCGGAAGTTCAACCTAGCACTAGGAGAAGTTTAGGTCGAATAACTTAGGCAGTAAAATTGCAAAAAACACAATTTCATCATGACCCGATGATACGTCCATTTTGCATATGCTTTTATATCACTATTTATTGCATTATGGGCTGCTATTACACATTATGTCACAATACTTATGCCTATTGTCTCTTATTTTACAAGTTTACATGAAGAGGAAGAATGCTGGCAGCTGGAATTCTGGGTTGGAAAAGGAGAAAATATTAGAGACCTATTCTGCACAACTCCAAAAGTCTTGAAACTCCATGGAAGTCAGTTTAAGAATATGTAAAAAATATTAGGTGAAGAAAGCACCGGAGGGGGGCCACCCACCGTCCACGAGGGTGGGGGTGCACCCTACCCCCTGGGCATGCCCCCTGCCTTGTGGTCCCCCTGGCAGGCCTCCGGTGCCCATCTTCTGCTATATGAAGTCTTTCGTCCGAGAAAAAATCATAAGCAAGCTCACGGGACGAAACTCCGCCGACATGAGGCGGAACCTTGGCGGAACCAATCTAGGGCTCCGGGGAGCTGTTCTACCGGGGAAACATCCCTCCGGGAGGGTGAAATCATCACCATCGTCATCACCATCGATCCTCTCATTGGGAGGTGGTCAATCTCCATCAACATCTTCACCAGCACCATCTCATCTCAAACCCTAGTTCATCTCTTATATCCAGTCTTTTTCTCAAAACATCATATTGGTACATGTGGGTTACTAGTAGTGTTGATTACTCCTTGTAGTTGATGCTAGTTGGTTTATTTGGTGGAAGATCACATGGTCAGATCCTTTATGCATATTAATACCCCTCTAATTATGAACATGAATATGATTTGTGAGTAGTTATGTTTGTTCCCGAGGACATGGGAGAAGTCTTGCTATAAGTAGTCATGTGCATTTGGTATTCGTTCGACATTTTGATGAGATGTATGTTGTCTCTCCTCTTGTGGTGTCATGTGAACATTGACTACATGACACTTCACCATTGTTTGGGCCTAGGGGAAGGCATTGGGAAGTAATTGTTGGGTAACACAGTAATTTTAAAAAAATTCATACGCACACGCAAGATCATGGTGATGCATAGCAACGAGAGGGAAGAGTATCATCCATGTACCCTCATAGACCGTAAGCGGAAGCATTATGACAACGCGGTTGATGTAGTCGTACATCTTCACAATCGACCGATCCCTAGTACCGAACGTATGGCACCTCCGCGATCTGCACACGTTCAGCTCGGTGACGTCCCGCGAACACATGATCCAGTAGAGCTTCGAGGGAGAGTTTCGTCAGCAAGACGGCGTGATGACGGTGATGATGATGCTACTGGAACAGGCCTTCGCCTAAGCACCGCTACGATATAACCGAGGTGGATTATGGTGGAGGGGGCACCGCACACGGCTAAAGATTCAACTGATCAACTTGTCTGTCCATGGGGTGCCCCCCTCCATCGTATATAAAGGAGTGGAGGAGGGGGAGGGGCAACCCTCTCTATGGCGCGCCCTGGGGGAGTCCTACTCCCTCCGGGAGTAGGATTCCCCCCTTTCCTAGTAGAAGTAGGAGCCCTTCCATGTAGGAGTAGGAGAGGAAGGATGGAGGAGAGAGGGAGGAAGGAAAGGGGGGCCGGCCCCCCTCCCAATTCAGATTGGGCTTGGGGGCACGCCTCCCTTTTTTCGCTTCCCTCTCCTCTATGCCACTAAGGCCCAATAAGGCCCATATACTTCCCGGGGGGTTCCGGTAACCTCCCGGTACTCTGGAAAAATGCCCGAACCACTCGGGACCATTCTGATGTCCAAATATAGGCTTCCAATATATCGATCTTTACGTCTTGACCATTTCGAGACTCCTCGTCATGCCCGTGATCAAATCCGGGACTCCGAACTACCTTCGGTACATCAAAAAACATAAACTCGTAATACCGATCGTCACCGAACGTTAAGCGTGCGGACCCTACGGGTTCGAGAACTATGTAGACATGACCGAGACTCATCTCCGGTCAATAACCAATAGAGGAAACTGGATGCTCATATTGGTTCCTACATATTCTATGAAGATCTTTATTGGTCAAACCGCATAACGGTATACGTTGTTCCCTTTGTCATCGGTATGTTACTTTCCCGAGATTCGGTCGTCGGTATCTCAATACCTAGTTCAATCTCGTTACCGGCAAGTATCTTTACTCATTCCGTAATGCTACATCCCGTAACTAAGTCATTAGTCACATTGCTTGCAAGGCTTATAGTGATGTGCATTACCGAGAGGGCCTTGAGATACCTCTCCGACAATCAGAGTGACAAATCTTAATCTTGATCCATGCCAACTCAACAAACACCATCGGAGACACATGTAGAGCACCTTTATAATCACCAAGTTACGGTGTGATGTTCCGTAGCACACAAAGTGTTCCTCCGGTATTCGGGAGTTGCATGATCTCATAGTCATAGTAACATGTATAGTTATGGAGAAAGCAAAAGCAACAAACTAAACGATCATCGTGCTAAGCTAACGGATGGGTCAAGTCAATCACATCATTATCAAATGATGTGATCCCGTTAATAAAATGACAACTCATGTCTATGGTTAGGAAACATAACCATCATTGATTCAACGAGCTAGTGAAGTAGAGGCAAACTAGTGACACTCTGTTTGTCTATGTATTCACACATGTACTAAGTTTACGGTTAATGCAATTCTAGCATGAATAATAAGCATTTATCATGATATAAGGAAATATAAATAACAACTTTATTATTGCCTCTAGGGCATATTTCCTTCAGTCTCCCACTTGCACTAGAATCAATAATCTAGATTACATCGTAATGATTCTAACAGCCATGGAGTCTTGGTGCTGATCATGTTTTGCTCGTGAGAGAGGCTTAGTCAACAGGTCTGCAACATTCAGATCCGTATGTATCTTGCAAATCTCTATGTCTCCCTCCTTGACTTGATCACAGATGGAATTGAAGCCTCTCTTGATGTGCTTGGTTCCCTTATGAAATATGGATTCCTTTGCCAAGGCAATTGCACCAGTATTGTCACAAAATATTTTCAATGGACCCAATGCACTAGGTATGACACCTAGATCGGATATGAACTCCTTCATCCAGACTCCTTCATTTGCTGCTTTCGAAGCAGCTATGTGTTCCGCTTCACATGTAGATCCTTCCACAACGCTCTACTTGGAACTGCACCAACTGACAACTCCACCATTTAATAAAAACACGTATCCGGTTTGTGACTTAGAGTCATCCAGATCAGTGTCAAAGCTTGCATCGACGTAACCGTTTACGATGAGCTCTTTGTCACCTCCATATACGAGAAACATATCCTTAGTCCTTTTCAGGTATTTCAGGATGTTCCTAACCATTGTCCAGTGATCCACTCCTGGATTACTTTGGTACTTCCCTGCTAAACTTATAGCAAGGCACACATCAGGTCTGGTACATAGCATTGCATACATGATAGAGCCTATGTCTAAAACATAGGGAACACCTTTCATTTTATCTCTATCTTCTGCAGTGGTCGGGCATTGAGTCTGACTCAACTTCACACCTTGTAATCCTGTAAATACGTTGCTATATCCTTTGGCCAGCCGGACTATATACTTTGGCCGGACTGATAGACTATGAAGATACAAGATTTAAGACTTCGTCTCGTGTCTGGATGGGACTCTACTTGGTGTGGAAGGCAAGCTAGGCAATACGGATATGTATATCTCCTCCTTTGTAACCGACCTTGTGTAACCCTAATCCTCTCCGGTATCTATATAAACCGGAGGGTTTTAGTCCGTAGGACAAGATACAATCATACCATAGGGTAGCTTCTAGGGTTTAGCCTCTCTGATCTCGTGGTAAATCTACTCTTGTACTACCCATATCATCAATATTAATCAAGCAGGACGTAGAGTTTTACCTCCATCAAGAGGGCCCGAACCTGGGTAAAACATTGTGTCCCCTGCCTCCTGTTACCATCCGCTTTAGACGCACAGTTTGGGACCCCCTACCCGAGATCCGCCGGTTTTGACACCGACATTGGTGCTTTCATTGAGAGTTCCTCTGTGTCGTCGCCGTTAGGCTTGATGGCTCCTACGATCATCGATAGCGATGCAGTCCAGGGTGAGACTTTTCTCCCCGGACAGATCTTTGTATTCGGCGACTTCGCACTACGGGCCAACTCGCTTGGCCATCTGGAGCAGATCGAATGCTACGCCCCTGGCCGTCAGGTCAGGTTTGGAAGCTTAAATTGCACGGCCGATATCCGCGGAGACTTGATCTTCGACAGGTTCGAGCCTCTGCCTTGTGCGTCACGCGGTCACGATGAGTACGATTTAGCTCTACCATCAGATAGTGTTCAGGAAATCACACCAGCAGCCGCTCCGACCCTTAATTCGGAGCCAATTGCGCCTCCCATGGACGGGCGGATAGCCCCCGCCACAGAGGCCGTATCCCCAACGGCAATCGAGTCGAATATCGACCTTACCCTTCACGGGAGCCGTGTTGCTAAACTGTCAGATCCTTCTCCGGCCACGAACTCCGAACCGCCTGCGCCCGTTCCTACCGAATTCGTTTGGGCGTCGATCATGGAGTTTACCTCCGCGGATATTTTTCAGCACTCGCCCTTCGGCGATATACTGAACTCATTATGGTCTCTCTCCTTGTCAGGAGGATCCTGGCCGAAATATGTCCGGCAGGATTGGGATGCGGATGACGAAGAAATTCGCCGCCCACCCACCACCCACTTAGTAGCCTCTGTCGATGACTTAACCGATATGCTCAAGTCCGACTCCGAAGACATCGACGGTATGGACGACGATGCAGGAGACGAACAGGAACCACTGCCCACAGCGCACTGGACGCCCACTTCACCACATGACGTATATATGGTGGACACACCAAAAGAAAACGACGACGAGGAACGGAAGGACGCAATGAAGGGTTGTCCCCTCGAGAAGCAGTCAAAGCGGCAACGTAAGCGCTGCCCCAAATCCCGCCTCGGCAGAAACAACAATCATATAGACCCAGCATTGGAGCAGGGTGAACCATCGCCGAACCACGGCAACACGGAGAATCAAACCGAACAACCCGACTCTGTCAAAGATAATAGTCCGGACGACATCACACCGGACAGACACCCGGAGCAACAGAATGCCCATCAAAGGCTTGTTGCCACCGCGAGGAGTCTAAAAAAGCAGAAGCAAAGGCTCAAGGCTGCACAAGACACACTCCAAATCAGATGGAGTAAAGTACTCAATACAACAGCAAAGTACGGCGGTAATCGCCCTACCAAGAGCTACCCAAAATGGAAGTTGCTACCTGAATTCGATGAGGAGGCCTTAGATCCCCCGCAACCAAAAATTAAAACGGCCATCCGGCCGGATAGACGACCTCACGGCCAACATAGAGCGGCAAACAACGCCGCACATAAGCCAATACGCGATCCACGCGAGGGCTCGCATCAAAAGGACAGCGCAACCAGATCCATCTACAGACGACGCAAGCACGCTCCAGCATGCGATGCAACACAACAAACATCCGAACAAGGCGGTACACCCAGATATAGGGGTGCCGCACACCCCCTATGTTTCATCGATGAGGTGCTGGACCATGAATTTCCAGAGGGATTCAAACCCGTAAACATAGAGGCATACGACGGAACAACAGACCCTGGGGTCTAGATCGAGAACTGCATCCTCCATATCCATATGGCTCGAGGAGATGATCTCCACGCCATTAAGTATTTACCCCTCAAACTCAAAGGGCCAGCTTGGCACTGGCTCAAAAGCCTCCCCGAAAGCTCCATTGGAAGCTGGGAAGAGCTCGAAGACGCTTTTCGGGCAAATTTTCAAGGGACTTATGTCCGACCTACGGATGCGGACGATTTGAGTCATATAACTCAATAGCCCGGAGAGTCAGCCCGAAAGCTTTGGAACAGGTTTCTTACTAAAAAGAACCAAATAGTCGACTGTCCGGACGCCGAAGCCTTGGCAGCTTTTAAGCATAGCATCCATGACGAATGGCTCGCCGGACACCTCGGCCACGAAAAGACGAGAACAATGGCAGCATTAACAAGCCTCATGACCCGCTTTTGCGCGGGTGAGGACAGCTGGCTAGCCAGATGCAGCACTAGCGACCCCAGTACATCCAAAGTTAGAGATGGAAACGGGAAATCACGGCGCAGCAACAATAATAAGCGCCGGAATAAAGAAGACAGCCCGAAGAGCACGGCAGTAAACGCCAGATTTTCAGAAGCTCTCGGCCAGGTCAGCAAAAGCCGCCCTCTAAAGGCGCCAGAGATGAACTGTCCAGCCTAAACAAAATTCTGGACCAAATATGTCAGATCCATAGCACCCCTGGTAAACCCGCTAATCATACCCATAGAGAATGTTGGGTCTTCAAGTAGTCCGACAAGCTCAATGCCGTACACAAGGGGGGGGGATACACCAAGCGAAGACGAGGATGAGCGTCTCAAGCAAGACACTGGGGAAAAAAGAAATTTCCACTAGAAATCAAAACAGTAAACGTGTTACATGTGACCAAGGGGAGAAACAAAGTGGCACTCCCAGAGAAATATGCCCAAGGGCCTATCACCGCGGAGTCCTGCCACTGGTCATCTCAACCGATCACTTTTGACCATCGGGATTACTCAGCAAGTATCTGGCATGCAGGATGGGCTGCCTTGGTATTAGACCCAATAATTGATGGCTACCTCTTCACACGAGTCCTGATGGACGGGGGCAGCAGTCTAAACCTGATATATCAGGACACAATCCGCAAAATGGGGATAGACCCAACAAAAATTTGCCACAGCAATACCACCTTTAAAGGAGTAATGCCAGGCCCAGGGGCTCATTGCACGGGCTCCCTGCTACTAGAGGTTACATTCGGCTTCCCTGATAACTTCCTTAGCGAAAATTTAACCTTCCACATTGCTCCGTTCCAAAGTGGCTATCAAGCACTACTTGGACGCGAAGCTTTCGCTCGCTTTAATGCAGTACCGCACTACGCTTCCCTCACGCTTAAGATGCCTGGTCCACGTGGCATCATTACAGTAAATGGAAATATTGAGCGATCCCTGTGTGCCGAAGAGAGTGCGGCTGCCTCGGCAGCCGCACACTAAAGCGGCCTCACCAACTAAAGCATTTGATAGGTCGTCAAGACCACGGACACGGTTAGACGAGTCCGGAGCAGCTATATGTAATTCATACAGGTTTGATGGCTACACCCCTATTACAAATACAAGGGGCTCAACGCACAGACAAGTGGCAATTTTTACTCATCTTGAATTGTACATGGTTTCTTTAATACAACCTAACTTTTTGCACGACAACTTTTCACCTAAGTTACTCTCTTTTACAGATGACCATCGTGCTACACCCGTCTAGGATACGGCACAATGGAGATACAGGCGCAGACGTGCAGCAGGGACCCGTTCCAAGGATTCTTTTTAGATTAAGACCATGTGAGGGAGTCCTGGATTAGGGGGTGTTCGGGTAGCCGGACTATACCTTCAACCGAACTCCTGGACTATGAAGATACAAGATTGAAGACTTCATCCCGTGTCCGGATGGGACTTTCCTTGGCGTGGAAGGCAAGCTTGGCGATGCGGATATTCAAGATATCCTACCATTGTAACCGACTTTATGTAACCCTAACCCTATCCAGTGTCTATATAAACCGGAGGGTTGTAGTCCGTAGGCAATCAACTCCATATACAATGATCATACCGTAGGCTAGCTTCTAGGGTTTAGCCTCCTTGATCTCGTGGTAGATCTACTCTTGTACTACCCATATCATCAATATTAATCAAGCAGGACGTAGGGTTTTACCTCCATCAAGAGGGCCCGAACCTGGGTAAAACATCGTGTTCCCTGCCTCCTGTTACCATCCGGCCTAGACGCACAGTTCGGGACCCCGTACCCGAGATCCACCGGTTTTGACACCGACATTGGTGCTTTCATTGAGGGTTCCTCTGTGTCGTCGCCTTTAGGCCCGATGGCTCCTTTGATCATCAACAATGATACGGTCCAGGGTGAGACTTTTCTCCCCGGACAGATCTTCGTCTTCGGTGGCTTCGCTCTGCGGGCCAATTCTCTCGGCCACCTGGAGCAGATCGAAAGCTACGCCCCTGGCCATCAAGTCAAGTTTGGAAGCTTAAACTACACAGCTGGCATCCGCGGAGACTTGATCTTCGACGGGTTCGAGCCACGGCCAAGCGCGCCGCACTATCTCGAGGGGCATGATCTAGCTCTGCCTCCGGACAGTGTCCTCGAGGCCGCACACGCATCGGTTCCGACCCCTAACTCGGAGCCTATTGTGCCAATCGAGGATGAGCGGTTGGACGTCACCTCGGGGGCTTCGATCTCAAAGGCGATCGAGCCGAACGCTAGCCCCACACTCTGCATGATCCGTGACTCCGAGGATCCGGACTCCTTTCCGAACTCCGAACCCCCCGCGCCCCTGCCGATTGAATCCGATTGGGCGCCGATAATAGACTTCACCGCCGCAGACATCTTTCAGCACTCGCCTTGTGGCAATATCCTGAATTCTCTCAAGTCTCTCTCCTTATCAGGAGAGCCCTAGCCGAACTGCGGTCAGCGAGGATGGGATACGGACAATGAAGAAATTCAAAGCCCACCCACCACCCACTTGGTAGCCACTGTCGACAATTTAAACGACGTGCTCAACTTCGACTCCGGAGACATCGACAGCATGGATGATGATGTAGGAGATACCGACGAACCAACGCCCATAGGGCATTGGACAGCCACCTCATCTCACAATGTGTACATGGTGGATACCCCTAAACAAAGTGACAACGTGGAAAAAGGGGATGGGACGGGAGATCGACCCCCCGAAAAGCAATCAAAGCGTCGGGGTAAACGCCGACCCAAGCCCCGCCTCGACAAAAACCCAGCCATAGAGCAGGACGAGTCGGTAGACGACGAGCAGGCCTTAGAGCAACCTTCCGAACAGGGCAACATGGATAGAGAAACCGAACATCCCTCCCCCGGCGACAACGACATTCCGGACGACCTCACGCCGAATAAACCTATGGAGCAGAAGAATCTCCACGAGAGGCTCGTTGCAACTGCACGCAGCCTAAAAAAGCAGAAGCGGAAGCTAAAAACAGCGGAAGATGCACTCCGGATTAGATGGAGCAAAGTAATCAATACCACAGATAAGTACGGCGACAGTCGCCGCACTAAAAGCTATCCGAAAAGAAAGCTACTGCCTGAATTCGACGAAGAGGCCCTAGAGCCCTCGCATTCAAAAAATGAAAAAGCCACACGGTCGGATAGACGACCCCATAAAGCGGCAAGCGGTGCCGCACCTAAATTGGCATGCGACCCACTTAAGGATTCGCACCATGGCCCAGTCAGGTCCATTTATGGGCCAAGAAAGCAAGCTCTCGTACGCAACGCTATGAAGCCATCATCAGAATCCGGCACACCCAAATACAGGGGCGCCGCACACCCCCTATGTTTCACCGATGAGGTCCTGGACTATGAATTCCCAGAGGGATTCAAACCCATAAACATAGAGGCATATGATGGAACAACAGACCCTGGAGTTTGGATCGAGGATTATATCCTCCACTTACACATGGCTAGAGGAGATGATCTCCACGCCATAAAATATCTACCCCTTAAGCTTAAAGGGCCAGCCCGGCATTGGCTTAAAAGCCTTCCTGAAAACACATTTGGAAGCTGGGAAGTGCTTGAGGATGCTTTCCGAGCAAACTTTCAAGGGACCTATGTCCACCCTCCGGATGCAGATGATCTTAGTCACATAACTCAACAACCCGGAGAATCAGCTCGGCAGTTCTGGAATAGATTCCTCACTAAAAAGAATCAGATAGTCGACTGTCCGGACGCCGAAGCCTTAGCAGCTTTCAGGCATAACGTCCGAGACGAATGGCTCGCCAGACACCTTGGCCAAGAAAAGCCAAGAACAATGGCCGCACTAACAAGCCTCATGACCCGCTTTGTGTAGGGGAGGACAGCTGGTTGGCAAGGTGCAGCCCCAGCGACCCAAGTACATCTGAAACTAGGGATGGAAACGGAAAACCGCGACGCCACAAGGACCGTCACTGGACTAAGGACAAAAGTCCGAAGAGCACGGCAGTCAATGCCGGATTCAAAGGCTCACGACAAAATCATGAAAAATCGCCCCCCCAGGATAACAGGGACGATCCATCCAACCTAAATAAAATCCTGGACAGGATATGTCAGATACACAGTACTCCCGGGAAGCCTGCTAACCATACCCACAGAGACTGTTGGGTTTTCAAACAATCCGGCAGACTCAATGCCGAACACAAGGGGCTCGACACACCAAGCGAAGACGAGGACGAACCCCAAAAGCAGAGCACCAGGAAACAAAAGAACTTCCCACAAGAAGTAAAACAGTGAAATCACTTCACATAACAAAACGTGCGGCGCCCGTAAAGGTACGCACCACACGGCCCATCCCCAAAGGGTCCTGCCACTGGTTGTCAAAACCGATCATCTTCGATCAGCTAGATTATTCTAGGAATATCAAGAGTGTAGGCTGGACTGCCTTGATACTCGATCCAATAATTGGCGGACTCCAGTTTTCAAATGTCCTTATGGACAGCGGCAGTGGACTAAACCTGATATATCAGGATACAATCCAGCACATGGGGATAAACCCAGCAAGAATCCGCCGCAGCAAAACCTCCTTTCAAGGGGTAATACCTGGTCCGGACACCCATTGTATGGGTTTTCTCCGGCTCGAAGTCATATTCGGCTCTGCCAATAACCTCCGCCGCGAAAAGCTGACCTTCCATATCGTCCCGTTCTCAAGTCGCTATCAAGCACTACTGGGACGCGAAGCTTTCGCTCGCTTTAACGCAATACCGCATTATGCATCTCTTACGCTTAAGATGCCCCGTCCACGAGGCATCATCTCTTTGAAGGGGAAGCACTAAAGTGCGCCTCCCCAAGCGGAGGACTGTGCGGCCGCTTTGACAGCCCCACAGCAAAATGGCCTCACCGGCCAAAAAACTTCGAAATAGGTCATTCAAGACCACGAACGCGGATAGACGAGTTCGGTGCAAAATCATCATTGATGCAGGCCTAGAAGCCATATACCCCCGCACTAGGGGCTCCACGCATATACAATAAGAGATAATAAAGCTCAATCTTATATATCTTACTTTATACTTTGCTTATTTTAAACTTTTTTGGCACGACCCGTTTTCAACTCAGTTCCTCTCTTTTACAGATGAACATCGTGCGGCGCCCGTCCAGGATACGGCACAACGGAGACACAGGCGCAGACATGCAGTAGGGACCCGTCCTAAAGGATTCTTTTCAGATTAAGACCCTGCGTAAACCTTTTTTACTGTCTCTTGTTGCTACACATCCCCTGGTTTTTTCTTTCTGTTATAACCAAGGAGGAGGCTGGCGTCTTGGCATGTGGCCACGTCAGAATTTTTGCACGTACCTGGATACTAGGGGCTTTTTTAATAAAGAGTGTTGTTTCGCCCGCACTCATAAAGACCGAACACCTTAGGGAGTGTTCGGTGTCGCGAGTTTTGGCATTATATGCATCAGCTCCGAATTATGTCTTTGGTCAAATGTTGGGTTGCCCGGCTCCTGAGTTCGGCTACCTTACGTTCCGCTCTATCGGCTAAGGTAGCACCAGGAGAACTACTGCGATTGTGCCCCGGTTCGGCCGAGCGAGCACCTCAGTAGAGAAAGCCGAAAACTGACTGTCATGATGTAGCGTGAGACTGGTCAGCCACTCGATGACCTATCGGAATCTATCGGATTCCTCCACTTTAACGAAGGGCCGCTTCCCGGTCAGGCACATACGCGCCCCGAACTCGGACGAGCGCAGTTGCCGCCAAGGGGCTACCTAAATAGTCCCACTGTCAAACTCCTATGGCTAAGTGGAAGTGTTAAAGCATTATAGTCCGGTTGCCTGGCCCGCTGCGCTATCACCTCCTTTGTAGGACCAAGACATTGGGTTAAGTGTGAAAATGCGTCTTCTGCGAGAACCCCCGCACTATGTGCATGGGGGCTGAAGCCAACAACTGCCATCTTTCAAATTATATATATATATATATATCTTAAAACGGCCGCACAGGAGGTGTTCCCAATACTTGGAGGCACAAGTATAAAAAAGGCCACTACAGTTTATCAAAATATTACTTTATAATTACATATGCTATCATAACATAGCATCTTTCGGGCACTGCGTCTCTATTACACGAGCGCCTTCAAGAACTTCCTGAAAATAGTGCTCGGAGGGTACTCAGCTTTTGTCCGAATCTCGGGACGCAACAACGGTGGTCTCCATCTCTGCCCAGTATGTCTTAACACGGGCAAGAGCCATCCTAGCGCCCTCTATGCATGCTGACCTCTTCATTGCATTTATACGCGGCACCGCGTCAAGGAATTGCAGCACCAAGCTGAAATAACTCTTCGGCTCCGATCTCCCCGGCCACAGGTGACCCATGACGTACTTCATGGCGAGTCCAGACAACCTATTCAGTTCGGCCCATTGAGCCAAACGATCATCCACTGCCAGTGGACGCTCTGGATTGTGAAACTGCGACCAGAAAAGCTTTTCCACTTCGCGATCTTTCTGATCTCGTAAGGGTTCGGTCGCATCAGCAGCACTTGCTGCCAAGTCTAGATTGGTATCCTCCACACTCCACATCCGGTCCAATGGAGCAAACTTCGGATCACAAAATTTCCTTCGCAGCATAAAGGGCTTTCCAGCCGCAATCTGTTCAGCCTGACGCAGCTCCTCCTTCGCAGCTCTCATCGCAGAGCGCGCGTCCTTGGCATTGGCAACGGCCTTCTCTAAGTCCGTCTGTTTCGCCTGGTCTTCTTTTTCAAGAAGTCTGCAACGGTCTGTAGCGCTTTTTAACTGTTCAGCCATCTCGGCCATATCTTCCTTGCTTCGGCAATGAGCAGCCTGTTCGGCTCTCAGCTCTTCAAGGGCTTTCCTGGTGGCCGCATCACTTTCGCTGGCTTGTTCTTTAGCTCGGGCAAGTTCTGCCCTAAGACTCTCCACGGTGGCCGCACCATCTGCGTCAAGCACACACATCGTAAGACACAGGCATAAAACTGTTCTTACCTGATGCCGCTCGAGGAATTGCATACCTTGAGCCTCATCAAGCCGCTTATTGGCAAGCGTGATGTCGGCATCTGCCACGTCCAGTTGCCGCTTTAGTTCGGCAAAATCGTCAGTTCGGCTCGATTCCGGACACCCTGCCGCCTACATTCAAAGGCGACATCTTAGACCTGGGATTATGATCCTCCGCGTGCCGTCATTTCTTGATGACGCGCAGAGTCTCAGGGGCTACTATCTACGCAGGGCGCATCTTACTCATGCGCAACTGACAAAAGTATACATTATTTAATGTACCTCGAAACCCGTTAGTAAACTTTTGACGGCCTCATACAATCCACTCTCTACGGATGAAATCCTTTCAATCACCGTGCCCATCAATGGGCGGTACTCCTCTGAGATAGAAGCTCGCCCCAGCAGAATCTTTAGCTCCTCCGGCCGAGCACCAGACGGTGCCGGGCTCGTCCATGACCTCTTTCGAAGGCCGGATGCGGAGAACCTTGGGGGGCCGCATAGCCACCTTCCGCCCCTGCCGGATTTGGAGAACCCCTCCGCGACGACACCTCAGGGTCGCCCGCCTGGTTAGGTGGCACGGCAGGGGGAGGCGTCCCGCTCTCCATCATCTCCAGAAGGAGATCCCCCGAATACGAGCTCTGCTGAGAAGGGCTAAGGTCCGAGCTACAAGATAAAGGTTTGGTTAATCTTCTCAGATATAAATCAAGGATTTCCCTCATCCCTCAAAAGGAAAATCTTTTCTCCACTTACGGCTCGCTGGAGGGCTGATCCCCTTGAGGGCGTAGTCCGGCAGAGGAACTCCCCGGCGTCGGACCCTCTGACGAGGATTTTCTCCCCCGTTTCGAGGCCATGGTTTCCGGGTCGTCAGAGGCGGCTCTCTTCTTCCCCTTAGGAAAGGAATTGTCGGTTCCTCCCTTCGGAGCAGCCTCCTTCGAGGAGGCCATAGCTTCCTTGTCCTCCCCCTCCAAAGGCATTATCTCCAGCATCCTGACCAGCACGGGATCCGGCCTGGTTTCAGGAAGGGGAGCCGGACACCTGATCAGCTTTGCCTTCGCTATCCACTCATGTTTAAAAGGACGGCTCTTTTAGGGGCAAGTTTATGACAATTATACAGATAGAAGGTCCGGGCACAAGGTTGCTTACTTGAGTATCCGGGCGATTGCAGCTTAGGCCTGCGTCCTCGGTTAAATCCGGACACATCTCTTGTGATCCGAAGAACAGTCTATACATCTCCGCAGGCGTTGCGCCCATAAAGTTCTAGAGAGCTCGCGGTCCCTCTGGATTAAACTCCCATAGGCGAAGGGGGCGACGTTTGCCGGGAAATATTCGGCGAATTAGCATGACCTTCGTCACCTTGACCAAGCCGAGGTCTCCTTCCAAGAGATCCTTAATTCGGCCCTGTAACAAGGGCACGTCTTTGGGCAAACCCCAATCTAATCCTCTGTTAACCCATGACGCTAGCCGTGGTGGGGGACCTGAGCGAAAGGCAGGAAGCGCCACCCACTTGGCGCTCTTGGGAGCGGTGATATAAAACCACTCTCGTTGCCACAAGCCCAGCTCCTCTTGAAAAGAGCCCTCGGGCCATGGAGCATCAGCATTTTTGCTTATAACAGCGCCTCCGCACTCTGCGTGCCGTCCCTTGATCATCTTCGGCTCCACTTTGAAAGTCTTGAGCCATAATCCGAAGTGAGGGGTAACACGGAGGAACGCTTCGCATACAACAATAAACGAGGAGATATGGAGGATGGACTCCGGAGCTAAGTCGTGGAATTCCAGCCCGTAATAAAACAACAGTCCCCTCACAAAGGGATCCATCGGGAAGCCTAACCCCCGAAGGAAGTGAGACACGAACACTACGCTCTCACCGGGCTGGGGACTGGGGATAGCCTGCCTTTGAGCAGGCAACCTGTGCGGAATTTCGGCGGCCAAGAACTTAGCCTCTCTCAACTTTAGCACGTCCTCCTTCGTGACGGAGAAGGGCATCCATCGGCCTTGAAGGTCGGAACCGGACATTGTCGAAGGTCTGAGGCGCCCGGAATCTGGAGCCTAGGGTGTTGGAACTCGAGGCGACGGGCGAACTTGTTTTGGGATTGGAGAAAAGAGGTAAGGCCCTGGTCTCTTTATAAGAGGTTGAATACCAGGAGCCCTCCCCGTAACCGTTTGGGACTCGCCTTTAATCGAGAAAACATGCTAACGGGCACGATTGGGTTACCCACGTCCGTATTGATGAGAATCCCGTAAAAAGGGGGCACACGATCTCTGCTTTGACAAGACGTGCCAAGGAAACCGCCTTGCAAAACACGCTGAAGTGGAAAAGTGAAAACGATTCGAGTGAAGGACTTGGCTGTAGTGTGATGACGCACTGCGGAATACGTCAGCAGATTTGATTTGTGTTAATATTATTCTCTCTATGGCAATATGTGGAAGCTTATTTTGCAGAGTCGGACACTACTCTTGGTGTTTACAATCCACTATGAAGGACTTGGAGGAGGAACCCGCCTTGCAATGCCGAAGACAATTTGCGCGCCAGACTCGTCGTCATTAAAGCCTGGTTCAGGGGCTACTGAGGGAGTCCTAGATTAGGGGGTGTTCGGGTAGCCGGACTATACCTTCAGTCGGACTCCTGGACTATGAAGATACAAGATTGAAGACTTCGTCCCGTGTCCGGATGGGACTTTCCTTGGCGTGGAAGGAAAGCTTGGCGATGCGGATATTCAAGATCTCCTACCATTTTATGTAACCCTAACCCTATCCGGTGTCTATATAAACCGGAGGGTTGTAGTCCGTAGGCAATCAACTCCATATACAACAATCATACCGTAGGCTAGCTTCTAGGGTTTAGCCTCCTTGATCTCGTGGTAGATCTACTCTTGTACTACCCATATCATCAATATTAATCAAGCAGGACGTAGGGTTTTACCTCCATCAAGAGGGCCCGAACCTGGGTAAAACATCGTGTTCCCTGCCTCCTATTACCATCCAGCCTAGACGCACAGTTCGGGACCCCCTACCTGAGATCCGCCGGTTTTGACACCGACACCCTGCGTCAACCTTTTTTACTGTCTCTTGTCGATACACATCCCTCGGATTCTCAGTACAACTGAGAAGGATGCTGGCGTCTTGGCATGTGGCCACGTTAGAATAATGCACGTACCTGGACACCAGGGGCTTCTTACAAAGGGCACTATTTAGGCCCGGTTTATACCATAAAGACCGAATACCTTAGGGAGTGTTCGGCATCGCGAGTTTGGCCTTATATGCATCAGCTCCGAATCATGTCTTTGGTCAAATGTTGGGTTTGCCTGGCTCCTGTGTTTTGCTGCCTTACGTTCCGCTCTATCGGCTAGGGCGGCACCAGGAGAACTACTGCGATTGTGCCCCGGGTCATCCGGACGAGCACCTCAATAGATAAAGCCGAAATCTGACTGTCGTGATATAGCATGAGACTGGTCAACCACTCGATGACCTATAGGAATGTTAGAATTCCTCTGCCTTAACGAAGGGCCGTTTCCCGGCCAAACATGTACGCACCCCGAATTCGGGAGAGTGCGGAGCCACCAGGGGCTATATAGTAGCCCCACCGTCAAACTCCTATGGCTAAGTGAAAGTGTTAAAGCATTATAGTCCGGTTGCCTCGTTCGCTGCGCTATCACCTCCTTAATAGGACCAAGACGTTGGGTTAAGTGTGAACATGCGTCTTCTGCGAGCACCTCCGCTTTATATGCGTGGGGGTTGAAGCCGACCACTGCAATCTTTCAAGTTATATACATATATACATAAACGGCCGCACAGGAGGCATTATATTACTTTCAGGCAAAAGTATAAATGCAGCCTTAATAAATTTCATAAAAACATTGTGTTTACAATGGGAATACATGTCACTCAAACATAATATTCTTCGAGCACTGGGCCTCTATTAAACGAGCACCCTCGAGAACTTCTTCGAAATAGTGCTCGACAGCCACTCGGCCTATGGCCGAACCCTGCGCCGCAACAGTGGTAGCATCCATCTCCGCCCAGTATGCTTTGACACGTGCAAGGGCCATCCGTGAGCCTTCTATACATGCCGACCTCTTCATCGCATTGATGCACGACACCACTCCAAGGAACTGCTGCACTAAGCTGAAATAGTTGTTCGGCTTCGGTTCTTCCAGCCACAGATGATCTACGACCGACCTCAGGGCGAGTCCGGACAATCTACTGAGTTCGGCCCACTTGGCTAGCTGATCAGTCAACGGAAGCAGATGCTCTGGAACACTAAACTGCGACCAGAACAGCTTGTCCACTTCACGATCTGTTTGATCTCGGAAGTATTTGGCCGCATCGACAGTGCTTTCCGCCAAGTCCATATATGCGTGTGCCGAACTCCACAGCCGATCCAGAGGGGCATACCGCGGATCTCCGAACTTCCTCCGCAGCATAAAGGGCTTCCCAGTCCCAATATCACCGGCTTCACGCAGTTCCTCCTTCTTCGCTCTCATGGCAGAGCGGGTGTCTTTGGTCGCCATTGTGGCCTTTTCCAGGTCCATCACCTTCGCCCGGTTTTCTTCTTCAAGAAGCTGGCAGCGGTCGGCAGTGTCTTTCAACTTTACAGTCATCTTGGCCATTTCTTCTTTGGTCTCGCTATGCGCGGCCTTCTCGGCTCTTAACTCTTCGGCCGCCTTTAAAGCAGCCGCATTACTAATTCTTGCTTGTTCCTTGGCTCAGGCAAGTTCCGCCCGAAGGGTCTCCACGGTGGCAGCTCCATCTGCAGTCACAACATATTAAAGATACTGGCGTAATGCTGCTCTTACTATGTGACATTCACCAAAAAATATCACTTACCCTGTGCCTCGTCAAGCCGCTTGTTAACAAGCTCGATGTCGGCATCTGCCGCATCCAGTTACCGCTTTAGTTTGGCAAACTCATTAGTCCGGCTAGCCACCGGAGCTTCCACCACCTGCACATAAAGGTGGTTTGGTTATTACCTGGTACTACGAACCTCTGTTTGTCGCCGTTCTCGACGACAACCAGAGTCTCAGGGGCTACTATCTACACGGGGCACACCTAAAAGTGTGCGGTACTATCAAAAAGTATATCATTTTACGTACCTCAAATCCCGTCAGTAGACTCATAAAGGCTTCATGCAATCCGCTCTCGGCGGACAAAATTCTTTCCATCACCATACCCATCAATGTACGGTGTTCTTCTGAGATGGCCGCTCGCTCCAACAGCTCCCTCAGTACGTCCGACCGCATACCAGACGGTGCCGGACTCTTTTGTTTGCTCTCTTCAAGAGCCGGACGCGGGGGACTTCGGGTGACTATAGGATTATCTTCTGGCCTCACCGAATCCGGAGAGCCCCTCCGTGACGACACTTCAAGGTCGCCCGCTTCTTGAGCGGGGGAGTCTGGGGGAGGCGTTTCGCTCTCCATCATCTCCGGAAGAAGATCCCCCGAAGAAGAGCTCTGTCGAGAAGGGCTAAGGTCCGAACTGCAAGATAAGGGCTTCGGTTATTTTCCTCAGAGGTAAGGTAGTATATCTTCACTATTAAAGTACTTTTTGATTACTTACAGCTCGTTGGAGGGCTGATCCCCGCGCGGACTTTGTGCGGCAAGAGCACCCTCCAAGGCAGGACCCTTTGGTAGAGATTTCTTCTCCTGTTTGGAAACCTTGGTTTCCGGATCTTCAGAGGCAGTCCTCTTCCTTCCCCGAAGCGAGAGAAGGTCGGATTCTTCCTCTTGGTTATCCTCCTTCACAGAGGCGCTCATTCCCTCGGTTGGAATTGGTAGCGATGGAGGCCCGCTCTCGTCCTTGTTATTCCCCCCTTTATCTTCCTTTGAGGGCTTCGGACAAGGTGCTAGCTCGAGCATCTTTTCCAGTACCGGATTTTCCAAACCCTCGGGAAGGGGTGCCGAACACCGAATCATCTTCGCCTTTGTTAGCCAGTCCTGGTCGAAGAGCAATTTCTCAGAATGACGTCATGATAAATGAAAGACGGGGTGTTCGGCTAGAGGATTACTTACCTGGTCGGCGGTGCGGTTGCTGCTCAGGCCCACGTCCTCGGTAGTATCCGGACACTCTATTTGAGGTCTGAAGAATGATTTATACATCTCCTCATGCATCAGGCCGAGGAAATTCCGAATAGTGCGCGGTCCTTCTGGGGTGAATTCCCACAAGCGGAGAGGACGGCGTTTGCAAGGCTGGACTCGACGAACCTGCATTACCATAACCAAATTAAAATCTCCCTCGAAGAGATCCCGGATGCGGCTCTACAATATGGGCACATCCTTGGCTGGACCCCAGCTCAGCCCCCTGCTGATCCATGACATCAATTGTGGTGGAGGGGCCGAGCGAAAGGCGGGGGAAGCTACCCACCTGGCGCTTCTGGGAGCAGTGATGTAGAACCACTCCCGTTGCCATAATCCGGACACCTCTGGAAAGGAACCTTTTGGCCATGGAGCTCCAGCAATCTTGCTTATTAATGTGCCTCCGCACGCTACATGCTGCCCCTCGACCATCTTCGGCTTTACGTCAAAGGTCTTGAGCCACAGGCCGAAGTGAGGGGTAATGTGGAGGAAGGCCTCACATACGACAATAAATGCCGAGATGTGGAGAAAGGAATCCGGGGCTAGATCTTGGAAATCTAGCCCATAATAGAACATCAAGCCCCTAACGAAGGGATCCAGAGCGAGGCCTAGTCCTCAGAGGAAGTGGGAGATGAACACGACATCTTCGTTGGGTTCAGGAGTAGGGATGACCTGCCCTCGGGCGGGCAGCCGATGTGAGACTTCGACGGTCAGGTATCTGGCCTCCCTCAATTTCTTGATATCCTCTTCCGTGACGGAGGAGGGCATCCACCGGCCCTGAAGGCTGGATCGGGACATGATTGAAGGTCCGAAGCACCTGACCTAGGCTTTGGGTGTTATAACTCGAGGCGGGGGAAGATTCGATTGAGCGCAGGAGTAAAAAAGTAAAAGCCTTGTCCCTTTATAAAGAGGATGAATATCAAGCGTCCTCCCCGTGGCCGTTTGGGACTTGCCTAAAATCTAGGAGTCCTAGGCACGGTTGGGTTACCCACGCCCGTATTGATGAGAATCCCGTAATAAGGGGAACACGATCTCTGCTTTGACAAGACGTGTCAAGAAACTGCCTCGCGTTATGTGCGGGGCTAGTTAAAGAATTACTGAGCCATGGCATAATGTCAAGTTGCCAAAACATGTCAGAAGATTAGATTTGTGGAAATATTATTCTCTCTACGGTGGTAGGTGGAACTTATTTTGCAGGGCCGGACACTATCCTTGTATTCAAATTCTTCCGTGATGTATTCGGAGGAGGAACCCACCTTGCAATGTCGAAGACAATACTGCGCGCCGGACTCATCGTCATTGAAGCCTTGTTTAGGGGCTACTGAGGGAGTCCTGGATTAGGGGGTCTCCGGACAGCTGTACTATATCCTTTGGCCGGACTGATAGACTATGAAGATACAAGATTGAAGATCTTGTCTCGTGTCCAGATGGGACTCTACTTGGCGTGGAAGGAAATCTAGGCAATACGGGTATGTATATCTCCTCCTTTGTAACCGACCTTGTGTATCCCTAACCCTCTTCGGTATCTATATAAACCAGAGGGTTTTCGTCCATAGGACAAGATACAATCATACCATAGGCTAGTTTCTAGGGTTTAGCCTCTCTGATCTCGTGGTAGATCTACTCTTGTACTACCCACATCATCAATATTAATCAAGCAGGACGTAGGGTCTTACCTCCATCAAGAGGGCCCGAACCTGGGTAAAACATTGTGTCCCCTGCCTCCTGTTACCATCCGCCTTAGACGCACAGTTCAGGACCCCGCACATGTGTTATGCTTCCACATGTACCTTTTTTCGCCATTATATGCATCGATATGACTTAAGTTTTGGACAAGCTGGGTTTCCTGGCTCTTGTATTTATGCCCTACGTTCCCGTTAATTCGGCTAGGGCATAAGGGGAGCACCTCTGTGATTGTTACTGCTGGGTCAGCCGGATGTGTACCTCAGACTGGGTGAAGCCGAAAGCTAGCGTTCTTAAGGGAATATTCGGTCGGCGAACAAAAGATGATTTTTATTTATTTTCCATATCTGCCCCCAGATGTTTTTTCCTGCATTTCCTATCGCAGTCCGGACATGCACTTTAGGGCATGCTCGCCCAGGGAAAGGAACCCTTAACGGAACTATTCTCCCTGGAAGATGTTTCTTACTACCCATGTAATATGACACAACTAGTTGGGCACTTGTCTGTTCAAGCACCAATGACCCCTACGCCTGGTCTCCACGCATACCCCAGTTCTTATATAACTGAGCAAGTATTCGGATACACTCCGGACTATCGGGTCCCGAGGTTGAAGTGAAAAGGTCCGCCATGACAAATGATCTACAATCCGGCTAGAAGGCATTATACATGTCACTTTAATTACATAGTCATGCAGACTGACTAAATTCCTCCTCTATACCATCCAACAGGCGGTCTAGCCTACAATCCTGTTGGGAATACTTTGCGGCTAATTCTACTTGCCCATAAACTAAGCTAACGGGGAACTCTTTTCCGTCGGGCCCCACAGGACCGACCCTGGCCATGTGATTTGGGTCAGCCTTGGTGTACCGCGTCTTCACCATGGCCCAGGCTTCTCGGGCACCTTGTCGGCAGGCTGATATCTTCCATAATCGGAAGCGCCGCCGTGCTCCCTTGAGCTTCTCCGTAAGCTCTGCAACGCCTTCTGGCAGGGAGGCGGATGGCCACAAGGCCTGGGCAACACCTTGCATCACCTGCCGAACTTGTTCGTGCAGATGCGAGAGCTCGGATAGAAGATCACCTACAGACCCGGGCATTTCCTCCATAGGACGACCCGTCAGCATACCTACAGACATAACGATGTTAGTCGGCTTCTTCGCCGAACACCTTCAAAAGGATTCGTTCAAGCACTTACAGAAAATGCCGCGCCGAAGCCGCTTTTTCTCCTTCTCGGAGTCTGCAAGCTGGGCTCGAACGTCTTTTAGTTCCACGCTCAGCTTGACATTGGCGTCTTGGAGATTGTTTTTCTCCCTCCTAACCTCAATCAGCATGCGTTTGCCAGCCTCTAGCTGTCGCACGACATGCTGGTCCCCCGGATTTTCTCCGGATTCATCTGCAAAATCTATTGTTAGATCTGCAGCCACGCCGCACACTATATGGTAATCACCATTCTTTAAAGTAAAATATTACCAGCGGGAGGCTTTTTCTGTTCCTGCAATGCGGCAACAGCGGCCCGCAGTTGGGTCTTGCATTCCTCTAGCTCCTGGGACAGCCTAGTATTCTTCTCTGTAAGAAACTGCACATTAAAGATGATCCTTAAATCAGTTCCGCCAACTGTTTCAAGTCTCAGGGGCTACTGATACATATAAATCGCCAGATTTACTTACCCGTACATCCTTTACATACTGATCCGTGGCTCTGGCTAGACCATCTTGAGAAGCATGGAGGTACGCCTCTCCGGAATTAAAGGCATCAAATGCCTCTGGTGAGAAACAAGTGTCACGGAGTACGGCCCGGCGGCGCCTATGATTCATGGCGCTTTCCACTTCTGAGTTAGTAGCGGATAATCTATCTGCATCCTCTGTAGGGGGATTATCCGGCACCTGTCCCATATCGGCTTCCGCCTCTAGGTCCGGTCCTGGCGCCCGACTAGTGGAGGCGTGATCGGCAACATCGTCGGACATATTCCGGCGAGCGTTCTTTCTATTAAAGAAACACAGGTGTCATTACATTTTGAGAAAGACGACAACCACGGAGCGGGGTTTTATACCTTTTCGCCGGCGTCTCCGTCCTGACCGCCTTCCTTTTTGGCCTACCTGGCCTCGGCGCCTCTTGTTGGCGAGTTGCTGCGGGTTCGGCAGGGCGTCCCGAATGCCTTCCCTGTAAAAAATGCCATGTGTATATGGTGGGTGAAGTTTATGAAAGGGGATCCTAGTTTTTGGAGTTGGGATTTTTTTTGGTTTTTCTTACGTGCGATGCAGGGAGCAGTCCGGGATAGTCGGCCGTAATGGCCACCATGGCATCGTCGTAGCTTAACTGATAGAATTGTCGGTCTATCAGCTCCACGGAGATAACCGGTTCTTCTTCAAGTCTGGAGTCGAGGGCCCGGTCAGGGTCCTCCGGTTGTGGAGAGGAGCTGCTGACCTCCTTTATGACTTTTCGCAGTTCCTGCCGCAAACTGGCAAGGTGAATACTTACGACAAAGAATGTGGGAAAATGGAAGTAAGGGGATATAGCTTACCCAGGTTGGAGGATTGTACATGGAGAATCCATCTCGTGGCTTGATGCGGGGGAACTCCTCCTCCTCTCCCTTGAACAATTCAGACAGAATTTTGGCTAAAGCGGCAGCATCGCCCGGACCCTTACGCCCGTAGCGGGTGGCGTCATCCGCCCCGTTGAAACACCACAAGGGGTGCCCACGGTATTGAAGTGGTTGCACTCCCTGCATTATGCAAATCGACATAACTTCGGTTATTGTCAATCTAGATTGAGCCAGTGCTTTGATCCGGTTCATCAGATAGAGGACTTCTCTGTTGTCTTCCACCTGGGGGCTCCGTGGGCTCCAACTTTGGTGCTTCTTCAGAGGAGCATTGTTGAACTCAGGAAGACCCCGCCGAACAGGGTCCGGAAGGGGAACGTCCTCCATATAAAACCATTGTGAAGGCCAGTCTTCGGACGGCTTCTTCGGGGTACCGGACAGGTATCCGGTATCGGCGATGCACCATATTTCGGCTCCGCCCACTTGATAAAGTGAATCCCTCTGTGTGCGAGGGATGAGGCAAAATAGCCTTTTCCACAGCTCGAAGTGAGCCTCGCAGCCCAGGAACAACTCGTAGAGAGCAACATAGCCGGCGATATGTAGAATGGAGGCAGGGGTGAAATTGTGTAATTGGAGGCCGTAGAACTCTAGGAGCCCGCAGAGGAACGGATGAATTGGAAATCCCAGTCCCCTTAGTAAGTAAGGAACAAGGCAGACCCGTTCCCCCATGGAGGGACAGGGAAAGCTCTCCGCTTGCTCCCCGCCATTGTAGGTGGCAAGCCCGGCTCAAACGGGCACCATATATGCTGGAGGGAGAAATCCCTTGGTCTGCAGTTCGACCAATCGACTGTGTGGGACTGAACACCTCTCCCAATCACCAAGCTTAGGGATACGGGGGCGGGAGGAGGAGCTGCGGAGGTCGGCCATGCTGGAATGGATCTTTCCGAAACGCGCTCTGATGAATTCTCGCTGAGGGGAAGATGGTGTGGATCGGATCTAAGAATCCCTATCCCTTTAATAGACAATTTATTTATCTGGCTAGGGGGGCAAATGTAAAAATGCCCTGGTGCCTCATATTCGTTCGACGCATGAGAGATAGCCCTTATTGGGCACAAAAGCCAAGAGGATCAACATTTATGGGGCCGGACACTGCTTACAAACACTTGGAAATTGGAGAAGAACCCGCCTTGCAATGCCGAAGACAATACTGCGCGCCGGACTCATCGTCATTGAAGCCTGGTTCGGGGGCTACTAGGGAGTCCTAGATTAGGGGGTCTTCGGACAGCCGGACTATATCCTTTGGCCGGACTGTTGGACTATGAAGATACAAGATTGAAGACTTCGTCTCGTGTCCGGATGGGACTCTACTTGGCGTGGAAGGCAAGCTAAACAATACGGATATGTATATCTCCTCCTTTGTAACCGACCTTGGTGTAACCCTAGCCCCCTCCGGTGTCTATATAAACTGGAGGGTTTAGTCCGTAGGACAACATACAATCATACCATAGGCTAGCTTCTAGGGTTTAGCCTATCTGATCTCGTGGTAGATCTACTCTTGTACTACCCATATCATCAATATTAATCAAGCAGGACGTAGGGTTTAACCTCCATCAAGAGGGCCCGAACCTGGGTAAAACATCGTGTCCCCTGCCTCCTATTACCATCCGCCTTAGACGCACAGTTCGGGACCCCCTACCTGAGATCCGCCGGTTTTGGCAACACGACATTGGTGCTTTCATTGAGAGTTCCACTGTGCCGTCGCTAGAAGGAAGGATGCCTCATCTCGTCTTTAAAGATGGTACTACTGTTGGGGGAGCTTTGGCTGTCGGCCAAACTCTCCGGCTAGGTGGATTTATCATGACCGCCTGTTCGGCCGCCGCGCCAACGATGACTTCTCGGGTCATCGAAAATAGCCTCCACGTCAAATCGGCACTCGCCGAACAGATGGATCCAATGGAGCTCGCCTCCTTAAACGAGCTCTTGGATCGCATCGCCGCCCTGGGAGTCGCTACGGACTATGATCGGATTGGGCTTAAACCCGATCAAAGGGAGATTAACTCTCCTCCGGTCCACCATCATATTGCAGTGGTTCAAGAACAACGCGGCGACCTCTCCTCCATATTGAGGACCAACTATATTTGGATTCCTGAGCTCTCCGAGCCGGATACCCGTTCGCGGGAGGACAGCATCCAATCCCTGAACTTAGAATCAGGCAGTGGGCCAGGATTATCGGGCAACACCCCGGAACCAGAATTTCCAAAATTAGAAATTCCTCGGCCCCTGGATCCCAGATCGGGTAAGGGTTCGAATTCAATTCCACCCACCCACCCAAACATAAGCGCTCTTTCCCACATCAGGCAAGAGCCCCAGGAAACAGTACATCACTATTGGGCCAGATTCCTTCTTGCGATGACCAAGGTTAAGGACTATCGCGAGGAAGACGCAATCTTATTTTTCCGCAATAATTGCACGGATAAGGGAATCCTTAACGCCATCAACCGCCGTGAGATATCACGCTTCGCTGACTTGGCATCCATAGTACGAAAGTACTGTGCGATGGAAAGTGCCTGGATAACCAAAACAAGCTTTTGGGATAATCCGGCCCTAAATACGAACCCAGTCCGAAATAAAAGGGTGCACTATCAAAAGACACCTGGGTCAACTACCAAAAAGCAAAAACCCTCTATAGGGCATGGAACCGTACTGGAGGGATGGCTCAATGGACCCTGTAAAATTCACAATACAGAGGACGCCATACCAACACATAGCCTTAGAGCATGTTGGATACTCCGGCAAGTGGCTAAAAGCGGTGACGATCTCCTCATCCCAGATGCTGCAGAGCACCATCCCACGGATAGCAATACGGTATTAACAGTCTTCGAGACGTTCGCATCAAATAATAGGCGCAAGCAAACACTCCGCGGCATTGCCGAAATCTGCCATGTGGCAGCAATAAATTCATGGAGTGACACGGCTATCACCTTCAATGCCAGTGATGAACCTAAATTCCGAACAGCCCGAGCACCAGCTCCACTGGTCCTCAGCCCAATCGTGGACGGCTTTCGACTCACCAAAGTACTCATGGACGGCGGCAGTGGATTAAACCTCATCTATGAAGAAACTCTTCAAAAGATGGAAATCGACTGGAACCGCATTAAGCAAAGTAGCACAACCTTTAGAGGAATCATCCCTAGTCGGGAAGCATGCTGTACTGGAAAAATCACACTAGATGTGGTATCTGGCACGCGGATAATTACAGGTCCGAAGAAATTACATTCCAAGTGGCCCTGTTCAGCAGTGGTTATCACGCTCTTTTAGGACGGGAGGCGTTCACAATATTCCAAGTCGTACCCCATTACGGGTACATGAAGCTCAAAATTACCGGGCCCAACGGAATCATCACTCTCGCCAGTGATCTGGACACAGCACTCCGCGCCGAAAACAAAACAGCTGCACTGGCCCTCGAGGCATTATCCGAAGCCCTCTCGGCCGAGGAATTAACCACACTATGCTCCACGGTAGACAGGGACGATGTGATACTCGACAAGAGATCCAAGTCCGCCTCTTTTAAACCAGCGGATGAAATAGTCAAATTCCAAGTCCACCCAACGGGCCCTGCAAAAACAGCCTCCATCGGGGCACAGTTAAACCCCGCTGTGGACGCCGCACTATAAGAGTTCCTGCGCGAGAATTGGGACATATTCGCCTAGCATCCCACAGATATGCCAGGAATCCCACGCAGGCTGGTTGAGCATAGCCTCAATATCCTAAAGGGATTCAAGCCGGTCAAGCAAGTTCTTCGGCGTTTCTCCGAACCTAAGAGACAGGCCATGAAAGAGGAACTAGCCAAGTTATTGGAGGCCGGATTCATCAGAGAAATAAAACACCCAGACTGGCTAGCAAACCTGGTGATGGTACCAAAGAAGGATAAATCCTGGCACCTTTGTGTCGATTTCAAGGACCTTAATAAACCTTGCCCAAAGGACCCCTTCCCCCTTCCCCGCATCGATCAAATTATTGATGCTACCGCAGGACACGAGTCATTGTGTTTCCTCGACGCATACTCCGGTTACCACCAAATCAAGATGGCGGAGTCCGACCAAGCCGCAACGGCATTCATCACACCATACGGTCCCTTCTGTTTTAACACAATGCCTTTTGGGCTCAAAAACGCCGGCGCAACATATCAGCGCATGATTCAGACATGTCTGGAGAAACAAATCAAAAAAACAGTAGAGGCATACGTAGACGATGTGGTCATCAAAACCAAACATGTCGACTCTTTGATAGACGACTTGAGGCTCACATTCGACAACCTCCGAACATACGACATCAAGCTCAATCCGGAAAAATGCGTTTTCGGCATACCAGCCGGAAAGCTCCTGGGTTTCATTGTCTCTAGTTGAGGTATTGAAGCTAATCCGGCCAAAATATAAGCTTTGTCACAGTTGGCTACCCCAACAGACATCAAACAAATCCAGAAGTTAACTGGATGTGTGGCGGCTCTAATCCGCTTTATCTCCCGGTTAGGAGAAAAGGCTTTACCCCTTTATCGCCTCCTTTGGCGCACCGAACACTTCGAGTGGACGGACACGGCCACAGCCGTACTGGAAGAAATAAAAGCCATTTTGGCAACCAACCCAATCCTGGCTGTGCCAAACATCGGCGAACCAATGTTGTTGTACATTGCGGCAACTCATCAAGTTGTCAGCGCAGTGCTTGTTGTCGAACGAGAAGCAGATGGACATAAATTCCCTCTTCAAAAGCCGGTATACTATGTATCCACTGTCCTCGCTCCATGCAAATCACGGTACCCACATTATCAAAAGATAGCCTATGCGGTATTCATGGCATCCCGGAAGCTGCGACACTACTTTCAAGAGTGTTCGATTACAGTAGCCTCGGAAGTGCCACTTAATGATATTATAAACAACCGCGACGCTACGGGTCGGATTGCCAAATGGGCCATCGAGCTCCTCCCGTTTGACATAACATACAAACCTCGATGAGCCATTAAGTCGCAAGTGTTGGCCGACTTCGTCGCCGAATGGACGGAGGCCGAACTCCCTAAAGAGTACGGCGCATACTCCAATTGGATCATGCACTTCGGCGGTTCTAAAATGTTGGCCGGTCTAGGGGCTGGCCTCGTCCTGACGTCCCCAACCGGAGATACCGTTCAGTACGTACTACAAATACTGTACACAGACTCCAACAACGCAGCCGAATATGAAGCTCTGTTGCATGGTCTTCGGATGGCAGTCTCCATGGGCATTCAACGCCTCCAGGTGCGCGGGGATTCAAACCTCGCAATATCCCAAATAAATGGAGACTTTGATGCCAAGGATCTGAAAATGGCGGCCTATCGAAACGCCGTCCTAAAAATGTCAGCTCGGTTCGAGGGGCTCGAATTTCACCACGTGGCTCGGGAAAACAATCAGGCGGTGGATATCCTCGCCCGCATCAGCGCTAAACGTGACGCCCCCCCCAACATATTTTTGGAGAGGCTGTTCAAGCCATCCGTAGTATGGGAAGGGGACACTGGTAACAACAGCCTGGACCCGACCAAAATACCCGATACCGAACACTCTGACACAATCGGTGGCTCCACCACCGAAATAACACCTTCAGCCCACGTAATAATGGCCATAATAGCCTCATGGACAGAACCATTCATGGCCTACCTAACTAGACAGGAACTTCCGGAGGACCAAAATGAGGCACGCTGCATAGTGCGGCGATCTAAGGCCTACAGGGTCCATGAGGGAGAATTGTACAAAAAAGCACTACCGGAGTCCTTCAAAGGTGCATCTCCGAAGAGGAAGGGCAGAACCTTCTGGTAGAAATTCACGCCAGACTCGGCGGTCACCATGCCACAGCCCGGGCTCTTGTGAGCAAGGCCTTCCGTACAGATTCTATTGGCCAACGGCCCGGGCGGATGCACAGGACTTGGTCCAACGTTGCACCGGTTGCCAGCTCTTTGCAAATCAAAGCCACATGCCACCCACCGCCCTCCAAACAATCCCCATTACATGGCCCTTTGCGGTCTGGGGGCTTGACATGGTTGGACCCCTTAAAGGGGGAACCCACAAGAAAAAATACTTACTGGCCATGGTGGATAAATTCACCAAATGGATAGAGGCCAAACCTGTTAAAACAGCTGAATCCGGACCGGTGATAGACTTCATATCCGGGGTCGTACACCGTTATGGCATCACCCACAGCATCATCACTGATAACGGCACGAATTTCACTGTCGATGAGGTAAAACTCTGGTGCAGCAAAATGGGCATCAAGCTCGATTATGCCTCAGTCTATCACCCACAAACCAACGGCCAAGTGGAGCGCGCGAACGGTCTTATCATGAGCGGCATTAAACCCAGGCTAGTGCGGTCCTTAACGGAGTCTAACACACACCGGGTAGAGGATCTTAACTCCGTTCTGGGTGTTGCGGACCACGCCGAACCGTAGTACCGGATATACACCCTTCTTTAAGGTGTACGGCGCAGAGGCAGTCGTGCCCTGTGACATAATTCATGACTCACCTCGAGTGCGCATGTACGAAGAAAGAGAAGCCGAGCTTGATCGGCAGGACAATCTGGACACCTTGGAGGAGGAGCATGACGTGGCAAAAGCCCGTTCCGCATTTGATTAGCAACAAGCTCGCAGATACCAAAGCAGAGAAGTACGGGCCAAAACTTATAGCGTTGGCGAACTAGTTCTACGTATGCCGGATAAGAAAAAGAACAAGCTCGAGCCCAAATGGGAAGGTCCCTTCATTATTGACCAAGTTCTGACCGGTGGAGCGTACCGACTACGGGATGCATCGACTAATCGACTCGAGCCGAACCCATGGAACGCAGCCAGGCTCCGAAGATTCTACGCCTAGCGCCGGACCCTGTGTTCGTCCCATTCCTCTGTCCATTTTTTATACATTATCTGTTTTGTTTTTCTTTCTTTTATTCTTTCTCCAGGCCTTCAAAGGCCCACTTGCGCCTCGTTTGCACATTACAGATGCGCTAGCCGCACTCATCATACCTGGGGGCTTCTTTAACCGAAGCCTGTTTATTTGTTTGGGCCTCGTACCCCGCACATGTGTTATGCTTCCACATGTACCTTTTTTTCGCCATTATATGCATCGATATGACTTAAGTTTTGGCCAAGCTGGGTTGCCTGGCTCTTGTATTCATGCCCTACGTTCTCGATAATTCGGCTAGGGCATAAGGGGAGCACCTCTGCGATTGTTACTGCCGAGTCAGCCGGATGTGTACCTCAGACTGGGTGAAGCCAAAAGCTAGCGTTCTTAAGGGAATATTCGGTCGGCGAACAAAAGATGATTTTTATTTATTTTCCATATCTGCCCCCAGATGTTTTTTCCTGCATTTCCTATCGCAGTCCGGACATGCACTTTAGGGCATGCTCGCCCAGGGAAAGGAACCCTTAACGGAACTATTCTCCCTGGAAGATGTTTCTTACTACCCATGTAATATGACACAACTAGTTGGGCACTTGTCTGTTCAAGCACCAATGACCCCTACGCCTGGTCTCCACGCATACCCCAGTTCTTATATAACTGAGCAAGTATTCGGATACACTCCGGACTATCGGGTCCCGAGGTTGAAGTGAAAAGGTCCGCCATGACAAATGATCTACAATCCGGCTAGAAGGCATTATACATGTCACTTTAATTACATAGTCATGCAGACTGACTAAATTCCTCCTCTATACCATCCAACAGGCGGTCTAGCCTACAATCCTGTTGGGAATACTTTGCAGCTAATTCTACTTGCCCATAAACTAAGCTAACGGGGATCTCTTTTCCGTCGGGCCCCACAGGACCGACCTCGGCCATGTGATTTGGGTCAGCCTTGGTGTACCGCGTCTTCACCATGGCCCAGGCTTCTCGGGCACCTTGTCGACAGGCTGATATCTTCCATAATCGGAAGCACCGCCGTGCTCCCTTGAGCTTCTCCATAAGCTCTGCAACGCCTTCTAGCAGGGAGGCGGATGGACACAAGGCATGGGCAACACCTTGCATCACTTGCGGAACTTGTTCGTGCAGATGCGAGAGCTCAGATAGAAGATCACCTGCAGACCCAGGCATTTCCTCCGCAGGACGACCCGTCCGCATACCTATAGACATAACGTTGTTAGTTGGCTTCTTTGCCGAACTCCTTCAAAAGGATTCGTTCAAGCACTTACTGAAAAGCCACGCCAAAGCCGCTTTTTCTCCTTCTCAGAGTCTGCAAGCTGGGCTCGAACGTCTTTTAGTTCCACGCTTAGCTTGACATTGGCGTCTTGGAGATTGTTTTTCGCCCGCCTAACCTCAGTCAGCACGCGTTTGCCAGCCTCTAGCTGTCGCACGACATGCTGGTCCCCCGGATTTTCTCCGGATTCATCTGCAAAATCTATTATTAGATCTACAGCCACGCCGCACACTATATGGTAACCATCATTCTTTAAAGTAAAATGTTACCAGCGGGAGGCTTTTTCTGTTCTTGCAATGCGGCAACAGCGGCCCGCAGTTGGGTCTTGCATTCCTCCAGCTCCTGGGACAGCCTAGTATTCTTCTCTATAAGAACCTGCACATTAAAGATGATCCTTAAATCAGTTCTGCTAACTGTTTCAAGTCTCAGGGGCTACTGATACATATAAATCTCCAGATTTACTTACCCGCACATCCTTTACATACTGATCCATGGCTCTGGCTAGACCATCTTGAGCAGCACGGAGGTACGCCTCTCCGGAATTAAAGGCATTAAATGCCTCTGGTGAGAAACAAGCGTCATGGAGTACGGCCCGGCGGCGCCTATGATTCATGGCGCTTTCCACTTCTGAGTTAGTAGCAGATAATCTATCTGCATCCTCTGTAGGGGGATTATCCGGCACCTGCCCCATATCGGCTTCCGCCTCTATGTCCGGTCCTGGCGCCCGACTGGTGGAGGCGTGATCGGCAACATCGCCGGACATATTCCGGCGAGTGTTTTTTCTATTAAAGAAACACGGGTGTCATTACATTTTGAGAAAGACGACAACCACGGAGCGGGGCTTTTATACCTTTTCGCCAGCGTCTCCGTCCTGACCGCCTTCCTTTTTGGCCTACCCGGCCTCGGCGCCTCTTGTTGGCGAGTTGTTGCAGGTTCGGCAGGGCGTCCCAAATGCCTTCCCTGTAAAAAAAAATGCCATGTGTATATGGTGGGTGAAGTGTATGAAAGGGGATCCTAGTTTTTGGAGTTGGGATTTTTTTGTTTTTCTTACGTGCGATGCAGGGAGCAGTCCGGGATAGTCGGCCGTAATGGCCACCATGGCATCGTGACAGCTTAACTGATAGAACTGCCGGTCTATCAGCTCCATGGAGATAACCGGATCTTCTTCAAGTTCGGAGTCGAGGGCCTGGTCAGGGTCCTCCGGTTGTGGAGAGGGGCTGCTGACCTCCTTTATGGCTTTTCGCAGTTCCTGCCGCAAACTGGCAAGGTGAATACTTACGACAAAGAATGTGGGAAAATGGAAGTAAGGGGATATAGCTTACCCAGCTTGGAGGATTGTACATGGAGAATCCATCCCGTGGCTTGATGCGGGTGAACTCCTCCTCCTCTCCTTTGAACAATTCGGACAGAATTTTGGCTAAAGCGGCAGCATCGCCCGGACCCTTACACCCGTAGCGGGTGGCGTCATCCGCCCCGTTGAAACACCACAAGGGGTGCCCACGGTATTGAAGTGGTTGCACTCCCCGCATTATGCAAATCGACATAACTTCGGTTATTGTCAATCCGGCTTGAGCCAGTGCTTTGATCTGGTTCATCAGATAGAGGACTTCTCTGTTGTCTTCCACCTAGGGACTCCGTGGGCGCCAACTTCGGTGCTTCTTCAGAGGAGCAGTGTTGAACTCAGGAAGACCCCGCCGAATAGGGTCCGGAAGGGGAACGTCCTCCATATAAAACTATTCTGAAGCCCAGTCTTCGGACGGCTTCTTCGGGGTACCGGACAGGTATCCGGTATCGGTGATGCGCCATATTTCGGCTCCGCCCACTTGATAAAGTGATTCCCTCTGTGTGCGAGGGACGAGGCAAAATAGCCTTTTCCATAGCTCGAAGTGTGCCTCGCAGCCCAGGAACAACTCGCAGAGAGCAACATAGTCGGCGATATGTAGAATGGAGGCAGGGGTGAAATTGTGTAATTGGAGGCCGTAGAACTCCAGGAGCCCGCGGAGGAATGGATGAATTGGAAATCCCAGTCCCCTTAGTAAGTAAGGAACAAGGCAGACCCGTTCCCCCATGGAGGGACAGGGAAAGCTCTCCGCTTGCTCCTCGCCATTGTAGGTGGCAAGCCTGGCTCGAACGGGCACCATATACGCTGGAGGGAGAAATCCCTTAGTCTGCAGTTCGACCAATCGACTGTGTGGGACTGAACACCTCTCCCAATCACCAAGCTTAGGGCTACGGGGGCGGCAGGAGGAGCTGCGGAGGTCGGCCATGCTGGAATGGATCTTTCCGAAATGCGCTCTGATGAATTCTCGCTGAGGGGAAGATGGTGTGGATCGGATCTAAGAATCCCTATCCCTTTAATAGATAATTTATTTATCTGGCTAGGGGGGAAAATGTAAAAATGCCCTGGCTCCTCGTATTCATTCGACGCATGAGAGATAGCCCTTATTGTGCACAGAAGCCAAGAGGATCAACATTTATGGGGCCGGACACTGCTTACAAACACTTGGAAATTGGAGAAGAACCTGCCTTGCAATGCCGAAGACAATACTGCGCGCCGGACTCATCGTCATTGAAGCCTGGTTCGGGGGCTACTGAGGGAGTCCTGGATTAGGGGGTCTCCGGACAGCCGGACTATATCCTTTGGCCGGACTGTTGGACTATGAAGATACAAGATTGAAGACTTCGTCTCGTGTCGGGATGGGACTCTACTTGGTGTGGAGGGTTTAGTCCGTATGACAACATACAATCATACCATAGGCTAGCTTCTAGGGTTTAGCCTCTTTGATCTTGTGGTAGATCTACTCTTGTACTACCCATATCATCAATATTAATCAAGCAGGACGTAGGGTTTTACCTCCACCAAGAGGGCCCGAACATGGGGAAAACATCGTGTCCCCTGCCTCCTGTTACCATCTATCTTAGACGCACAGTTCGGGACCCCCTACCCGAGATCTGCCGATTTTGACACCGACAACAGGCAAGAACCCTTTCTTTGCCTGATCCATTTCGAACTTCTTCAAAACTTTATCAAGGTATGTGCTTTGTGAAAGTCCAATTAAGCATCTTGATCTATATCTATAGATCTTGATGCCCAATATATAAGCAGCTTCACCGAGGTATTTCGTTGAAAAATTCTTATTTAAGTATCCTTTTATGCTATTGAGAAATTCAGTATCATTTCCGATCAACAATATGTCATCTACATATAAGATCAGAAATGCTACGGAGCTCCCACTCACTTTATCGTAAATACAGGCTTCTCCAAAAGTCTGTATAAAACCATATGCTTTGATCACACTATCAAACAATATATTCCAACTCCGAGAGGCTTGCACCAGTCCATAAATGGATCGCTGGAGCTTCCACACTTTGTTAGTACCTTTTGGATCGACAAAACCTTCTGGTTGCATCATATACAATTCTTCTTTAAGATATCCATTAAGGAATGCAGTTTTGACATCCATTTGCCAAATTTCATAATCATAAAATGCGGCAATTGCTAACATGATTTGAACGGACTTAAGCATCGCTACGGGTGAGAAGGTCTCATCGTAGTCAACTCCTTGAACTTGTCGAAAACCTTTTGCAACAAGTCGAGCTTTGTAGACAGTAATATTACCGTCAGCGTCAGTCTTCTTCTCGAAGATCCATTTATTCTCTATGGTCTGGCGATCATCGGGCAAGTCAATGAAAGTCCATACTTTGTTCTCATACATGGATCCCATCTTAGATTTCATGGCCTCAAGCCATTTTGCGGAATCTGGACTCATCATCGCTTCCTCATAGTTCGTAGGTTCGTCATGGTCAAGTAACATGACTTCCAGAACAGGATTACCGTACCACTCTGGTGCGGATCTTACTCTGGTTGACCTACGAGGTTCGGTAGTAACTTTATCAGAAGTTTCATGATCATCATCATTAGCTTCCTCACTTACTGGTGTAGGAATCACTGGAACTGATTTCAGTGATGAACTACTTTCCAATAAGGGAGTAGTTACAATTACCTCGTCAAGTTCTACTTTCCTCCCACTCACTTCTTTCGAGAGAAACTCCTTCTCTAGAAAGGATCCATTCTTAGCAATGAATATCTTGCCTTCGGATATGTGATAGAAGTTGTACCCAACAGTTTCCTTTGGGTATCCTATGAAGACACACTTCTCTGATTTGGGTTCGAGCTTATCAGGTTGAAGCTTTTTCACATAAGCATCGCAGCCCCAAACTTTAAGAAACGACAACTTGGGTTTCTTGCCAAACCACAGTTCATAATGTGTCGTCTCAACGGATTTAGATAGTGCCCTATTTAACGTGAATGCAGCTGTCTTTAAAGCGTAACCCCAAAACAATAGCGGTAAATCAGTGAGAGACATCATAGATCGCACCATATCTAGTAAAGTATGATTACGACGTTTGGACACACCATTACGCTGTGGTGTTCCAGGTGGCGTGAGTTGTGAAAATATTCCGCATTGTTTCAAATGAAGTCCAAACTCATAACTCAAATATTCGCCTCCACGATCAGATCGTAGAAACTTGATTTTTCTTCTTATGATGATTTTCCACTTCACTCTGAAATTCTTTGAACTTTTCAAATGTCTCAGACTTATGTTTCATTAAGTAGATATACCCATATATGCTCAAATCATCTGTGAAGGTGAGAAAATAACGATACCCGCCGCGAGCCTCAATATTCATTAGACCACATACATCAGTATCAATGATTTCCAGCAAATCTGTTGCTCGCTCCATTGTTCCAGAGAACGGTGTTTTAATCATCTTGCCCATGAGGCAAGGTTCGTAAGTACCAAGTGATTCATAATCAAGTGATTCCAGAAGTCCATCAGAATGGAGTTTCTTCATGCGCTTTACACCAATATGACCTAAATGGCAGTGCCATAAATAAGTTGCACTATCATTATCAACTCTGCATCCTTTGGCTTCAATACTATGAACATGTGTATCACTACTATCATGATTTAGTAAAAATAGACCACTCATCAAGGGTGCATGACCATAAAAGATATTACTCATATAAATAGAACAACCATTATTCTCTAATTTAAATGAATAACCGTCTCGCATCAAACAAGATCCATATATAATGTTCATGCTCAACGCTCGCCCCAAATAACAATTATTTAGGTCTAATACTAATCCTGAAGGTAGATGTAGAGGTAGCGTGCCGACAGCGATCACATCGACTTTGGAACCATTTCCCACGTGCATCGTCACCTCGTCCTTAGCCAATCTTCGCTTAATCCGTAGCCCCTGTTTCGAGTTGCAAATGTTAGCAACTGAACCGGTATCAAATACCCAAGCACTACTGCGAGCATTAGTAAGGTACACATCAATAACATGTATATCAAATATACCTTTCACTTTGCCATCCTTCTTCTCCGCCAAATACTTGGGGCAGTTCCGCTTCCAGTGACCAGTTCCTTTGCAGTAGAAGCACTCAGTCTCAGGCTTAGGTCCACACTTGGGTTTCTTCACTTGAGCAGCAACTGGCTTGCTGTTCTTCTTGAAGTTCCCCTTCTTCCCTTTACCCTTTTTCTTGAAACTAGTGGTCTTGTTAAGCATCAACACTAGATGCTCCTTCCTGATTTCTACCTCCGCAGCCTTTAGCATTGCGAAGAGCTCGGGAATCGTCTTATCCATCCCTTGCATATTATAGTTCATCACGAAGCTCTTGTAGCTTGGTGGCAGTGATTGAAGAACTATGTCAATGACACTATCATCAGGAAGATTAACTCCCAGTTGAGTAAGTGGTTGTGGTACCTAGACATTCTGAGTATATGTTCACTGACAGAACTATTCTCCTCCATCTTACAACTATAGAACTTATTGGAGACTTCATATCTCTCAATCCGGGTATTTTCTTGAAATATTAACTTCAACTCCTGGAACATCTCATATGCTCCATGACGTTCAAAACGTCGTTGAAGTATCGGTTCTAAGCCGTAAAGCATGGCACACTGAACTATCGAGTAGTCATCAGCTTTGCTCTGATAGGTGTTCATAACATCTAGCGTTGGTCCTGCAGCGGGTTTGTCACCTAGCGGTGCTTCCAGGACGTAATTCTTTTATGCAGCAATGCGGATAATCCTCAAGTTACGGACCCAGTCCATGTAATTGCTACCATCATATTTCAACTTATCTTTCTCTAGGAACGCGTTAAAATTCAGCGGAACAACAGCACGGGCCATCTATCTACAACAACATAGACATGCAAAATACTATCAGGTACTAAGTTCATGATAAATTAAAGTTCAATTAATCAAATTACTTAAGAACTCCCACTTAGATAGACATCTCTCTAATCATCTAAGTGATCACATGATCCATATCAACTAAACCATGTCCGATCATCACGTGAGATGGAGTAGTTTTCAATGGTGAACATCACTATGTTGATCATATCTACTATATGATTCACGCTCGACCTTTCGGTCTCAGTGTTCCGAGGCCATATCTGCATATGCTAGGCTCGTCAAGTTTAACCTGAGTATTCTGTGTGTGCAAAAATGGCTTGCACCCGTTGTATGTGAACATAGAGCTTATCACACCCGATCATCACGTGGTGCCTCAGCACGATGAACTTTCGCAACGGTGCATACTCAGGGAGAACACTTATACCTTGAAATTTAGTGAGAGATCATCTTATAATGCTACCGTCAATATAAGCAAAATAAGATGCATAAAGGATAAACATCACATGCAATCAATATAAGTGATATGATATGGCCATCATCATCTTGTGCCTTTGATCTCCATCTCCAAAGCACCGTCATGATCACCATCGTCATTGGCTTGACACCTTGATCTCCATCGAAGCATCCTTGTCGTCTCGCCAACTATTGCCTCTACGACTATCGCTACCGCTTAGTGATAAAGTAAAGCAATTACATGGCGATTGCATTTCATACAATAAAGCGACAAGCATATGGCTCCTGCCAGTTGCCGATAACTGTGTTACAAAACATGATCATCTCATACAAAAAAATTAGCATTATGTCTTGACCATATCACATCACAACATGCCCTGCAAAAACAAGTTAGACGTCCTCTACTTTGTTGTTGCAAGTTTTATGTGGCTGCTACAGGCTGAGCAAGAACCGTTCTTACCTACGCATCAAAACCACAACGCGATATAGTGATTTCTTGTTGATCTTCAAAAAGAACCATGTTCATTGAATCCGATTCAACTAAAGCTGGAGAAATAGACACCCACTAGCCACCTATGTGCAAAGCACGTCGGTAGAACTAGTCTCGCGTAAGCATACGCGTAATGTCGGTCTGGGCCGCTTCATCCAACAGTGTCGATGAATCAAGAATCAACTAGTGACGGCAAGCAATATGTATATACCCACACCCACAACTCCTTTGTGTTCTACTCGTGCATATAACATCTACGCATAAACCTGGCTCGGATGCCACTGTTGGGCAATGCAGTAGTTTCAAAAAAACTCCTACGCATGATACGTCTCCAACGTATCTATAATTTTTGATTGTTCCATGCTATTATAATATTTGTTTTGGATGTTAATGGGATTTATTTTACACTTTTATATTATTTTTGGGACTAACCTATTAACCCAAGGCCCAGTGTAAATTGCTATTTTTTGCCTATTTCAGTGTTTCGCAGAAAAGGAATATCAAACGGAATCCAAACGGAATGAAACCTTCGGGAACGTGATTTTTGGAACAAACGTGATCTAGAGGACTTGGAGTGGACATCAAGAAACGAACGAGGTGTCCATGAGGCAGGGGGCGCCTACCCCCCTGGGCGCACCCTCCCCCTCGTGGGCCCCTCGTGGCTCAACCGACCTACTTCTTCCTCCTATATATACTCATATACCCTGAAAACATCGAGGAGCACCATGAAACCCAATTTCCACCGCCGCAACCTTCTGTAACCAAGAGATCCCATCTTAGGGCCTTTTCCGGAGCTCCGCCGGAGGGGGCAACGGTCACGGAGGGCCTCTACATCAACTCCATGGCCTCTCTGATGATGTGTGAGTAGTTTACTTCAGACCTTCGGGTCCATAGTTATTAGCTAGATGGCTTCTTCTCTCTCTTTGAATCTCAATACAAAGTTCTCCTCGATCTTCTTGGAGATCTATTCGATGTAACTCTTTTGCGGTGTGTTTGCCGAGATCCGATGAATTATGAGTTTATGATCAAGTCTATCTATGACCAATATTTCATTCTTCTCTGAAATCTTTTATGCATGATTGGTTATCTTTGCAAGTCTCTTAGAATTATCAGTTTGGTTTGGCCTACTAGATTGATCTTTCTTGCAATAGGAGAAGTGCTTAGCTTTGGGTTCAATCTTGCGGTGCTTGATCCAAGTGACAGAAAGGGAAACGACATGTATTGTATTGTTGCCATCGAGGATAAAAAGATGGGATTTATATCATATTGCTTGAGTTTATCCCTCTACATCATGTCATCTTACCTAATGTGTTACTCTGCTCTTATGAACTTAATACTCTAGATGCATGTTGGATAGTGGTCGATGTGTGGAGTAATAGTAGTAGATGCGGGCAGGAGTCGGTCTACTTGTCACGGACGTGATGCCTATATACGTGATCATGCCTAGATATTCTCATAATTATTCTCTCTTCTATCAATTGCTCGATAGTAATTTGTTCACCCACCGTAATACTTATGCTATCTTGAGAGAAGCCACTAGTGAAACCTATGGCCCCCGGGTCTATTCTGTTGGGGAACGTAGTAATTTCAAAAAAATCCTACGCACACACATCATCATGGTGATGCATAGCAACGAGAGGGGAGAGTGTGTCCATGTACCCTTGTAGACCAAAAGCGGCAGCGTTAGCACAACGCGGTTGATGTAGTCGTATGTCTTCACGATTCGACCGATCCAAGTACCGAACGCACGGCACCTCCGAGTCCAGCACACGTTTAGCTCGATGACGTCCCACGAACTCCGATCTAGCAGATATTCACAGGAGAGTTCCGTCAGCAGGACAGCGTGATGACGGTGATGATGATGCTACCGACGCAGGCCTTCGCCTAAGCACCGCTACGATATGATAGACGTGGATTATGGTGGAGGGGGCCACCGCACACGGCTGGGAGAGATCAACAGATCAACTTGTGTGTCTAGAGGTGCCCCCCTGCCCCCGTATATAAAGGAGCAAGGGGGGAGGTCGGCCGACCCCTGTAGGCATTCCAGGAGGAGGATTCCTCCTCCTAGTAGGAGTAGGACTCCCCTCTTTCCTACTCCTAGGGGAGTCCAACTCCTACTAGGACGGGGAAAGGAAGGGGAGAGGGAGAAGGAAAGGGGGGCGCCCCCCCGCCTCTCCTAGTCCAATTCGGACCAGAGGGGGAGGGGCACGCGGCCTGCCCTAGGCCAGCCCTCTCTCTACCCACTAAGGCCCATAAGGCCCACTATTTCTCCTGGGGGGTCCGGTAACCCTCCGACACTCCGGTTTTCTTCGAAACCACTCGGAACACTTCCGGTGTCCGAATATAGTCGTCCAATATGTCAATCTTTACGTCTCGACCATTTTGAGACTCCTCATCATGTCCATGATCATATCTGGGACTCTGAACTACCTTCGGTACATCAAAACACAAAAACTCATAATACCGATCGTCACTGAACTTTAAGCGTGCGGACCCTACGGGTTCGAGAACTATGTAGACATGACAGAGACACATCTCCGGTCAATAACCAATAGCGGAACCTGGATGCTCATATTGGCTCCCACATATTCTACGAAGATATTTATCGGTCAAACCGCATAACAACATACATTGTTCCCTTTGTCATCGGTATGTTACTTGCCCGAGATTCGATCGTCGGTATGTCAATACCTAGTTCAATCTCGTTACCGGTAAGTCTCTTTACTCGTGCCGTAATACATCATCTCACAACTAACTCATTAGTACAATGCTTGCAAGGCTTATAGTGATGTGCATTACCGAGTGGGCCCAGAGATACCTCTCCGACAATCAAAGTGACAAATTCCTAATCTTGATCTATGCCAACTCAACAAGTACCATCGGAGACACCTGTAGAGCACCTTTATAATCACCCAGTTACGTTGTGACGTTTGGTAGCACACAAAGTGTTCCTCCGGTAATCGGGAGTTGCATAACCTCATACTCATAGCAACATGTATGAGTCATGAAGAAAGCAATAGCAGTAAACTAAACGATCAAGTGCTAAGCTAACGGAATTGGTCAAGTCAATCACATCATTCTCCTAATGATGTGATCCCGTTAATCAAATGACAACTCATGTCTATGGTTAGGGAACTTAACCATCTTTGATTAATGAGCTAGTCAAGTAGAGGCATACTAGTGAGACTCTGTTTGTCTATGTATTCACACATGTACTAAGTTTCCGGTTAATACAATTCTAGCATGAATAATAAACATTTATCATGATATGAGGAAATAAATAATAACTTTATTATTGCCTCTAGGGCATATTTCCTTCAGTCTCCCACTTGCAATAGAGTCAATAATCTAGATTACACAGTAATGATTCTAACACCCATGGAGCCTTGGTGCTGATCATGTTTTGCTCATGAGAGAGGCTTAGTCAACGGGTCTGCAACATTCATATTCGTATGTATCTTGCAAATCTCTATGTCTCCCACCTGGACTTGATCGTGGATGGAATTGAAGCGTCTCTTGATGTGCTTGGTTCTCTTGTGAAATCTGGATTCCTTTGCCAAGGCAATTGCACCAGTATTGTCACAAAAGATTTTCATTGGACCCGATGCACTAGGTATGACACCTAGATCGGATATGAACTCCTTCATCCAGACTCCTTCATTTACTGCTTCCGAAGTAGCAATGTACTCCACTTCACACATAGATCCCGCCACGACGCTTTGTTTAGAACTGCTCCAACTGACATCTCCATCGTTCAATATAAACACGCATCCGGTTTGCGATTTAGAATCGTCCGCATCAGTGTCAAAGCTTGCATCAACGTACCCATTTATGATGAGCTCTTTGTCACCCCCATCAACAAGAAACATATCCTTAGTCCTTTTCACGTATTTCAGGATGTTCTTGACCGTTGTACAGTGATCCACTCCTGGATTACTTTGGTACCTCCCTGCTAAACTAATAGCAAGGCACACATCGGGTCTAGTACACAGCATTGCATACGCGATAGAGCCTATGGCTGAACCATAGGGAACATCTTTCATTTTCTCTATATCTTCTGCAGTGGTCGGGCATTGAGTCTTACTCAAGTTCACACCTTGTAACACAGGCAAGAACCCTTTCTTTGCCTGATCCATTTTTAACTTCTTCAAAACTTTGTCAAGGTATGTGCTTTGTGAAAGTCCAATTAAGCATCTTGATCTATCTTTATAGATCTTGACGCCCAATATGTAAGCAGCTTCACCAAGGTCTTTCATTGAAAAACTCTTATTCAAATATCCTTTTATGCTATCCAGAAATTCTATATCATTTCCAATCAACAATATCTCATCCACATATAATATTAGAAATGCTACAGAGCTCCCACTCACTTTCTTGTAAATACAAGCTTCTCCAAAAGTCTGTATAAAACCATATGCTTTGATCACACTATCAAAACATGTATTCCAACTCCGAGAGGCTTGCACCAGTCCATAAATGGATCGCTAGAGCTTGCATACTTTGTTAGCACCCTTTGGAACAATGAAACCTTCAGGTTGCATCATATACAACTCGTCTTCCAGAAATCCATTCAGGAATGCAGTCTTTACATCCATTTGCCAAATTTCATAATCATAAAATGCGGCAATAGCTAACATGATTCGGACAGACTTAAGCATCGCTACGGGTGAGAAGGTCTCATCATAGTCAACTCCTTGAACTTGTCGAAAACCTTTTGCAACAAGTCGAGCTTTGTAGACAGTAACATTACCATCAGCGTTTGTCTTCTTCTTGAAGATCCATTTATTCTCGATGGCTTGCCGATCATCGGGCAAGTCAACCAAAGTCCACACTTTATTCTCATACATGGATCCCATCTCAGATTTCATAGCTTCTAGCCATTTTGCGGAATCTGGGCTCATCATCGCTTCCTCATAGTTCGTAGGTTCTTCATTGAACAGCAACATGACCTCCAGAACAGGATTACCGTACCACTCTGGTGCGAATCTTACTCTGGTTGACCTACGAGGTTCGGTAGTAATTTGATCTGAAGTTTCATGATCATCATCATTAGCTTCCGCACTAATTGGTGTAGGTGTGACAGGAACCGGTTTCTGTGATGAACTACTTTCCAATAAGGGAGTAGGTACAGTTACCTCATCAAGTTCTACTTTCCTCCCACTCACTTCTTTGAAGAGAAACTCCTTCTCTAGAAAGGATCTATTCTTAGCAACAAAAGCCTTACCTTCGGATCTGTGATAGAAGGTGTACCCAACTGTTTCTTTTGGGTATCCTATGAAGACACATTTCTCCGATTTGGGTTCGAGCTTATCGGGTTGAAGGTTTTTCACATAAGCGTCGCAGCCCCAAACTTTAAGAAACGACAACTTTGGTTTCTTGCCAAACCACACTTCATAAGGAGTCGTCTCAACGGATTTAGATGGTGCCCTATTTAACGTGAATGCAGCCGTCTCTAAAGCATAACCCCAAAACGATAGCGGTAATTCAGTAAGAGACATCATAGATCACACCATATCTAGTAAAGTACGATTACAACGTTCGGACACACCATTACGCTGTGGTGTTCCCGATGGCGTGAGTCGCGAAACTATTCTGCATTGTTTCAAATGAAGACTAAACTCGTAACTCAAATATTCTCCTCCATGATAAGATCATAGAAACTTTATTTTCTTGTTACGATGATTTTCCACTTCACTCTGAAATTCTTTGAACTTTTCAAATGTTTCAGACTTATGTTTCATCGAGTAGATATACCCATATCTGCTCAAATCATCTGTGAAGGTGAGAAAATAACGATATCCGCCACGAGCCTCAACATTCATCGGACCACATACATCAGTATGTATGATTTCCAACAAATCTGTTGCTCGCTCCATTCTTCCGGAGAACGGTGTTTTAGTCATCTTGCCCATGAGGCATGGTTCGCAAGTACCAAGTGATTCATAATCAAGTGATTCCAAAAGTCCAACAGAATGGAGTTTCTTCATGCGCTTTACACCAATATGACCCAAACGGCAGCGCCACAACTAGGTTTCACTATCATTATCAACTCTGCATCTTTTAGCTTCAATACTATGAATATGTGTATCTTCACTATCGAGATTCAAAAAGAATAGACCACTATTTAAGGGTGCATGACCATAAAAGATATTACTCATATAAATAGAACAACCATTATTCTCTAATTTAAATGAATAACCATCTCGCATTAAACAAGATCCAGATATAATGTTCATGCTCAACGCTGGCACCAAATAACAATTATTTAGGTCTAAAACTAATCCCGAAGGTAGATGCAGAGGTAGCGTGCCGAGCGCGATCAGATCGACTTTGGAACCATTTCCCACGTGCATCGTCACCTCGTCCTTTGCTAATCTTCGCTTAATTCGTAGTCCCTGTTTCGAGTTACAAATATTAGCAACAGAACCAGTATCAAATACCCAGGTACTACTACGAGAATTAGTAAGGTACATGTCAATAACATGTATATCACATATACCTTTGTTCACCTTGCCATCCTTCTTATCCGCCAAATACTTGGGGTAGTTCCGCTTCCAGTGACTAGTCTGTTTGCAGTAGAAGCACTCAGTCTCAGGCTTAGGTCCAGAATTGGGTTTCTTCTCCTGAACAGCAACTTGTTTGCCGTTCTTCTTGAAGTTCCCCTTCTTCTTCCCTTTGCCCTTTTTCTTGAAACTGGTGGTCTTGTTGACCATCAACACTTGATGCTCCTTCTTGATTTCTACCTCCGCGGCCTTTAGCATTGCGAAGAGCTCGGGAATCGTCTTATCCATCCCTTGCATGTTATAGTTCATCATGAAGCTCTTGCAGCTTGGTGGCAGTGATTGAAGAATTCTGTCAATAACACTATCATCTGGAAGATTAACTCCCAGTTGAATCAAGTGATTGTTATACCCAGACATTCTGAGTATATGCTCACTGACAGAACTATTCTCCTCCATCTTGCAGCTGTAGAACTTATTGGAGACTTCATATCTCTCAATCCGGGCATTTTCTTGAAATATTAACTTCAAATCCTGGAACATCTCATATGCTCCATGACGTTTAAAACGTCGTTGAAGTCCCGGTTCTAAGCCGTAAAGCATGGCACACTGAACTATCGAGTAGTCATCAGCTTTGCTCTGCCAGACGTTCATAACATATGGTGTTGCTCCTGCAGCAGGTTTGGCACCTAGCGGTGCTTCCAGGACGTAATTCTTCTGTGCAACAATGAGGATATCCTCAAGTTACGGACCCAGTCCGTGTAATTGCTACCATCGTCTTTCAACTTTGCTTTCTCAAGGAACGCATTAAAATTCAATGGAACAACAGCATGGGCCATCTATCTACAACAACATAGACATGCAAAATACTATCAGGTACTAAGTTCATGATAAATTAATGTTCAGTTAATCAAATTATTGAAGAACTCCCACTTAGATAGACATCCCTCTAATCATCTAAGCGCTCACGTGATCCATATCAACTAAACCATGTCTGATCATCACGTGAGATGGAGTAGTTTTCAATGGTGAACATCACTATGTTGATCATATCTTCTATATGATTCACGCTTGACCTTTCGGTCTCTAGTGTTCCGAGGCCATATCTGCATATGCTAGGCTCGTCAAGTTTAACTCAAGTATTCTGCATGTGCAAAACTGGCTTGCACCCGTTGTATGTGAACGTAGAGCTTATCACACCCGATCATCACATGGTGTCTCGGCACGACGAACTTTCGCAATGGTGCATACTCAAGGAGAACACTTGTACCTTGAAATTTAGTGAGAGATCATCTTATAATGCTACCGTCGTTCTAACCAAAATAAGATGCATAAAAGATAAACATCACATGCAATCCATATAAGTGATATGATATGGCCATCATCATCTTGTGCTTGTGATCTCCATCTCCGAAGCACCGTCATGATCACCATCGTCACCGGCGCGACACCTTGATCTCCATCGTAGCATCGTTGTCGTCTCGCCAAATATTGCTTCTACGACTATCGCTACCGGTTAGTGATAAAGTGAAGCCATTACAGGGCGATTGCATTGCATACAATAAAGCGACAACCATATGGCTCCTGCCAGTTGCTGATAACTCGGTTACAAAACATTATCATCTCATACAATAAAATATAGCATCATGTCTTGACCATATCACATCACAACATGCCCTACAAAAACAAGTTAGACGTCCTCTACTTTGTTGTTGCATGTTTTACGTGGCTGCTACGGGCTGAGCAAGAACCGTTCTTACCTATGCATCAAAACCACAATGATAGTTTGTCAAGTTAGTGATGTTTTAACCTTCTCAAGGACCGGGCGTAGCCACACTCGATTCAACTAAAGTTGGAGAAACTGACACCCGCCAGCCACCTGTGTGCAAAGCATGTCGGTAGAACCAGTCTCGTGTAAGCGTACGCGTAATGTCGGTCAGGGCCACTTCATCCAACAATACCGCTGAACCAAAGTGTGACATGATGGTAAGCAGTATGACTTGTATCGTCCACAACTCACTTGTGTTCTACTCATGCATATAACATCTACGCATAAACCAGGCTCGGATGCCACTGTGGGGGAACGTAGTAATTTCAAAAAAAAAATCCTACGCACACACAGGATCATGGTGATGCATAGCAACGAGAGGGGAGAGTGTGTCCATGTACCCTCGTAGAACGAAAGTGATACACATGTCTTCACGATCCGACCGATCCAAGTACCGAACGCACGACACCTCCGAGTTCAGCACACGTTCAACTCGATGACGTCCCACGAACTCCGATCCAGCAGAGCTTCATGGGAGAGTTCCGTCAGCACGACGGCGTGATGATGGTGATGATAATGCTACCAACGCAGGGCTTCGCCTAAGCACCGCTACGATATGATCGAGGTGGATTATGGTGGAGGGGGGCACCGCACACGACTGGGAGAGATCAACAGGTTAACTTGTGTGTCTAGAGGTGCCCCCTGCCCCCGTATATAAAGGAGCAAGGGGGGAAGGCCGGCCGGCCCCTGTAGGCGCGCCAGGACGATGAGTCCTCCTCCTAGTAGGAGTAGGACTCCACTCTTTCCTACTCCTACTAGGAGGGGAAAGGAAGGGGGAGAGGGAGAAGGAAAGGGGGGTGCCGCCCCCCTCTCCTAGTCCAATTCTGACCAGAGGGGGAGGGGCGCGCGGCCTGCCCTAGGCCAGCCCTCTCTCTCTCCACTAAGGCCCATAAGGCCCACTATTTCTCCCGGGGGGTTCTGGTAACCCTCCGGCACTCCGGTTTTCTCCGAAACCACTCGGAACACTTCCGGTGTCTGAATATAGTCGTAAAATATATTGATCTTTACGTCTCGACCATTTTGAGACTCCTCGTCATGTCCGTGATCATATCTGGGACTTCGAACTACCTTCAATACATCAAAACACAAAAACTCATAATACCGATCGTCACCGAACTTTAAGCGTGCGGACCCTACGGGTTCGAGAACTATGTAGACATGACAGAGACACGTCTCAGGTCAATAACCAATAGCAGAACCTGGATGCTCATATTGGCTCCCACATATTCTACGAAGATCTTTATCGGTCAAACCGCATAGCAACATACATTGTTCCCTTTGTCATCGGTATGTTACTTGCCCGATATTCGATCGTCGGTATCTCAATACCTAGTTCAATCTCGTTACCGGCAAGTCTCTTTAATTGTTCTGTAATACATCATATCCCAACTAACTCATTAGTTACAATGCTTGCAAGGCTTATAGTGATGTGCATTACCGAGTGGGCCCAGAGATACCTCTCCGACAATCGGAGTGACAAATTCCTAATATTGATCTATGCCAACTCAACAAGTACCATCGGAGAAACTTGTAGAGCACCTTTATAATCACCCAGTTACGTTGTGACGTTTGGTAGCACAAAAAGTGTTCCTCCGGTAATCGTGAGTTGCATAACCTCATACTCATAGCAACATGTATGAGTCATGAAGAAAGCAATAGCAGTAAACTAAATGATCAAGTGCTAAGCTAACGGAATCGTTCAAGTCAATCACATCATTCTCCTAATGATGTGATCCCGTTAATCAAATGACAACTCATGTCTATGGTTAGGGAACTTAACCATCTTTGATTAATGAGCTAGTCAAGTAGAGGCATACTAGTGACACTCTATTTGTCTATATATTCACACATGTGCTAAGTTTCCGGTTAATACAATTCTAGCATGAATAATAAACATTTATCATGATATGAGGAAATAAATAATAACTTTATTTTTGCCTCTAGGGCATATTCTCCATCATATAAGTTTTCAATCTATTTTATTTTGCAATCTTTACTTTGAATCTATATCATAAAAACACCAAAAATATTTATCTTATTATTATTATCTCTATCAGATCTCACTCTCGTAAGTGACCGTGAAGGGCTTGACAACCCCTTTATCGCGTTGGTTGCGAGGTTCCTATTTGTTTTGTGTAGGTACGAGGGACTTGCGTGTGGCCTCCTACTGGATTGATACCTTGGTTCTCAAAAACTGAGGGAAATACTTACGCTACTTTGCTGCATCACCCTTTCCTCTTCAAGGGAAAACCAACGCCGTGCTCAAGAGGTAGCAAGAAGGATTTCTGGCGCCGTTGCCGGGGAGTCTACGCACAAGTCAAGACATACCAAGTACCCATCACAAACTCTTATCCCTCGCATTACATTATTTGCCATTTGCCTCTCGTTTTCCTCTCCCCCCACTTCACCCTTGCCGTTTTATTCGCCCTCTTTTTCCGTTCCCCTTCTCTTTTCCAGTTCGCCTCTTTTTGCTTGTTTCTTGTTTGCTTGTGTGTTGGATTGCTTGCTTGTCATGATGGCTCAAGGTAATACTAAATTGTATGATTTTTCCAATACCAACAATAATGATTTTATTAGCACTCCGATTGCTCCTCTTACCGATCCTGAATCTTGTGAAATTAATGCCGCTTTGCTGAATCTTGTCATGAAAGATCCGTTTTCCGGCCTTCCTAGTGAAGATGCCACTACCCATCTAAACAACTTTGTTGATTTGTGTGATATGCAAAAGAAGGAAGATATGGATAATGATATTGTTAAACTGAAGCTATTCCCATTTTCTCTTAGAGATCGTGCTAAAACTTGGTTTCCGTCTTTGCCTAAAAATTGTATCGATTCATGGAATAAGTGCAAAGATGCTTTTATCTCTAATTATTTTCCTCCCGCTAAGATCATCACTCTTAGAAACGATATTATGAATTTTAAACAACTTGATCATGAACATGTTGCACAAGCTTGGGAGAGGATGAAATTAATGATACGTAATTGCCCTACATATGGTTTGAATCTTTGGATGATTATACAAAAAAATTATGCTGGATTGAACTTTGCTTCTAGAAATCTTTTAGATTCGGCCGCGGGAGGCACTTTTATGGAAATCACCTTAGGAGAAGCTACTAAACTCCTAGATAATATTATGGTTAATTATTCTCAATGGCATACTGAAAGATCTACTAATAAAAAGGTGCATGCTATAGAAGAAATCAATGTTTTGAGTGGAAAGATGAATGGGCTTATGAAATTGTTTGCTAATAAGAGTGTTTCTTCTGATCCTAATGATATGCCTTTGTCTACTTTGATTGAGAATAATAATGAATCTATGGATGTGAATTTTGCTGGTAGGAACAATTTTGGTAATAACGCGTATAGAGGTAATTTTAATCCTAGGCCGTTTCCTAGTAATTCCTCTAATAATTATGGTAATTCTTACAACAAATCTTATGGAAATTATAATAAGATGCCCTCTGATTATGAGGGCCACTTATGGATTGCATACCAAAGATGACAATACCTAGATCTATCCTTGCTTTTATGCCTAGCTAGGGGTGTTAAACGATAGCGCTTGTTGGGAGGCAACCCAACTTTATTTTTGTTCTTTGATTTTTGGTTCTCTTTAGTAACAAATAATTCATCTAGCCTCTGCTTAGATGTGGTTTTATGCTTTTAATTAGTGTTTGTGCCAAGTAGAACCTTTGGGAAGACTTGGGGAAAGTCTTTGCGATCTTGCTGTAAAAAACAAAAACTTTAGCGCTCACGAGATTTGCTGCCATTTTTACTGGAGAGTTCTATTTAGTTAATTATTTTTGCAGATGATTAATAGATAAATTCCTCATGTCCAGAAATTTATTTTAGAATTTTTGGGGTTCCAGAAGTATTCTAAACCTACAGATTACTACAGACTGTTCTGTTTTTGACAGATTCTGTTTTTCGTGTGTTGTTTGCTTATTTTTGATGAATCTATGGCTAGTAATAGAGTTTATGAACCATAGAAAAGTTGGAATACAGTAGGTTTAACATCAATATAAATAAATAATGAGTTCATTACAGTACCTTGAAGTGGTGGTTTGTTTTCTTTTACTAACGGAGCTCATGAGATTTTCTATTTAAGTTTTGTGTTGTGAAGTTTTCAAGTTTTGGGTAAAGATTTGTTGGATTATGGAACAAGGAGTGGCAAGAGCCTAATATTGGGGATTCCCAAGGCACCCCAAGGTAAAATCCAAGGAAAACCAAAAGCCTAAGCTTGGGGATTCCCCAGAAGGCATCCCCTCTTTCGTCTTCGTCCATCAGTAACTTTACTTGGAGCTATATTTTTATTCACCACATGATATGTGTTTTGCTTGGACCGTCTTGTATGATTTGATTCTTTGCTTTTTAGTTTACCACAATCATCCTTTCTGTACACTCCTTTTGGGAGAGACACACATGAATCAGAATTTATTAGAATACTCTATGTGCTACACTAATACCTTTTGAGCTAGATAATTTTGCTCTAGTGCTTCGCTTATATCTTTTAGAGCACGGTGGTGGTTTTATTTTATAGAAATTATTGATCTCTCATGCTTCACTTATATTATTTTGAGAGTCCCTTAGAACAGCATAGTAATTTGCTTTGGTTATGAATTTAGTCCTAATATGATAGGCATCCAAGATCGGTATAATAAAAACTTCCATAAAAAGTGCGTTGAGTACTAGGAGAAGTTTGATACTTGATAATTGTTTTGAGATATAAAGGTGGTAATATTAGAGTGTTCTAGTTGAGTAGTTGTGAATTTGAGAAATACTTGTGTTGAAGTTTGCAAGTCCCGTAGCATGCACATATGGTGATCGTTGTGTAACAAATTTGAAACATGAGGTGTTATTTGATTGTCTTCCTTGCGAGTGGCGGTCGGGGACGAGCGATGGTATTTTCCTACTAATCTATCCCCCTAGGAGCATGCACGTAATGCTTGGTTTTTGATGACTTGTAGATTTTTGCAATAAGTATGTGATTTCTTTATGACTAATGTTGAGTCCATGGATTATACGCACTCTCACCCTTCCATCATTGCTAGCTTCTTCGGTACCGTGCATTGCCCTTTCGCACTGTCAGTGTCAAAACCGGCGGATCTCGGGTAGGGGGTCCTGAATTGTGCGTCTAGGCCGGATGGTAACAGGAGGCAAGGGACACAAAGTTTTACCCAGGATCGGGCCCTCTTGATGGAGGTAAAACCCTACGTCCTGCTTGATTAATATTGAAGATATGGATGTTACAAGAGTAGATCTACCACGAGATCAGAGAGGCTAAACCCTAGAAGCTAGCCTATGGTATGATTGTATGTTGTGATTGTTGTCCTACGGACTAAAACCCTTCGGTTTATATAGACACCGGAGAGGGTTAGGGTTACACAAGGTCGGTTACAAAGGAGGAGATATCCATATACGTATTGCCTAGCTTGCCTTCCACGCCAAGTAGAGTCCCATCCGGACACGAGACGAAGTCTTCAATCTTGTATCTTCATAGTCTAACAGTCCGGCCAATGGAGATAGTCCGGCTGTCCGGAGACCCCTAATCCAGGACTCCCTCAGTAGCCCCTGAACCAGGCTTCAATGACGATGAGTCTGGCGTGCAGCTGTCTTCGGCGTTGCAAGGAGGGTTCCCTCTTCGAATACATGACAGAAGAAGTTGAATATGAGGATAGTGTCCGACCCTGCAAAATAAGTTCCACATTTCACCATAGAGAGAATAATGTTTTCGCAGATCTAATCCGCTAGCTTGTTTTGGCAACATGACGTTACGTCATGGCCCGGTGATTATTCGAACCATTTCTCTTAACCAGCTCCACACATAACGCGAGGCGGTTTCTTGACATGCCTTGCCGAAGCGGAGATCGTGTTCCCCTAATTACGGGATTCTCATTAATGTGGTCGTGGGTAACCCAACCGTGTCTAGGACCCCTAGATTATAGGCAAGTCCCAAACGGCTATGGAGAGGATGCTTGATATTCACCCTCTTTATAAGGGGACAAGGTTTTCGCTAGTTCCCTCTCGTGCTCAAGCAAACCCTTCCCCCGCCTCGAGTTCTAACACCCAAAGCCCAGGTTAGGTGCTCCGGATCTTCAATCATGTCCGGATCCAGCCTTCAAGGCCGATGGATGCCCTCCTCCGTGACGGAAGAGGACATTAAGAAGTTGAGGGAGGCTAGATACCTGACCGCCGAGGTTCGCATCAGCTGCCTGCTCGAGGGCAGGTCGTCCCTACTCCCGAACCCAACGAGAACGTTGTGTTCATCTCCCACTTCCTCCGAGGTCTAGGCCTCACTCTGGATCCCTTCGTCAGGGGCTTGATGTTCTATTACGGGCTAGATTTCCACGATCTAGCTCCGGACTCCTTTGTCCACATCACAACATTTATTGTCATGTGTGAGGCCTTCCTCCGTGTGACCCCTCACTTCGGCCTGTGGCTCAAGACCTTTGAAGTACAATCGAAGATGATCGAGGGGCACCGTGCAGCGTGCGGAGGTGCATCAATAGGCAAGATGGCAGGAGCTCCATGGCCAAAAGGTTCCTTTCCAGAGGTGTCCGAATTATGGCAACAGGAGTGGTTTTACATCATGGCTCCCAGAAGTGCCAAGTGGGCGGCTGCCCCCGCTTTCCGCCCGGGCCCCCCACCACAACTGATGTCATGGATCAGCAGGGGTCTGAGCTGGGGTCCAGCCAAGGACGTGCCTATACTGCGAAGCCGCATCCGAGATCTCTTCGAGGGAGATTTTAATTTGGCTGCAGTAATACAAGTTATGCTGGTTCGTCAAGTCCAGCCTTGCAAACGCCGGCCCCTGCGCTTGTGGGAGTTCAACCCAGAGGGGCCACGTGCCATTCAAAGTTTCCTCGGCCTGACGCATGAGGAGATGTACAAGTCATTCTTCGGACCTCAAGTGGAATGTTCGGATATCACCGAGGACGTGGGCCTGAGCAGTAACCGCGCCGCCGAACAAGTAAGAAGTCCTCTAGCCGAACACGCTGTCTTTTACTCGAAGTTATTTCTGAGAGTTTGCTTTTTGACTAGGACTGGCTAACAAAGGCGAAGATGATTCGGTGTTTGGCCCCCCTCCCTGAGGGTTTGGAAAATCCGGTATTGGAGAAGATGCTTGAGGTCGCACCTTGCCTGGAGCCCTTGAAGGAAGATACCGAGGGAGATAATACGGGCGGACGCGGGCCCCCATCACTATCCGCTCCAACCGAGGGAACGAGCGTCTCCACGAAGGAGGATGGTCGAGGGAGGAAAAGGACTGCTTCCGAGGATCCGGAAGCCGAAGCCTCCAAACGGGAGAAGAGGTCTCCCACTGAGGGTCCTGCTTTGGGGGGTGTTTTTGCCGCACAGAGTCCGTAGGGGGATCAACCCTCCAACGAGTCGTAAGTGATCCAAAATATTTTAACAGCAAGGGTATGCTATCTTTTTCCTCTGAGAAAATAACCACTGCATCTATCTTGCAGTTCGGGCCTCAGCCCCTCTCAAATGAGCTCGTCTTCGGGGGATCTTATTCCAGAGATGATGAAGAGCGAAACGCCTCCCCCGGACTCCTCTGCTCCAGAAGCGGGCGACCCCGAAGTGTCATCGCGGAGGGCCTCTCCGGATCCGGTGAGGCCAGAAGATAATCCCGTAGGCCCCCGAAGTCCCCAGTGTCCGGCTCCCGAAGAGAGCATACGAAAGAGTCCGGCACCGTCTGGTGTGCTGTCGGACGTTCTGAGGGAGTTGGTGGGGCGAGCGGCCATCTTAGAAGAGCATCGTACGCTGATGGGTACGGTGATGGAGAGAATCTCGTCCGCTGAAAGCGGATTACATGAAGCCTTTATGAGTCTATTGACAGGCTTTGAGGTATGTGAGATAATATGTGATAGTACTGCACATGTTAGGTGTGCCCTGTGTAGATAGTAGCCCCTGAGACTCTGGTTGTCGTCGAGAACGGCGGCGAACAGAGGATCATATTCCCAGGCAATAACCAAACTGCCTCTATGTGCAGGTGGTGGGAGCTCCGGTGGCTAGCCGGACTAGGGAGTGTGCCCAATTAAAACGGCAACTGGATGCGACATCGAGCTTGTTAACAAGAGGCTTGACGAGGCACAGGGTAAGTGTTATTATCCGGTGAATGCCACATAGTAAGAGCGGCGTAATGCCAGTATCTTTAATATGTTGTGACTGCAGATGGAGCTGCCACCGTGGAAGCCTTGCGGGCGGAACTTACCCGAGCCAAGGAACAAGCAAGGATTAGTAATGCGGCTGCTTTGAAGGCGGCCGAAGAGTTGAAAGCCGAGAAGGCCGCACATTGCGAGAGTCAGGAGAAGATGGCCAAGATGGTCGTAGAATTAAAAGACACTTCCGACCGTTGCCGGGACCTTGAGAAATAAAATCGAGCAAAGGCAACGGGCCTTGAGAAGGCCGCGACGATAGACAAAGACACCCGTTCTGCTATGAGAGCGAAGAAGGAGGAGCTGCGGGAAGCCAGGGATATTGCGGCTGGGAAACCCTTCATGTTACGGAGGAAGTTCAGAGATCCCTGATATGCCCCTATGGATCGGCTATGGAGTTCGGCAGATGCGTATACGGATTTGGCGGCGAGCGCTGCCGATGCAGCCAAGTACTTCCAAGGTCAGACAGATCGTGAAGTGGCCAAGCTGTTCTGGACGCAATTCCATGTTCCAGAGTGTCCGCTTTCATTTACTGACCAGCTAGCCGAATGGGCCAAACTGAATAGGTTGTCCGGACTCTCCATGAGGTCCGTTGTGGATCAGCTATGGCCAGAAAGGCCAAAGCCGAACAGCTATTTCAGCTTAGTGCAGCAGTTCCTTGATGCGGTGTTGTGAATTAATGTGATGAAGAGGTCGGCGTGCGTAGAAGGCTCGCGGATGGCCCTTGCCCGTGTTAAAGCATACTGGGCGGAGATGGACGCTACCACTATTGCGGCGCAGGGTTCGGCCATAGGTCGGGTGGTTGCCGAACACTATTTCGAGGAGGTTCTCGAGGGTGCTCGTTTGATAGAGGCCCAGTGCTCGAAAAATATTATGTTTGAGTGATATGTATTCTCATTGTAAGCACAATGCTTTTATGAATTTTTTATAAGGTTATTTTTATACTTTTGCCTGAAAGTAGTATGATGCCTCCTGTGCGGCCGTTTATGTATACTTATGTATAACCTGAAAGATTGCAGCCGTCGGCTTCAACCCCCACGCATAAAATGCGGGGGTGCTCGCAAAAAACGCGTGTTCACACTTAACCCAACCTCTTGGTCCTATTAAGGAGGTGATAGCGTAGCGAGCGAGGCAACCGGACTGTAATGCTTTAACACTTTCACTTAGCCATAGGAGTTTGACAGTGGGGCTACTAGATAGCCCCTGGTGGCTCCGCACTCTCCCGATCACGGGGTGCGTACATGCCTGGCCGGGAAACGGCCCTTCGTTAAGGCGGAGGAATTCTAACATTCTGATAGGTCACCGAGTGGTTGACCAGTCTCACGCTATATCATGACAGTCAGTTTTCGGCTTTCTCTACTGAGGTGCTCGTCCGGATGAACCAGGGCACAATCACAGTAGTTCTCCTGGTGCTACCTTAGCCCGTAAAGAGGAACATAAGGCACCAAAACACAGGAGCCGGGAAAACCCAACATTTGACCAAAGACAATGATTCAGAGCTGATGCATATAAGGCCAAACTCGCGACGCCGAACACTCCCTAAGGTATTCAGTCTTTATGGTATAAACCGGGCCCAAATAGTGCCCTTCGTAAGAAAGCCCTTGTGTCCAGGTACGTGCATTATTCTGACGTGGCCACATGCCAAGACGCCAGCATACTTCTCAACTGTGCTGAGAATGCGGTGGATATGTATCAACAAGAGACAGTAAAAAAAGGTTTACGCAGGGTCTTAATCTGAAAAGAATCCTTGGAGCAGGTCCCTGCTGCACGTCTGCGCCTGTGTCCCCGTTGTGCCGTATCCTGGACGGGTGTAGCACGATGATCATCTGTAAAAGAGAGGAGCTTAGGTGAAAAAAGCTGTCGTGCAAAAAGATAGTTTTTTAAAGAAATCATGTATAATTCTAGGTAAGTAAGAATTGTCGCTTGTCTGCACACGCTGAGCCCCTTGTATTTGTAATAGGGGTGTGATCATTGATCCGGTATAAATTGCATATGGCTGCACCGGACTCGTCTAGCCGTGTCCGAGGTCGTGACGACCTGCTAAATGCTTTAGTTGGTGAGGCAATTCTTAGTGTGCGGCTGCCAGGGCAGCCGCACGCTCTTTGGCGCGCAGAGATCGCTTAATACTTCCATTCACTGTAATGATGCCACGTGGACCAGGCATCTTGAGTTTGAGGGAAGTTTAGTGTGGTATTGCGTTAAAGCGAGCGAAAGCTTCGCGTCCGAGTAGTGCTTGATAGCCACTTTGAAACGGAGCGATGTGGAAGGTTAAATGTTCGCTACAGAAGTTATCGGGGAAGCCGAATATAACTTTTAGTAGCAGGGAGCCCGTGCAATGAGCCCCTGGGCCTGGCGTTACTCCTTTAAAGGTAATATTGCTATGGCAAATTTTTGTTGGGTCTATCCCATTTCGCGGATTGTATCCTGGTATATCAGGTTTAGACTGCTGCCACCGTCCATCAGGACTCGTGTGAAGTGGTATCCGTCAATTATTGGGTCTAATACCAGGGCAGCCCATCCTGCACACTGGACACTTGCTGAGTAATCACGACGGTCGAAAGTGATCGGTTGAGACGACCAGTGGTAGGACTCCGCAGTTATAGGCCTTCAGGCGTATTTTGCTGGGAGTGTCGTTTTGTTTCTGCCATTGATCACGTGTAACACGTTTACTGTTTTGACTTCTGGTGGAAATTTCTTTTGTTCCCCAGTGTCTTCCTTGAGAGGCTAATCATCATCTTCGCTTGGTGTATCATCCCCCTTGTGTACGGCGTTTAGCTTGCCGGACTGCTTGAAGACCCAACATTCTCTGTGGGTGTGATTGGCTGGTTTGCCAGGGGTGCTATGGACCTGACATATTTGGTCCAGAATTTTGTTTAGGCTGGACAGTTCGTCTCTGGCGCCTTTAGGAGGTGGCTTTTACTGACCTGGCCGAGAGCTTTTGAATCCAGCGTTTATTGTCGTGCTCTTCGTGTTGTCTCTTTTATTCCGGCGTTTGTTATTGTTGTTGCGCCGTGATTTCTCGTTTCCATCTCTAACTTCATATGTACTGGGGTCGCTAGAGTTGCATCGGGCTAGCCAACTGTCTTCACCCGCGCAAAAGCGGGTCATGAGGCTTGTTAATGCTGCCATTGTTCTCAGTTTTTCTTGGCCGAGGTGTCGGGCAAGCCATTCATCACGGACGCTGTGCTTAAAAGCTGCCAAGGCTTCGGCGTCCGGGGAGTCGACAATTTGGTTCTTTTTAGTAAGAAACCTGTGCCAAAGCTTTCGGGCTGACTCTCCGGGCTATTGAGTTATATGACTCAAATCATCCGCATCCAGAGGTCAGACATAAGTCCCTTGAAAGTTTGCCCGAAAAGCGTCTTTGAGCTCTGCCCAGCTTCCAATGGAGTTTTCGGGGAGGCCTTTAAGCCAATGACGAGCTGGCCCTTTGAGTTTGAGTGGTAAGTACTTGATGGCGTGGAGATCATCTCCTCGAGCCATATGGATGTGGAGGATATAGTCCTCAATCCAGACCCCAGGGTTTGTTGTTCCGTCGTATGCCTCTGTGTTTACAGGTTTGAATCCCTCTGGAAATTCATGATCCAGCACCTCGTTGGTGAAACATAGGGGGTGTGCGGCACCCTTGTATCTGGGTGTACCACATTGTTCGGATGTTTATTGTGTTATATCGTATGCTGGGGCGCGCTTGCGTGGTCCATAGATGGATGTGGTTGTGCTGTCCTTTTGGTGCAAGCCCTCGCGTGAATCGCGTATTGTCTTGTGGGTGGCATTGTTTGCCACTCTATGTTGGTCGTGAGGTCGTCTATCCGACCAGGTGGCTGTTTTGATTTTTGGTTGTGAGGGGTCTGAGGCCTCCTCGTCGAATTCAGGTAGCAACTTCCGCTTTGGGTAGCTCTTGGTGGGGCGATTGTCGACGTACTTCGCTGCTGTGTTGAGTACTTTACTCCATCTGATTTGGAGTGTGTCCTGCACAGCCTTGAGCCTTTGCTGCTACTTTTTTCAGACTCCTCGCGGTGGCAACAAGCCTTTGACGGGCATTCTGCTGCTCCGGGTGCCTGTCCGGCGTTGTGTCGTCCGGACTATTATCTTTGACAGAATTGGTTTGTTCGTTTTGATTCTTCGTATTGCCGTGGTCCGGCAGTGGTTCGCCCTGCTCCAACGCTGGGTCTGTGTTATCGTTATTTCTGGCGAGGTGTGATTTGGGGCGGCGCTTGCGCCGCCGCTTTGACTGCTTCTCGAGGGAATAAGCCTTCGGTGCGTCCTTCCGTTCCTCGTCGTCTTCCTTTGGTGTGTCCACCATGTATACATCATATGATGAATTGGACGTCCAGCGCCCTGTGGGCGGTGGTTCCTCTTCACCTCTTGCATCGTCGTCCATACCGTCGATGTCTGCAGAGTCGAAGTCGAGCATGTCGGTTGAGTCATCGACAGTGGCTATTAAGTGGGTGGTGGGTGGGCATCGAATTTCGTCGTCTACATCCCAATCCAGACAAAGAGAGAGACCTTAGTGAATTCAGAATGTCGCCAAAGGGCGAGTGCTGAAAGGTATCAGCGGCGGTGAATTCTGTGATCAGCGCCCAATCAGATTCGGTTGGCGGGGGCGCGGGCGGTTCGGAGTCAGAAAAGGAGTCCGGCACCTTGGAGTCACGGGTTGCGCATAGGATTATGCTGGTGTTCGGCTCGATCGCCGTTGAGACTGCAGCCCCTGAGGCGGTGTCTAGCCACCCGTCCTCGATTGGCGCAGCTAGCTCCAAGCTAAGGGTCGGAGCTGATGTGGGCGCGGCCTCTGGGGTACCGTCAGGTGGCAGAGCTAAGTCATACCCATCGCGACAGTGCGGCGCGCCCGGCTGTTGCTCGAATCCATCGAAGATCAAGTCCCCACGGATGTTGGCCGTGTAATTCAAACTTCCAAATCTGACCTGATGGCCAGGGGCATAGCTTTCAATCTGCTCCAGATGGACAAGCGAATTAGCCCGTAGTGCAAAGCCGCCGAATATGGAGATCTGTCTGGGGAGAAAAGTCTCACCCTGGACCGCATCGCTATCGATGATAGCAGGAGCCATCAAGCCTAACGGCGACGACACAGAGGAACTCTCAATGAAAGCACCAATGTCGGTGTCAAAACTGGCGGATCTTGGGTAGGGGGTCCCGAACTGTGCGTCTAGGCCGGATGGTAACAGGAGGCAAGGGACACGAAGTTTTACCCAGGTTCGGGCCCTCTTGATGGAGGTAAAACCCTACGTCCTGCTTGATTAATATTGAAGATATGGGTGTTACAAGAGTAGATCTACCACGAGATCAGAGAGGCTAAACCCTAGAAGCTAGCCTATGGTATGATTGTATGTTGTGATTGTTGTCCTACGGACTAAAACCCTTTGGTTTATATAGACACCGGAGAGGGTTAGGGTTACACAAGGTCGGTTACAAAGGAGGAGATATCCATATACGTATTGCCTAGCTTGCCTTCCATGCCAAGTAGAGTCCCATTCGGACACGAGACGAAGTCTTCAATCTTGTATCTTCATAGTCTAACAGTCCGGCTGTCCGGAGACCCCCTAATCCAGGACTCCCTCACTCACCTTGAGAGTTGGTGAAAACTTCGCTGGTGCATCCGAACCACGTGATATGATACGCTCTGTCGCACATAAACCTCCTTATATCTTCCTCAAAACAGCCACCATACCTACCTATTATGGGATTTCCATAGCCATTCCGAGATATATTGCCATGCAACTTTCCACCGTTCCATTTATCATGACACACATCATCATTGTCATATTACCTTGCATGATCATGTAGTTGACATCGTATTTTTGGCAAAGCTACATGTCAGTCTTGATTCATTGCCCTTCCCGGTACACCGCCGGAGGCATTCATATAGAGTCATAATTTGTTCTAGTATCGAGTTGTAATCATTGAGTTGTAAATAAATAGAAGTGTGATGATCATCATTAATAGAGCATTGTCCCAAATAAAAAAAGAGAGAAATGCCAAAAAAGGGAAGGCCCAAAATAATAATAATAATAATAATATAAAAAGGGGCAATGCTACTATCCTTTTTTCCCACACTTGTGCTTCAAAGTAGCACCATGATCTTTATGGTAGAGAGTTTCTTGTTTTGTCACTTTCATATACTAGTGGGAATTTTTCATTATAGAACTTGGCTTGTATATTCCAACAATGGGCTTCCTCAAATGCCCTAGGTCTTCGTGAGCAAGCAAGTTGGATGCACACCCACTTAGTTTCTTTTATTGAGCTTTCATACATTTATAGCTCTAGTGCATCCGTCGCATGGAAATCCCTACTCCTTGCATTGACATCAATTGATGGGCATCTCCCTAGCCCATTGATTAGCCATGCCGATGTGATACTTTCTCCTTTTTTGTCTTCTCCACATAACCCCCATCATCATATTCTATTCCACCCATAGTGTTGAAGGAAATATGCCCTAGAGGCAATAATAAAGTTATTATTTATTTCCTTATATCATGATAAATGTTTATTATTCATGCTAGAATTGTATTAACCGGAAACATAATACTTGTGTGAATACATAGACAAACAAAGTGTCACTAGTATGCCTCTACTTGACTAGCTCGTTAATCGAAGATGGTTATGTTTCCTAACCATAAACAAAAGAGTTGTTATTTGATTAACGGGATCACATCATTACGAGAATGATGTGATTGACATGACCCATTCCATTAGCTTAGCACCCGATCGTTTAGTATGTTGCTATTGCTTTCTTCATGACTTATACATGTTCCTATGACTATGAGATTATGCAACTCCCGTTTGCCGGAGGAACACTTAGTGTGCTACCAAACGTCACAACATAACTGGGTGATTATAAAGGAGCTCTATAGGTGTCTCCAAAGGTACATGTTGGGTTGGCGTATTTCGAGGTTAGGATTTGTCACTCCGATTGTCGGAGAGGTATCTCTGGGCCCTCTCGGTAATGCACATCACATAAGCCTTGCAAGCATTGCAACTAATGAGTTAGTTGTGAGATGATGTATTACGGAACGAGTAAAGAGACTTGCCGGTAACGAGATTGAACTAGGTATTGAGATACCGACGATCGAATCTCGGGCAAGTAACATACCGATGACAAAGGGAACAACGTATGTTGTTATGCGGTCTGACCGATAAAGATCTTCGTAGAATATGTAGGAGCCAATATGGGCATCCAAGTCCCGCTATTGGTTATTGACCGGAGACGTGTCTCGGTCATGTCTACATTGTTCTCGAACCCGTAGGGTCCGCATGCTTAAGGTTTCGATGACAGTTATATTATGAGTTTATGAGTTTTGATGTACCGAAGGAGTTTGGAGTCCCGGATGAGATCGGGGACATGACGAGGAGTCTCGAAATGGTCGAGACATAAAGATTGATATATTGGACGACTATATTCGGACATCGGAAAGGTTCCGAGTGATTCGGGTATTTTTCGGAGTACCGGGTAGTTACGGGAGAAGCAATGGGCCTTGATGGGCTTTAGTGGGAAGAGGAGAAAGGGCCAAGGGGCTGCTGCGCCCCCCCTCCCCTCTAGTCCGAATTGGACTAGGGAAAAGGGGGCCGGCCACCTCTCCTTCTCCTCCACTTCCTTCTCCCTTCCTCCCCTCTTGGTGGACTCCTACTAGGACTTGGAGTCCTAGTAGGACTCCACATCCTGGCCGCACCTAGCCTTGGCTGGCCTCCTCCTCCTCCATCCTTTATATACTGAGGCAAGGGGCACCCCATGAACAGAAGTTGATCCACGTGATCTTATTCTTAGCCGTGTGCGGTGCCCCCTTCCACCATAGTCCTCGATAATATTGTAGCGGTGCTTAGGCGAAGCCCTGCGACGGTAGTACATCAAGATCGTCACCACGCCGTCGTGCTGACGGAACTCTTCCCCGACACTTTGCTGGATCGGAGTCCGGGGATCGTCATCGAGCTGAACGTGTGCTAGAACTCGGAGGTGCCGTAGTTTCGGTGTTTGATCGGTCGGGCCGTGGAGACGTACGACTACATCAACCAAACGCTTCCGTTGTCGATCTATAAGGTACATAGATCATACTCTCCCCTCTCGTTGCTATGCATCACCATGATCTTGCGTGTGCGTAGGAAAAATTTTGAAATTACTACGTTCCCCAACAAGTGTTATATCCATGGCTCACGCTCATGTATTGCGTGAAAGTTGAAAAACAATTGAGATTACTAAAGTGTGAAACAATTGCTTGGCTTGTCATCGGGGTTGTGCATGATGAGAGCATTCTTGTGTGACGAAAATGGAGCATGACCAAACTATATGATTTTGTAGGGATGAACATTCTTTTGCCATGTTATTTTGAGAAGACATAATTGCCTAGTTAGTATGCTTGAAGTATTATTATTTTTATGTCAATATTAGACTTTTGTCTTGAATCTTTCGGATCTGAATATTCATGCCACAATAAAGAGAATTACATTGAGAATTATGTTCGGTAGCATTCCACATCAAAAATTCTGTTTTTATCATTTACCTACGCGAAGACGAGCAGGAATTAAGCTTGGGGATGCTTGATACTTCTCCAACGTATCTATAATTTTTTATTGTTCCATGCTATTATATTATCTGTTTTGGATGTTAATGGGCTTTATTTTACACTTTTATATTATTTTTGAGACTAACCTATTAACCCAAGGCCCAGTGCAAATTGCTGTTTTTTGCCTATTTCAGTGTCTCGCAGAAAAGGAATATCAAACGGAATCCAAACGGAATGAAACCTTCAGGAACGTGATTTTTGGAACAAATGTGATCCAGAAGACTTGGAGTGGACGTCAAGAAACGAACGAGGTGTCCACGAGGCAGGGGGGGCGCCCTCCCCCCTCGTGGGCCCCTCGTGGCTCAACTGGCATACTTCTTCTTCCTATATATACTCATATACCCTGAAAACATCAAGGATCACCATGAAACCCTATTTCCACTGCCGCAACCTTTGGTACCCAAGAGATCTCATCTTGGGGCCTTTTCCGGGGCTCCGCCGGATGGGGCAACGATCACGGAGGGCCTCTACATCAACTCCATGGCCTCTCCGATGATGTGTGAGTAGTTTACTTCAGACCTTCGGTTCCATAGTTATTAGCTAGATGGCTTCTTCTCTCTCTTTGAATCTCAATACAAAGTTCTTCTCGATCTTCTTGGAGATCTATTCAATGTAACTCTTTTGCGGTATGTTTGTCGAGATCCAATGAATTGTGGGTTTATGATCAAGTCAATCTATGAACAATATTTGATTCTTCTCTGAAATCTTTTATGCATGATTGGTTATCTTTGCAAGTCTCTCCAAATTATCAGTTTGGTTTGGCCTACTAGATTGATCTTTCTTACAATGGGAGAAGTGCTTAGCTTTGGGTTCAATCTTGCGGTGCTCGATCCCACTGACAGAAAGGGAAACGACACGTATTGTATTGTTGCCATCGAGGATAAAAAGATGGGGTTTATATCATATTGCTTGAGGTTATCCCTCTACATCATGTTGATAACCCACAAGTATAGGGGATCACAACAGTTTTCGAGGATAGAGTATTCAACCCAAATTTATTGATTCGACACAAGGGGAGCCAAAGAATATTCTCAAGTATTAGCAGCTGAGTTGTCAATTCAACCACACCTAGAAACTTAATATCTATAGCAAAGTGTTTAGTAGCAAAGTAATATGATAGTAGTGGTAACGGTAGCAAAAGTAATATTTTTGGGTTTTATATTGATTGTAACAATAGCAACGGAAAAGTAAATAAGCGAAGAACAATATATGAAAAGCTCGTAGGCATTGGATCGGTGATGGAGAATTATGTCAGATGCGATCGATCATGCAACAATTATAACATAGGGTGACACAGAACTAGCTCCAGTTCATCAATGTAATGTAGGCATGTATTCCGAATATAGTCATACATGCTTATGGAAAAGAACTTGCATGACATCTTTTGTCCTACCCTCCTGTGGCGGCAGGGTCCTATTGAAAACTAAGGGATATTAAGGCCTCCTTTTAATAGAGTACCGAACCAAAGCATTAACACATAGTGAATACATGAACTCCTCAAACTATGGTCATCACTGGTAATGGTCCCGATTATTGTCACTTTGGGGTTAACGGATCATAACACATAATAGGTGACTATAGATTTGCAAGATAGGATCAAGAACTCACATATATTAATGAAAACATAATAGGTTCAGATCTGAAATCATGGCATTCGGGCCCTAGTGACAAGCATTAAGCATAGCAAAGTCATAGCAACATCAATCTCAGAACATAGTGGATACTAGGGATCAAACCCTACCAAAACTAACTCGATTACATGATAAATCTCATCCAACCCATCACCGTCCAGCAAGCCTACGATGGAATTACTCACGTAAGGCGGCGAGCATCATGAAATTGGTGATGGAGGAAGGTTGATGATGACGATGGCGACGGATTCCCCTCTCCGGAGCCCTGAACGGACTCCAGATCAGCCCTCCCGAGAGAGTTTAGGGCTTGGCGGCGGCTCCGTATCGTAAAACGCGATGAATCCTTCTCTTTGATTTTTTTCTTCCCGAACACGAATATATGGAGTTGGAGTTGAGGTCGGTGGAGCATCAGGGGGCCCACGAGGCAGGGGGTAGGCGCGCCCCCCCCCCCCCCCGACAGGGGGTGGGCCCCCTGACATGGATTCTTCTTCCATTATTTTTTATATATTCCAAAAATAATCTCCGTTGATTTTCAGGTCATTTCGAAAACTTTTATTTCTGCACAAAAATAACACCATGGCAATTCTGCTGAAAACAGCGTCAGACCGGGTTAGTTCCATTCAAATCATGCAAGTTAGAGTCCAAAACAAGGGAAAAAGTGTTTGGAAAAGTAGATACGGCGGAGACATATCAACTCCCCCAAGGTTAAATATTTGCTTGTCCTCAAGCAATTCAGTTGATAAACTAAAAGTGATAAAGAAAAACTTTTACAAACTCTGTTTGCTCTTGTTGTTGTAAATATGTAAAGCCAGCATTCAAGTTTTCAGCAAAGATTATGAACTAACCATATTCACAATAACATTTAGGTCTCATGTTTACTCATATCAATGACATAATCAGCTAGCGAGAAATAATAACAAATCCCGGATGACAACACTTTCTCAAAACAATCATGATATGATATAACAAGATGGTATCTCGCTAGCCCTTTCTGAGACCGCAAAACATTAATGCAGAGCACCTTTAAATATCAAGGACTGACTAGACATTGTAATTCATGCTAAAAGAGATCCAGTCACAGTCATACTCAATGTAAACTAATAGTAATGGATGCAAATGACAGCGGTGCTCTCCAACTGGTGCCTTTTAATAAGAAGATGATGACTCAAAATAATAGTAAATGGATAAGACCTTCGCAGAGGGAAGCAGGGATTTGTAGAGGTGCCAGAGCTCAATTTTGAAATAAGGATGAATAATATTTTGAGCGGTATACTTTCATTGTCAACATAACAACCAAGAGATCTCGATATCTTCCATGCTACACACATTATAGGCGGTTCCCAAGCAGAATGGTAAAGTTTATACCCCCCACCACCAACAAGCATCAATCCATGGCTTGCCCGAAACAACGGGTGCCTCCAACTAACAACAATCCTGGGGGAGTTTTGTTTGCAATTATTTTGATTTGATTTGAGCATGGGACTGGGCATCCTGGTGACCAGCCATTTTCTCATGAGTGAGGAGAGGAGTCCACTCCTCTTGAGAATAACCCGCCTAGCATGGAGGATACAGACAACCCTAGTTGATACATGAGCTATTCGAGCATACAAAATAGAATGTTTGTTTGAAGGTTTAGAGTTTGGCATATACAAATTTACTTGGAACGGCAGGGAGATACTATATATAGGTAGGTATGGTGGACTCATATGGAATAACTTTGGGGTTTATGGAATTGGATGCACAAGCAGTATTCCTGCTTAGTACAAGTGAAGGCTAGACAAAGACTGGAAAGCAACCAGCTAGAGAGCAACAACAGTCATGAACATGCATTAAAATTAATCAACACTGAATGCAAGCATGAGTAGGATATAATGCACCATGAACATAAATATCGTAGAGGCTATGTTGATTTTGTTTCAACTACATGCGTGAACATGTGCCAAGTCAAGCCACTCGAATCGTTCAAAAGAGTATACCACCCTATCATACTGTTGGGGAACGTAGTAATTTCAAAAAAATACCTACGCACACGCAAGATCATGGTGATGCATAGAAACGAGAGGGGAGAGTGTTGTCCACGTACCCTCGTAGACCGAAAGCGGAAGCGTTAGCACAACGCGGTTGATGTAGTCGTACGTCTTCACGATCCGACCGATCAAGTACCAAACGCACGGCACCTCCGAGTTTTGCACACATTCAACTTGATGACGTCCCTCGAACTCCGATCCAGCCGAGCTTTGAGGGAGAGTTTCGTCAGCACGATGGCGTGGTGACGATGTTGATGTTCTACTGTCGCAGGGCTTCGCCTAAGCACCGCTACAATATTATCGAGGTGGACTATGGTGGAGAGGGGCACCGCACACGGCTAAAAGATCCAAGAGATCAATTGATCAACTTGTGTGTCCTAGGGTGCCCCCCTGCCCCCATATATAAAGTACCAAGGGGAGGGGGCGGCGGCCTCATAGGATGAGCCCCAAGGGGGGAATCCTACTCCTACTAGGAGTAGGTTCCCCCTTTCCTAGTCCAACTAGGAGGGGAAGGAAAGAGGAGTAGGGGAGAAGGAAAGAGGGGTCCGGCCCCCAAAGCCCTAAACCAATTCGGTTTGGGCCTAGGGGGCGCACCCCACACTTCCTTGTTGCCCTCTCTTTCCACTAATCCCCATGAAGGCCCATTGACCTCTCTGGCGAATTCCAGTAACTCTCCGGTACTCCGAAAAATATCCGAATCACTCGGAACCTTTCCGTTGTCTGAATATAGTCATCCAATATATCGATCTTTATGTCTCGACCATTTTGAGACTCCTCGTCATGTCCCCGATCTCATCTGGGACTCCGGACTACCTTTGGTACATCAAAACACATAAACTCATAATACTGATCGTCACCGAACGTTAAGCGTGCGGACCCTACGGGTTCGAGAACTATGTAGACATGACCGAGACACGTCTCCGGTCAATAACCAATAGTGGAACCTGGATGCTCATATTGGCTCCCACATATTCTACGAAGATCTTTATCGGTCAAACCGCATAACAACATACGTAGTTCCCTTTGTCATCGGTATGTTACTTGCCCGAGATTCGATCATTGGTATCTCAATACCTAGTTCAATCTCGTTACCGGCAAGTCTCTTTACTCGTTCTATAATACATCATCCTGCAACTAACTCATTAGTTACATTGCTTGCAAGGCTTATAGTGATGTGCATTACCGAGTGGGCCCAGAGATACCTCTCCGACGATCGGAGTGAAAAATCCTAATCTCGAAATACGCCAACTTAACAAGTACCTTCGGAGACACCTGTAGAGCACCTTTATAATCACCCAGTTACGTTGTGAAGTTTGGTAGCACACAAAGTGTTCCTGCGGTAAACGGGAGTTGCATACTCTCATAGTCATAGGATCATGTATAAGTCATGAAGAAAGCAATAGCAACATACTAAACAATCAAGTGCTAAGCTAACGAAATGGGTCAAGTCAATCACAACATTCTCCTAGTGATGTGATCCCGTTAATCAAATGACAACTCATGTCTATGGTTAGGAAACTTAACCATCTTTGATTAATGATCTAGTCAAGTAGAGGCATACTAGTGACACTATGTTTGTCTATGTATTCACACATGTATTATGTTTCCGGTTAATACAATTCTAGCATGAATAATAAACATTTATCATGAAATAAGGAAATAAATAATAACTTTATTATTGCCTCTAGGGCATATTTCCTTCAGTCTCCCACTTGCACTAGAGTCAATAATCTAGTTCACATCATCGTGTGATTTAACACCAATAGTTCACATCACCATGTGATTAACACCCATAGTTCACATTGTCATGTGACCAACAACTAGAGTCAATAATCTAGTTCACATCGCTATGTGATTAACACCCAAAGAGTACTAATGTGTGATCATGTTTTGCTTGTGAGAGAAGTTTAGTCTATGGGTCTACCACATTCATATCCGTATGTATTTTGCAAATTTCTATGTCAACAATGCTCTGCATGGAGCTACTCTAGCTAATTGCTCCCACTTTCAAAATGTATCTAGACTGAGACTTAGAGTCATCTGGATCAGTGTCAAAATTTGCATCGACGTAACCCTTTACGACGAACCTTTTGTCACCTCCATAATTGAGAAACATATCCTTATTCCACTAAGGATAATTTTGGCCGTTGTCCAGTGATCTACTCCTAGATCACTATTGTACTCCCTTGCTAAACTCAGTGTAGGGTATACAATAGATCTGGTACACAGCATGGCATACTTTATAGAAACTACGGCTGAGGCATAGGGAATGACTTTCATTCTCTTTCTATCTTCTGTCGTGGTCGGGCTTTGAGTCTTACTCAATTTCACACCTTGTAACACAGGTAAGAACTCTTTCTTTGACTGTTCCATTTTGAACTACTTCAAAATCTTGTCAAGGTATGTACTCATTGAAAAAACTTATCAAGCGTCTTGATCTATCTCTATAGATCTTGATGCTCAATATGTAAGTAGATTCACCGAGGTCTTTATCTGAAAATCTCCTTTCGAATACTCCTTTATGCTTTCCAGAAAATTCTACATTATTTCTGATCAACAATATGTCATTCACATATATTTATCAGAAATGTTGTAGTGCTCCCACTCACTTTCTTGTAAATACAGGCTTCACCACAAGTCTGTATAAAACTATACGCTTTGATCAACTCATCAAAGCGTATATTCCAACTCTGAGATGCTTGCACCGGTCCATAGATGGATCGCTGGAGCTTGCACATTTTGTTAGCACCTTTAGGATTGACAAAACCTTCTGGTTGCATCATATACAAATCTTCTTAAAGAAATCCATTAAGGAATGTAGTTTTGACATCCATTTGCCAGATTTCATAAAATGTGGCAATTTGCTAACATGATTCGGACAGACTTAAGTATCGCTACGAGTGAGAAAATCTCATCGTAGTCAACACCTTGAACTTTGTCAAAACCTTTTTCGACAAGTCTAGCTTTGTAGATAGTAACACTACTATCAGTGTCAGTCTTCCTCTTGAAGATCCATTTATTTTCTATGGCTTACCGATCATCGGGCAAGTCAACCAAAGTCCACACTTTTTTCTCATACATGGATCACATCTTAGATTTCATGGCCTCAAGCCATTTCACGGAATCTGGGCTCATCATCGCTTCCTCATAGCTCGTAGGTTCATCATGGTCAATTAACATGACCTCCAGAACAGGATTACCGTACCACTCTGGTGCGGATCTCACTCTGGTTGACCTATGAGGTTCGGTAGTAACTTGGTCTAAAGTTACATGATCATCATCATTAGCTTCCTCACTAATTGGTGTAGGAGTCACAGAAACAGATTTCTGTGATGAACTACTTTCCAATAAGGGAGCAGGTACAGTTACCTCATCAAGTTCTACTTTCCTCCCACTCACTTCTTTCGAGAGAAACTCCTTATCTAGAAAGGATCCATTCTCAGCAACAAATATCTTGCCTTCGGATCTGTGATAGAAGGTGTACCCAATAGTTACTTTTGGGTATCCTATGAAGACGCACTTCTCCGACTTGGGTTTGAGCTTATCAAGATGATACTTTTTTTACATAAGCATCGCAACCCCAAACAGCAGCTTAGGTTTCTTGCTAAACCACAATTCATATGGTGTCGTCTCAACGGATTTAGATGGTGCCCTTTTTAATGTGAATGTAGCTATCTCTAATGCATAACCCCAAAACAATAGTGGTAAATCGGTAAGAGACATCATAGATTGCACTATATCAAATAAAGTACAGTTATGACATTCGAACACACCATTACGTTGTGGTGTTCCAGGTGGCATGAGTTTGCGAAACTATTCCACATTGTTTTAATTGAAGACCAAACTCGTAACTCAAATTTTCCCCTCTGCGATCAGATCGTTGAAACTTTATTTTCTTGTTACGATGATTTTCCACTTCACTCGAAAATTGTTTGAACTTTTCAAATGTTTCAGACTTATGTTTCTTCAAGTAGATATACCCATATTTGCTCAAATCATCTGTGAAGGTCAGAAAATAACGATACCCGCCGCGAGCCTCAACACTCATTGGACCTCATACATCCGTATGTATTATATCCAATAAGTCAGTTGCTCACTCCATTGTTCTGGAGAACGGAGTCTTAGTCATCTTTGCCCATGAGGCATGGTTCACAAGCATCAACTAATTCATAATCAAGTGATTCCAAAAGCCCATCAGAATGGATTTTCTTCATGCGCTTTACACCAATATGACCTAAACGGCAGTGCCACAAATAAGTTGCACTATCATTATCAACTTTGCATCTTTTGGCTTCAATATTATGAATATGTGTATCACTACGATCGAGATTCAACAAACGATTTTCATTGGGTGTATAACCATAGAAGGTTTTATTCATGTAAACAGAATAACAATTATTCTCTAACTTAAATGAATAACCGTATTGCAATAAACATGATCAAATCATATTCATGCTCAACGCAAACACCAAATAACACTTATTTAGGTTCAACACTAATCTCGAAAGTATAGGGAGTGTGTGATGATGATCATATCATTCTTGGAACTACTTCCAACACACATCGTTACTTCACCCTTAACTAGTCTCTGTTTATTATGCAACTCCCGTTTCAAGTTACTACTCTTAGCAACTGAACTAGTATCAAATACCAAGGGGTTGCTATACACACTAGTAAAGTACACATCAATAACATATATATCCAATATACCTTTGTTCACTTTGCCATCCTTCTTATCCGCCAAATACTTGGGGCAGTTCCGCTTCCAGTGACTAGTCCCTTTGCAGTAAAAGCACTTAGTCTCAGGCTTAGGTCTAGACTTGGGCTTCTTCACTTGAGGAGAAACTTGCTTGCCGTTCTTCTTGAAGTTCCCCTTCTTCCCTTTGCCCTTTTTCTTGAAAGTAGTGGTCTTGTTAACCATCAACACTTGATGCTTTTCTTGATTTCTACCTTCATCAATTTCAGCATCACGAAGAGCTTGGGAATCATTTTCGTTATCCCTTGCATATTATAGTTCATCACGAAGTTCTAGAAACTTGGTGATAGTGACTAGAGAACTCTATCAATCACTATCTTATCTGGAAGATTAACTCCCACTTGATTCAAGTGATTGTAGTACTCAGACAATCTGAGCACATGCTTACTGGTTGAGCTATTCTCCTTCATCTTGTAGGCAAAGTACTGTCAGAGGTCTCCTACCTCTCGAAATGGGCATGAGTATGAAATACCAATTTCAACTCTTAGAACATCGTATATGTTCCGTGACATTTCAAAACATTTTTGAAGTCCCGGTTCTAAGCCGTAAAGCATGGTGCACTAAACTATCAAGTAGTCATCATATCGAGCTCGCCAAACGTTCATAACGTCTGCATCTTCTCCTGCAATCGGTCTGTCACCTAGTGGTGCATCAAGGACATAATTCTTCTGTGCAGCAATGAGGATAATCCTCAGATCACGGATCCAATCCACAGCATTTCTACTAACATCTTTCAACTTATTTTTCTCTAGGAACATATCAAAAATAAAACAGGGGAGCTAAACGCGAGCTATTGATCTACAACATAGATATGCTAATACTACCAGGACTAAGTTCATGATAAATTAAAGTTCAGTTAATCATATTACTTAAGAACTCCCACTTAGATAGACATCCCTCTAATCATCTAAGTGATCACGTGATCCAAATCAACTAAACCATGTCCAATCATCACATGAGATGGAGTAGTTTTCAATGGTGAACATCACTATGTTGATCATATCTACTATATGATTCACGCTCGACCTTTCGGTCTCAGTGTTCCGAGGCCATGTCTGCATAGGCTAGGCTCGTCAAGTTTAACCCGAGTATTCTAAGTGTGCAAAACTGGCTTTGACCCGCTGTAGATGAACGGAGAGCTTATCACACCCGGTCATCACATGGTGTCTCGGCACGACGAACTTTGGCAACGGTGCACACTCAGGGAGAACACTTTTACCTTGAAATTTAGTAAGGGATCATCTTATAAAGCTACCGCCGAATTACGCAAAATAAGATGTATAAAAGATAAAGATCACATGCAATCATAATATGTGACATGATATGGCCATCATCATCTTGTGCTTTTGATCTCCATCTCCAAAGTACTGTCATGATCTCCATTGTTACTGGCATGACACTATGATCTCCATCATCTTGATCTTTTATCAATATGTCGCACATGGTCGTCTCACCAGCTATTGCTTTTGCAACTATTGCTATCGCATAGCGATAAAGTAAAGCAATTACATAGCACTTGCATCTTATGCAAATAAAGAGACAACCATAAGGCTCCTGCCAGTAGCCGATAACTTCAACAAAACATGATCATCTCATACAACAATTTATATTTCATCATGTATTGACCATATCACATCACAACATGCCCTGCAAAAACAAGTTAGACGTTCTCTACTTTGTTGTTGCAAGTTTTACGTGGCTGCTACGGGCTGAGCAAGAACCGTTCTTACCTACGCATCAAAACCACAACATAGTTCATCAAGTTAGTGTTGTTTTAACCTTCACAAGGACCGGGCGTAGCCACACTCGGTTCAACTAAAGTTGGAGAAACTGACACCCGCCAGCCACCTGTGTGCAAAGCACGTCGGTAGAACCAGTCTCGCGTAAGCGTACGCGTAATGTCGGTCCGGGACGCTTCATCCAACAATACCGCTGAACCAAAGTATGACATGCTGGTAAGCAGTATGACTTGTATCGCCCACAACTCACTTGTGTTCTACTCATGCATATAACATCTACGCATAAAATCAGGCTCGGATGCCACTGTTGGGGAACGTAGTAATTTCAAAAAAATTCCTACGCACATGCAAGATCATGGTGATGCATAGCAACGAGAGGGGAGAGTGTTGTCCATGTACCCTCGTAGACCGAAAGCGGAAGCGTTAGCACAACGCGGTTGATGTAGTCGTGCGTCTTCACGATCCGACCGATCAAGTACCGAACGCACGACACCTCCGAGTTCTTCACACGTTCAACTCGATGACGTCCCTCGAACTCTGATCCAGCCGAGCTTTGAGGGAGAGTTCCGTCAGCATGACGGCGTGGTGATGATGTTGATGTTCTACTGTCGCAGGGCTTCGCCTAAGCACCGCTACAATATTATCGAGGTGGACTATGGTGGAGAGGGGCACCGCACACGGCTAAAAGATCCAAGAGATCAATTGATCAACTTGTGTGTCCTAGGGTGCCCCCTGCCCCCATATATAAAGGAGAAAGGGGAGGGGGGCCGGCGGCCTCATAGGATGCGCCCCAAGTGGGAAATCCTACTTGTACAAGGAGTAGGTTCCTCCTTTCCTAGTCCAACTAGGAGGGGAAGGAAAGAGGAGTAGGGGAGAAGGAAAGCGGGGCCTGACCCCCAAAGCCCTAAACCAATTCGGTTTGGGCCTAGGGGGCGCACCCCACACTTCCTTGCTGCCCTCTCTTTCCACTAAGGCCCATTGACCTCTCCGGCGAATTCCCGTAACTCTCCGGTACTCCGAAAAATACCCGAATCACTCGTAACCTTTCCGTTATCCGAATATAGTCGTCCAATATATCAATCTTTACGTCTCGACCATTTCGAGACTCCTCATCATGTCCCCGATCTCATCCGGGACTCCGAAATACCTTCGGTACATCAAAACACATAAAACTCATAATATTGATCGTCACCGAATGTTAAGCGTGCGGACCCTACGGGTTCGAGAACTATGTAGACATGACCAAGACACGTCTTCGGTCAATAACCAATAGCGGAACCAGGATGCTCATATTGGCTCCCACATATTCTACGAAGATCTTTATCGGTCAAACCGCATAACAACATACGTTGTTCCCTTTGTCATCGGTATGTTACTTGCCCGAGATTCGATCATCGGTATCTCAATACCTAGTTCAATCTCGTTACCGGCAAGTCTCTTTACTCGTTCTGTAATACATCATCCCGTAACTAACTCATTAGTTACATTGCTTGCAAGGCTTATAGTGATGTGCATTACCGAGTGGGCCCAGAGATACCTCTCCGACGATCGGAGTGACAAATCCTAATCTGTAGAGCACCTTTATAATCACCCGGTTACATTGTGACGTTTGGTAGCACACAAAGTGCTCCTGCGGTAAACGGGAGTTGCATAATCTCATAGTCATAGGAACATGTATAAGTCATGAAGAAAGCAATAGCAACATACTAAACGATCAAGTGCTAAGCTAACAGAATGGGTCAAGTCAATCACATCATTCTCCTAATGATGTGATCCCGTTAATCAAATGATAACTCATGTCTATGGTTAGGAAACTTAACCATCTTTGATTAATGAGCTAGTCAAGTAGAGGCATACTAGTGACACTATGTTTGTCTATGTATTCACACATGTATTATGTTTCCGTTTAATACAATTCTAGCATGAATAATAAACATTTATCATGAAATAAGGAAATAAATAATAACTTTATTATTGTCTCTAGGGCATATTTCCTTCACATACCGCATCACAACCATTTTAATAGCATGTTGGCATGCAAGGTAAACCATTATAAACTCCTTGCTAATTAAGCATGGCATAAGCAGCTACAATCTCTAATTATAATTTCAAATATGTTTCTTTCATAATAGGCTGAATCAGGAACGATGAACTAATCATATTTACAAAAACAAGAGAGGTCGAGTTCATACCAGCTTTCCTCATCTCAATAAGTTCATCATATAATCATCATTATATCCTTTCACTTGCACGACCGAATAGTGTGGAAAATAATAATAGCGCACGTGCATTGGACTAAGCTGGAATCTGCAAGGATTCAATTCAAGAGAGAAGACAAGGTAATATGGGCTCTTTGTTAGATCAACAATAATGCATATACGAGCCACTCAACATTTTCATTATGGTCTTCTCCTCTCGACCTCCGAAGGAAAGAAAAGAAACAAAACTATTTACATGGGAAAGCTCCCAACAAGAAAAAGAAGAATGAGAAATCTTTTGGGGTTTTGTTTTTAATTACTACTACTACAGGCATGGGAAGTAAACTAGCTAAAATCTACAATTAATTTTTTTGATTTTTCTTAAAGTTTTTCAAACACACAAGAAGAAAGCGAGAAAATGAAAATAAACTAGCATGGATGATATAATGAAAAAGTATGAGCATCGACAACTGGCATGAGTGTGTGAACATGAATGTAATGTCAGAGAGAGATATGTACTCCCCCGAGCTTAGGCTTTTGGCCTAAGTTAGTCTATGCCCATGGATCAAAACTATAGTTGGGGTCGTACTGAGAAGGGTCCTCAGATTTCCACTGGCTGGCGGTCTCCTCCGGGTCCCACTGATAAACAGACTGACGGTGACAGTCAGATTGTGGCTCCGGCTCTGCAGCTGATATCTGGTTCCGGTAGGCAAGAATGTCCTCCAGCGGAACAAGGTACTTGCCTGAAAATATGTCAAACAAAGAAGGCACAGGCAAGGTAATAAACTCACAATAATTTTTGTTAAATATCAATTTGTATTTGAGTGTCTTATTCCTATCCTTAACAATAAACTCATGTGCTACCATACTCTTATAACCTAGAGCAATAGGAGGCATCAACTTTTCCTCTTTCTCAAAGTGCCTGATAGGTATGTTAAAATGTGTAGCAAGGCGCGAGGCAAATATGCCTCCGAGGACGGGGCCCTTAGTACGGTTCAGATTTAACCGTCTAGCAACAATAGCGCCTAAGCTAAAAGTAGTATCATTAAACAAGGCATGGCGCAAAATAGCAATATCCGGAGCACTGAGGATCCCACAGTTCCCGCGACCAATTAAGCATCTACTAGCAAATATTGCGAAGTAACGTAGAATAGGAAAATGTATGCTAGTGATTCTCGCATCGGAAACTTTCCTCGTTACCCCTACAGCAATCATATCAATAAATCCCTCCACATCATTACGATGTGGTTCCTCTATGCTGCCCTCAAAGGGTATCAAACAAACCCAGCAAAAATCATAAAGTGACATCTCCTTATGCACATCATATAAATAAAATTCCACCGAAGGTGGTGATCTCCTAGCATGGAAATGAAAATTTTGCACAAAGATATTGGTGAGTAAGAGATACTGTTCACGCTGGTCGTGGAGGAAGGCGGTGAGGCCTGCATTCTTAGCCAAATGATAAAAATCTTCATGAATCACGGCCTCTTTCAAGAACTCCTCACAAGGCCATTCACATGGCCGAACCTCCGCAGGAGATTATACTTGGGCTTCTTGTTCTCTTCACTTTGCTTATCCTTCGAGCTTCGGCTTGATGAGCCCCTCAAAAATCTCTTCATCCTTTTCTGAAAATTTCTGAAATTTTTAGTAACTTAAAATAAAAGTGAACCAAACTCAACAAAATTGATAGCAACTACTCCTACAAGTTCCTAGAGGCCATATCATGCATTAAAACTACTTTTGACCATATAAATTTGACATGCAAGCTCAAGAACAAGGTCACCTAAGCAGCAAAAATTTGCAATGAATAAAGCACTAGAACAAAAATTAATTGGAACATTGGAGGAGTCACATACCAAAGAACAATCCCCCCAAAGCAGTTTTGTGAATGGAGCTTTGAGCAAGAGATCGAAAATGGCAACAAGATGAGCTAGAACTCAGGTTTGAGCTGGCTAGTGATTTTTTGGGAGGAAGAAGGAGTGTGTGGTGGCTGGAATAAGTGGAGGGGACCCACGTGGGGTCCATGGGGCAGGTGGGCACGCCCTCCACCCTCGTGGGCACGTGGCTGCTCCCTCTGCTGTGTTCTCAGTGCCAGATATTCTCAAATATTCTAGAAAAAAACATATTTAAATTTCAGTGCATTTGGAGAACTTTTATTTTCAGGGTATTTTATTGCAAGGATAATTCAGAAAACGGACAGAAAATACTATTTTTGCTTTATTTAATATAAATAACAGAAAGTAAAAAGAGGGTATAGAGAGTTGTGTTTTCTAAATTCATCCATCTCATGCTCATCAAAAGGAATCCACTAACAAGGTTTATCAGGTCTTGTTAACAAACTCATTTCGAATAACATGGAACCGGAAAAATTTCGAATAACACTAGGTTACCTCAACGGGGATATGCACATCCCCAACAATAAGAATATCATATTTCTTCTTGACAGTAGGAAGAGGGAATTCAAAACCTCCAATAGTAACTGTTGAAATTTTTCTAATAGAATTGATACTATGGACTTGAGGTTGTTTCCTCGGAAAGTGTATCGTATGCTAATTACCATTAACATGAAAAGTGACATTGCCTTTGGTGCAATCAATAACAGCCCCTACAGTATTCAAAAAGGGTCTTCCAAGAATAATCGACATACTATCATCCTCGGGAATATCAAGAATAACAAAGTTCGTTAAAATAGTAACATTTGCAACCACAACAGGCACGTCCTCACAAATGCCGACAGGTATAGCAGTTGATTTATCAGCCATTTGCAAAGATATTTCAGTAGGTGTCAACTTATTCAAGTCAATTCTACGATATAAAGAGAGAGGCATAACACTAACACTGGCTCCAAGATCACATAAAGCAGTTTTAACATAGTTTCTTTTAATGGAGCATAGTATAGTTGGTACTCTTGGATCTCCAAGTTTCTTTGGTATTCGACCTTTAAAAGTATAATTAGCAAGCATGGTGGAAATTTCAGCTTTCGGTATCTTTCTTTTATTAGTAACAATTTCCTTCATGTATTTAGCATAAGGGTTCATTTTAAGCATATCAGTCAAACGCATACGCAAAAAGATAGGTCTAATCATTTCAGCAAAGCGCTCAAAATCCTCATCATCCTTTTTCTTGGATGGTTTAGGAGGAAAAGGCATGGGTTTCTGAACCCATGGTTCTTTTTCTTTACCGTGCTTCCTAGCAACAAAGTCTCTCTTATCATAACGTTGATTCTTTGATTGTGGGTTATCAAGATCAACAGCAGGTTCAATCTCTACATCATTATCATTGCTAGGTTGAGCAACAACATGAACATCATCATTAACATTATCACTAGGTTCATGTTCATTACTAGATTGTGTTTCAGCATCAGAAATAGAAATATCATTGGGATTCTCAGGTGTGTCAACAATAGGTTCACTAGAAGCATGCAAAGTCCTATCATTTTTCTTTTTCTTCCTCTTAGAAGGACTAGGTGCATCAACATTAGTTCTCTGAGAATCTTGCTCAATTCTCTTAGGATGGCCTTCAGGATACAAAGGTTCATGAGTCATTTTACCACCTCTAGTCATAACTCTAATAGCATTATCATTTTTCTTATTATTTAATTCATTGAGCAAATCATTCTGAGCTTTAAGTACTTGTTCTACTTGAGTGGTAACCATAGAAGCATGTTTACTAATAAGTTTAAGTTCACCTTTAACATTAGCCAAATAATCACCCAAGTGTTCAAGCATATCAGCATTGTGTTTCAATTGTCTACCAACATAAGCATGGAAGTTTTCTTGTTTAACCATAAAGTCATCAAACTCATCCAAGCATGGGCTAGCAAACTTAGTAAATGGGATTTCACATTCATCAAATCTATAGAGAGAATTTACCTTTACTACCTGTGTCGGGTTATCAAGACCATGTATTTCTTCAACAGGCGGCAAATTAAGACCATGTATTTCTTCAATAGGTGGTAAGTTCTTAACATCTTCAATTTTAATACATTTTTCTTTCATAGATTTCTTTGCCTCTTGCATATCTTTAGGACTGGGAAATGGAATACCCCTTTTCTTCGGAGTTGGCTTAGGAGTTGGTTCTGGAAGTGTCCAATTATTTTCATTAGTCAACATATTATTCAATAGCAATTCAGCTTGATCAACAGTTCTTTCCCTAAAAACACAACCAGCACAACTATCCAGGTGGTCTCTCGAAGCATCGGTTAGTCCATTATAAAAGATATAAAGTATTTCATTTTTCTTGAGAGGATGATCAGGCAAAGCATTAAGTAATCGGAGAAGCCTCCCCCAAGCTTGTGGGAGACTCTTTTCTTCAATTTGCACAAAATTATATATTTCCCTTCAAGCATCTTGTTTCTTATGAGCAGGGGAATATTTAGCAGAGAAGTAATAAATCATATCCTGGGGACTACGCACACAACCAGGATCAACAGAATTAAACCATGTTTTAGCATCACCCTTTAATGAGAACGGAAACAACTTAAGGATAAAGTAATAGTGAGTTTTATCATCATGGGTAAACAGTGTGGCTATATCATTTAATTTAGTAAGATGTGCCACAACAGTTTCAGATTCATAGCCATAAAAAGGATCAGATTCAACCAAAGTAATTAACTCAGGATCGATAGATAAATCATAATCCTTATCAGTAATAAAGATAGGTGAAGTAGCAAAAGCAGGGTCATATCTCATTCTAGCATTCAAAGACTTTTCTTTAAGCTTAGATAATAATTTCTTAAGATCAGACCTATCATTGCAAGCTAAGAAGTCTCTAGCAGTTTCTTCATCCATAACATAACTCTCAGGAATAACAGGCAATTCATATCTAGGGGGAGAATCTTCATCATCACTTTCATCAATATTATCAGGTTCAATAATTTCATTATCTCTAGCCCTAGCAAGTTGTTCATCAAGAAATTTACCTAGTGGCACAGTATTATCAAGCATAGAAGTAGTTTCATCATAAGTATCATGCAAAGCAGAAGTGGCATCATCAATAACATGCGACCTATCGGAGTCAATAGCATGTGTAGGTGTCGCAAGTTTACTCAGAACAGAAGGTGAATCAAGTGCAGAGCTAGATGGCAATTCCTTACCTCCCCTCGTAGTTGAGGGGAAAATCTTGGTTCTTTAATCTTTCAAGTTCTTCATTGTGATAAGCAGATATAAATCCCAAGTGACTCAAAGAATAGAGCTATGGTCCCCAGCAACGGCGCCAGAAAATAGTCTTGATAACCCACAAGTATAGGGGATCGCAACAGTTTTCGAGGGTAGAGTATTCAAACCAAATTTATTGATTCGACACAAGGGGAGCCAAAGATATTAGCAGCTGAGTTATCAATTCAACCACACTTGGAAACTTAATATCTATAGCAAAGTGTTTAGTAGCAAAGTAATATGATAGTAGTGGTAACGGTAGCAAAAGTAATATTTTGGGGTTTTATATTGATTGTAACAATAGCAATGGAAAAGTAAATAAGCGAAGAACAATATATGAAAAGCTCATAGGCATTGGATCGGTGATGGAGAATTATGTCGGATGTGATCGATCATGCAACAGTTATAACATAGGGTGACACAGAACTAGCTCCAGTTCATCAATGTAATGTAGGCATGTATTCCGAATATAGTCATACGTGCTATGGAAAAGAACTTGCATGACATCTTTTGTCCTACCCTCCCGTGGCAGCGGGGTCCTATTGGAAACAAAGGGATATTAAGGCCTCCTGTTAATAGAGTATCGGACCAAAGCATTAACACATAGTGAATACATGAACTCCTCAAACTACGGTCGTCACCGGTAATGGTCCCGATTATTGTCACTTTGGGGTTAACAGATCATAACACATAATAGGTGACTATAGACTTGCAAGATAGGATCAAGAACTCACATATATTCATGAAAACATAATAGGTTCGGATCTGAAATTATGGCACTCGGGCCCTAGTGACAAGCATTAAGCATAGCAAAGTCATAGCAACATCAATCTCAGAACATAGTGGATACTAGGGACCAAACCCTAACAAAACTAACTCGATTACATGATAAATCTCATCCAACCCATCACCGTCCAGCAAGCCTACGATGGAATTACTCACGCACGGATGTGAGCATCATGAAATTGGTGATGGAGGAAGGTTGATGATAACGATGGCGACGGATTCCCCTCTCCAGAACCCCAAACGGACTCCAGATCAACCCTCTCGAGAGAATTTAGGGCTTGGCGGCGGCTCCGTATCGTAAAACGCGATGAATCCTTCTCTCTGATTTTTTTCTCCCCGAACACGAATGTGTGGAGTTGGAGTTGAGGTCTGTGGAGCGTCAGGGGGCCCACGAGGCAAGGGGGCGCGCCTAGGGGGGTAGGCGCACCCCCCACCCTCATGGATAGGGTTTGGGCCCCCTGACGTGGATTCTTCTTCCAGTATTTTTTATATATTCCAGAAATAATCTCCGTTGATTTTCAGGTCATTCCGAGAACTTTTATTTCTGCGCAAAAATAACACCATGGCAATTCTGCTGAAAACAGCGTCAGTCCGGGTTAGTTCCATTCAAATCATGCAAGTTAGAGTCCAAAACAAGGGCAAAAGTGTTTGGAGAAGTAGATACGACGGAGACCTATCACATGTCATCTTACCTAATGTGTTACTCTATTCTTATGAACTTAATACTCTAGATGCATGCTGGATAGCGGTCGATGTGTGGAGTAATAGTAGTAGATGCAGGCAGGAGTTGGTCTACTTGTCACGGACGTAATGCCTATATACATGATCATGCCTAGATATTCTCATAATTATTCGCTCTTCTATCAATTGCTCAACAGTAATTTGTTCACCCACCGTAATACTTATGATATCTTGAGAGAAGCCACTAGTGAAACCTATGGCCCCCGGATCTATTCTCCATCATATAAGTTTCCAATCTATTTTATTTTGCAATCTTTACTTTCAATCTATATCATAAAAACACCAAAAATATTTATCTTATTATTATTATCTCTATCAGATCTCACTCTCGTAAGTGACCGTGAAGGGCTTGACAACCCCTTTATCGCATTGGTTGCGAGGTTCTTATTTGTTTGTGTAGGTACAAGGGACTTGCGTGTGGCCTCCTACTGGATTCATACCTTGGTTCTCAAAAACTGAGGGAAATACTTACGCTACTTTGCTGCATCACCCTTTCCTCTTCAAGGGAAAACCAACGCAATGCTCAAGAGGTAGCAATGCACACGCAAGATCATGGTGATGCATAGCAATGAGAGGGAAGAGTATCGTCCATGTACCCTCGTAGACCGTAAGCGGAAGTGTTATGAAAACGCGGTTGATGTAGTCGTACGTCTTCACGATCGACCGATCCCTAGTACCGAACGTACGACACCTCCGCGATCTGCACACGTTCAGCTCGATGACGTCCCACGACCTCACGATCCAGTAGAGCTTCGAGGGAGAGTTTCTCGGCACGACGGTGTGATGACGGTGATGATGATGCTACCGGAACAGGGCTTCGCCTAAGCACCGCTACGATATAACCGATGTGGGCTATGGTGGAGGGGCACCGCACACGGCTAAAAGATCAACTTATCAACTTGTGTGTACATGGGGTGCCCCCCTCCCCCGTATATAAAGGAGTGGAGGAGGGGGAGGGCCGGCCCTCTCTATGGCGCGCCCTGGGGGAGTCCTACTCCCTCCGAGAGTAGGATTCCCCCCTTTCATAGTAGAAGTAGGAGCCCTTCCAAGTAGGAGTAGGAGAGGAAGGAAGAAGAAGAGAGGGAGGAAGGAAAGGGGGGCCGGCCCCCCTCCCAATTCGGATCGGGCTTGGGGGGCGCGCCTCCCACTTTTCCCTTCCCTCTCCTCTATTCCACTAAGGCCCAATAAGGCCCATATACTTCCCGGGGGGTTCCGGTAACCTCCCGGTACTCCGAAAAAATGTCCGAACCACTCGGAACCATTCCGATGTACAAATATAGGCTTCCAATATATCGATCTTTATGTCTCGACCATTTCGAGACTCCTCGTCATGTCCATGATCAAATTCGGGACTCCGAACTACCTTCGGTACACCAAAACACATAAACTCGTAATACCGATCATCACCGAACGTTAAGCGTGTGGACCCTATGGGTTCGAGAACTATGTAGACATGACCGGGACTCATCTCTGGTCAATAACCAATAGCGGAACCTGGATGCTCATATTGGTTCCTACATATTCTATGAAGATTTTTATCGGTCAAACCGCATAACGGTATATGTTGTTCCCTTTGTCATCGGTATGTTACTTGCCCGAGATTCGATCGTCGGTGTCTCAATACCTAGTTCAATCTCATTACGGGCAAGTCTCTTTACTCGTTCCGTAATGCTACATCCCGTAACTAACTCATTAGTCACATTGATTGCAAGGCTTATAGTGATGTGCATTACCGAGAGGGCCCAGAGATACCTCTCCGACAATTGGAGTGACAAATCCTAATCTCGATCCATGCCAACTCAACAAACACCATCGGAGACACCTGTAGAGCACCTTTATAATCACCCAGTTATGTTGTGACGTTTGGTAGAACAGAAAGTGTTCCTCCGATATTCGGGAGTTGCATGATCTCATAGTCATAGGAACATGTATAGTTATGGAGAAAGCAAAAGCAACAAACTAGACGATCATCGTGCTAAGCTAGCGGATGGGTCAAGTCAATCACATCATTCTCTAATGATGTGATCCCGTTAATCAAATGACAACTCATGTCTATGGTTAGGAAACATAACCATCATTGATTCAACGAGCTAGTCAAGTAGAGGCAAACTAGTGACACTCTGCTTGTCTATGTATTCACACATGTACTAAGTTTCCAGTTAATACAATTCTAGCATGAATAATAAACATTTATCATGATATAAGAAAATATAAATAACAACTTTATTATTGCCTCCAGGGCATATTTCCTTCACATCGTAGCTGGGCTGGGACAGAGCGTGGGGATCGTCGCAGATCGCAAGCTGTCCATGTGCTTGTAATGCGGGCCATCCAATGCCTCTCGGGGACAGGGTGGTGGGATCGCCATGGATCGTGTTTTGTCCTCAGGCTTGGAGATCAGGACAACCAATGAGGAGACCACAGCTTCGGCTGCCGCTGCGGGCCCAGTGGATGGCGATGCAGGACAGCTCATGGGGGGTCAGACCGTTGTGGAGACTGGTCAAGCTCAGAATATTGGCCCAGTTGGCGAGGCGCGATGCGCGATGCGCTCGGGATCTTTATCCCCGGACCAGGATACGGCCCCGGGATGGGACCCGGTGGATGAGTTGCTGCCCCCTACTTCCATGCATGCGGAGGAGAGCACGGGGGTCCTAGCTAGAGAGAGCGCCAAGGGGCAAGATGGGACTGGCGGACTGGAGACAGACTGCATGATTGGGCCGTCCACTGTGAGCGGTACTGTTTGCATGGATGTTGACGTTCACATGCATGTCCCCAATGTTCCCAACGACGTTTCTCTGCCACCCAAGGAGTAGATTGCGGTAGCTAATGCGTTCTGTGCGGGCCTAATGAAAAAACTTGCACCACCGCTCCTCAAGGAGATTGAAGCTGTGCATGGGAAGGGCCCTAGGCTGGAGTACACACCTCGTCGTACCACTTGATCCGCGACTGTGAATGCACCAAGGAAGTCTAAAGCGACGGCGGCTGAGATGGTTCTTCTAAAAGCACTTGGCATCTCGCTGGAGGGATTGGCTGTTACTGATGAGACCCTTGGACAGCTCCGGCAGATGTTTGACTCACCTTTACAGGAACCACAGCTGCGTGCAATTGCCTCTATTTTCGGCAAAGCCATACCTTTTGACCTTGGCCAGGAGGTTGCCCCGAAGGTGACATTGCTTGCCTAGTTGGATAGCGCTGGTGTGTAGCGTTGACATCATGTCGTTGATCAAACTGGAGTTGGTGTGCTAGAATGTGCGCGGCTTGAACAGCCCAGCGAAGAAGAAGGCATTGCCTGAATTTGCGGACTCGGCGCACCCGGCTATTTTTTGTATTCAGGAAACTAAGCTAGCTTGTATTGATAATTTTACGGTTATACAATGCCTCGGCCCGTCGTACGATGGTTTTTACTACTTGCCGGCTTTGGATACGAGGGGTGGGATTCTTTTAGCTTCGAACTCGGTGTTGGTGAGCATTACAAACTGTGTCCGAGACACGCACTGTGTAACAGGGTACGTGACCCCCATCGACGGTACACCCTGGTGGCTCACTACGGTGTATGGACCTCAAGAGGATCAAGATAAGATGTTGTTCCTTGAGGAGCTCACAGCAAGGAGAGAGCTGTGCCCGGGTGCATGGATGGTGATCGGGGACTTTAACATGATACTCCAAGCCTCAGACAAAAACAACTCGCACCTGGACAGGAGGATGATGCGTAAATTCCAACAATTTGTGGATGGCAATGGGCTTAAGGAGCTGTACATGCATGGACGCGCATTTACATGGAGCAATGAAAGGGAGGTTCCCACCCTCACAAAAATAGATAAGGCGCTAGTTTCGGTGGATTGGGAAATTGACTACCCGGACTGCCTGCTCCAAGCTATGTTAACTTCGGCCTCGGATCACTGCCCGTTGCATCTTGCTTTGAATGAGAACACACACCCGCAACGACGCTTCAGATTTGAGGTGTTCTGGACTAGGCTGGATGGTTTTGAAGATGCGGTCAAGGAGGCTTGGGTGTGTGACCCTAATATCCATGATCCTTTCAAACATCTTGACGCACTACTTAGGAACATTGCTTGGTATTTAACAGCATGGGGACAAAATAAGATTGGCAACGTCAAGCTGTAGATCGCGATGGCCAACTGGATAATCTTCCAGCTTGATGTGGCGCAGGAACGGCGCTTGCTCACGGCTGGGGAGATATGGCTGCATCGAACGCTAAAGCTCGTCGTGCTCGGCCTTGCCTCCCTCGAACGTACTATTGCAAGGCAAAGGTCATGCATCCGATGGCTACAGGAAGGAGACGCCAGTACCAAGCTGTTCCACCTCATGGCCAATGGCAGGAAGACGAAAATTTTTATACCGGCGATCATGCATGATGGAAACTTGATCACGGATCAGCACAGCAAGGAGGAAATCTTTTTCCAAACTTATAAAGACTTGCTAGGCACGGCAAGAGGGCGCAAGAACACCCTTGACTTGGATTTCCTTGAGATCCAGCCTATTGACTTACTGGATCAGGACGTGTATTTCACGGAGGAGGAGGTATGGGCCACGATCAAGGATATGCCAGCGGATCGCGCGCCAGGCCCGGACGGTTTTATCGGGCTCTTCTTCCAAAAGGCTTGGAGTATTATCAAAGGAAACTTGCTTGCCGCTATCCACCCTCTCTTTCTCGGTAATGGCCGCGGTTTTGGAAGACTAAATCAAGCCTTGATCACACTTATCCCCAAGAAGGCTGGCGTGTGTCATGTGGGTGATTTCTGCCCAATTAGTCTGGTTCATAGCTTGCCCAAGATCGGCTCCAAGCTACTCGCAAATCGATTGCGGCCACGCATGAATGAGCTCGTCCACGCCAACCAATCGGCATTCATCAAGGGGAGGAATCTACAATGCTCGTAAGACAGGTGGCTCGATCCCTCCATCGCCGGAGAGCGAAAGGAGTCATGCTCAAGTTGGATATCTCGTGAGCGTTTGACACTTTATCTTGGCCATTCTTATTTGAGGTTCTTCGTGCCAAGGGATTTTCGGACACTTGGATGTCCTGGATTGCGATCTTGCTTTCTACGGCCAGCTCCCATGTGGTGGTTAATGGACATGCGGGGCAAAAATTCTCTCATGCTCAAGGGCTTCGGTAGGGAGACCCGGTCTCGTCGTTGCTGTTTTTTATTGCCATGGATGTCCTCACATCCCTAATCACGAGAGCCCAGGAGTGTGGAGTTTTGAGCAAAATGTCGGGTTGCACCCCCATGCAACAGCTTTCCATCTATGCGGACGATGTCATCTTATTTGTAAGGCCAATCATACCGGATCTCGAATTTGTCAAGGAGGCGCTACACATATTCGGGATTGCATCGGGACTAAACATTAACTACACTAAGTCCATGGCCATCATGATCAGAGACGAGGATGGTGACGAGGAGCTGGTCCAGGGTGCAATGCCCTGGAGCATGGAGTCCTTTCCCTGCAAGTACTTGGGGCTGCAACTCTCCATATGGCAATTGACGCGCTCAGAGTGGCAACTGATAGTGGACAATGTGCTCAACTTTATGCCAGGCTGGTAGAAGGGGCTGATCACTAGAGCATGGCACTTGGTGCTGGTGCATGACGTGGTTATGGCGTGCCCCACTCACCATCTTATCATTGCGGATGCCCCCAAATGGGCAATCGAGCAAGTCAACAAACGGTGCAGAGCATTCTTCTGGGAAGGATTTGAGGCGATTCACGGAGGAAAGTGCCTAGTGGCTTGGCAAAGAGTATGCAGGCCTAAGGACCTCGGTGGCCTAGGGCTTCTTGACTTAAACCGTCAAGGCCTGGCATTAAGATTGCGCTGGGAGTGGCTCAGACGTACTGACTCTAGCCGACCATGGCATGGGCTCCCGATGGCGAATGATCCACAAGTTTAGGTGGCCTTTGACAGCTTGGTTCATTGGAAACTTGGGGATGGCAACAAGGTGCTATTTTGGAAAGATAGATGGATGGAAGGTGGGACAGCGAAGGAGATTGCTCTAAGCATCTGGGGCAAGGTTCGCACGCAGACCGTGAACAAGCGAACAGTGCATGATGGACTGGTTAACCACCGTTGGATCGCGGACATCTCAGGAGAGCTTTCCATCGAGGATCTAGTTCAGTTAATTAAGCTCTGGGAGATTGACATTACCAAGCACCTCGATCCTACTGTGCGGGATGAGGCCATATGACCCTGGAACTCCAAGCAAGTCTACACCTCGGCTTCCGCTTACCAAATGCTTTTCAAAGGTGCGATCTGTGTGGCTTATGCGCGGTGGATTTGGAAATGCTGGGCACCCCTCACCTGCAAGATCTTCATGTGGCTCGCATTACAACATAGAATATGGACATCCGATCGGAGACTTCGGCATGGGTTACAGGACAACCCCTCACCTTGCTACCTATGTGACCAGGAGGAAGACAACGTGGATCATCTACTCGTCCAGTGTGTATATTCACGTCAAGTATGGCACTTGATCTTGTCCAGCGTGAGGGATGCGCCTGCCTTAGCGTCGGTGGCGAACGACAATTTGGAATCTTGGTGGGGAAGCACCCGAAAACAGCTTGGCAAGGAGAACCGAAAAGCTTTCGACAGCTTGGTGATTCTGGTGTGTTGGCACTTATGGAAGCAAAGGAATGATTGTGTTTTCCGCTCGACGTCTCCACCAACGTCGACCGCCGATCCTGTAGTTAGGATTCTTGATGAGCTGCGCATGTGGGCGATAGCGGGAGGGAGTGGAGTTGAAACCATTTTCTGAGGAGTTGACATAGTGCGTGGAGTTGGAGTTTGTCGTGGCCTCGGTCGACTTGTGACTGTTGGCTACGCATGTAACACTCTTGTACATTGTTTTTCTCTCTTCTATAAAGCTAAGGTGCACAATTTGCGTACTCTCGAAAAAAAAAGAACTTGTCATAATTTTGGCATCCAAACTCCGTTTTAAACCATCTTCATATCTATTTTGATCTTCTCAAAGAGAGCCATCTCATGATGACTTCTAATCATAAGTTTGAATTAATCTTGACATGGCTTTAAGCAACTTTTATGATTGTGTCACCTTTGAGCGTCGAACACGCTGCTATACAGAGGACGCTCTACGGCCGATTTTTGCACGATCCTGTTAATCAAATTGTGCATGCGTGGGACCGAGTGGTGGCCGGCCGCTGGATCGAGCGTCCTGCAATGTTCGGTTACCGGTAATGCTAGAGCTACATGCTATTTTTACATGATTTATCGTACAGGCTGATGTGGAGCGAACTAATTGGCTTAGGATTAGCAGTCGGGCCCCATCCCTGAAATCAGGGAGGAGAGAGCGAATTAGCGAGAGGGGGTCCGTACCTGAAGCGTAAAGACCTGTACGTCTAGGATTATTGGTTCGGCTACTAAGTATCGGCTGCTCAGTAGTTCCGTAAATAAAATTCAGTCTTCGTCGAAAAACATTGAACACGCATGAATGGGTGGAGCCATGTGACAACTTGCAAACGAACACTATTGGCTAGGGCATAGGTAGATCTGAGGATTTTGTTTTCTTTCGTCAAGCACAGGGAGGGAGACCTCGACATGGCATCTTGTGTGCCATGACGTGGTGACATGACGCAGTCCTAGAAAATTAGTTGCGCCTCTTACCATTGAGAAAAATCACGTGATTTTTTTTTCGTTGGTTAGATTTCTTCTTACGTTATGAGATGATGACTAGACGAATTCATTTTACCTGCCGAATTATGTCGTCTTCTGCTTCCGAGCCGTCTAATCCAAGACAACATCATGACGCGTGATCAGTTGTCTGCCCATTTTTGGGGCCTCCGGCAATTACATTTCCTATATTGTTTCTAGCATCGCCAGAATTAATTTTATTTTCTTTGGCTAGCAATCGCCAGAGATGAACTTATTTTATTCAGTTTTGCTAAATCACATCTACATGTGCCCTAAGTATTGCACATCTAAGTCATATGTTCTTAATTTTACACAAAGATTTGTGCAAACATTTTCTTTTCTCTTTTTTCTTTTTCTTCCTAATTTAATTGAGCCACTTAGATGTACAAAAAGTTTCTGAACAAATATGCCCAATTAAATTTGTCTATAAAATATCCATTTAATTTAGTCTCGATACTAGCTAGCTTGAATATAGACAGATAGTGTCTCTACACTTTTCTTCTTCTTTTATCTTCAAAACGAGGTTAAGCCTCCGGCCTCTGCATCATTGCCATGTGCACTGTCAAGTTTATTAACTATTGATCAGAGTATACAACAAAGATAATCACGACTGAACATTGCAAGATATGAAATAAACACCTATTATTACAACTTCTTCCGCAGCAACGCGTTTCATAAGGAATAAATACCCTCGCGTTGTCATTACCACGTCCAACTGAAGACTGCCAAGACAAGTATTTCTTCGTGGTTACTGAGACCAATCACCGAAGATCAGCACGTTAGCAAGTAGGGTAATGATGCAAGTTTGTCGCCGTTGAGCCCAACCAATCAAGGCCAAAACAAGAGTTTCCAGCTCTCACATGAACCTCGGTGTTCCAAACATCATGTTGAAAGCCGATCTTTCGGTAGTCATGCCAGCCTTGTACTCCACATCAGGTCGAAATGACGCTAGAGGAAAAGTGGGACATCTTCCCACCGTACACCACCTTCCTCCTCCAAATGCAGCAGACGACACTCTAGAATCTGCCATCCTCCATGCACCCCCCCCCCTCCCGGTCCCCTCGGCCTTGGCGGCGACACCCAGCGCGAGCACACGTGAACCGTAACTACTAAAGTGAATCACGGGGGAGGAGTAGAAGGAGGAGGGGGAGGTCTCGGTCTGGAGAAAATCACCGATCCATAAAAAACAGGTCAGGGGTTTTCTTTTCCTTCGCTACCCTAAATAAAGTATTCCCTCTCCGCATCAATTTATTTGGATTAGAGGGAGTAAGAGCATTTCTAACCGATCCCCTATATCAACATAGTGGAGTAAATTTGGCCTTTTACTCTACTAAGTTTGACCTAGTCGGTCCCTTATACGGCTTAGTGGAGTAAAAAATTTACTCCATCACTACATGGCCGAGTAAAATCGACGCCTCTTCTCCCCACCTCCTCTTCTCCCCCCACACCTCCGTCGGCACGCCCCCCCCCCCCCCGCCCCCTCCAATGGCCGGACGTGGTGGCTGCCGGTCCCCGCCGCCGATCCACAGCGCGGATTCGCGCCGCCACCCGTGCGGGTCGTCCTCCACGGGCTCTTCATCAAGCCGCTGTCGGTCGCCCGATCCGCCCGTTGTTGCGCCCCTACGCTGATTCGAGGACTTCCCCATCCTCCCTTGGGCCCGGTCGCCGACAGGTCCTACCTCATGGTTCGGTAGCAGGAGTGGGGGACGTGGGTCGCCAAGATTACGGATAGGGAGACCCACACCCGCTGGTGGCTCGGTAGCTTCCACACGGCCGAGCTCGCGGTCATGGAGTACGATCGCTACCAGGTCCGCTACCACGGCGTGGCGGCTCAACACAATTTCCCCCCAGGCACACGTCTGATCCATCTCGTCCCGCCGGAGCCGGAGGCGAGGGAGCACCTCGAGGCCGAGGCCATCGACGAGGCCTACATGGAAGAGCTCCGATGGCAGCACCTGGAGCTCGTGGAGGCGGAGCGGATGATCTTTGCCGGCGCGGAGGGTGGCGAGGTTATTGTGATCTCCTCCTCCGACGGGGTAGAAGGCGGCGAGGAAGGCGGCGAGAATGAGGAGATCGACATCGAAGAGTGGAGGAGTGTGTTCCCCGACAACCCAGACGACGGCACCGGCCCGGACCCGGCTCGCGGCACACCGTACCTGACGAGGAAGGATTGGCTCGACCTCGCCTTCGACCGAAAGTAGTTTAGTCGGTTAGTTTAGTTTAAATTTATGTTTTATATTTGGTTGTGCAAAACTATCTATGTTTATGTTTTGAATGCATACTACTTTTGGTTCATATTGCTTTGAATTTGATCAAATTGAAGTTTACTCCGTTAAGCTTTAGGGGATCGACTAGAAAATGCCAAAAATTAGTGAAGTATATATATTCCACTAAGGGTTTTACACCGTTAACTTTTAGGGGATCAGCTAAAGATGGCCTAACAACTAAAACGGAAATGACAGGGATTTTGATTCCCAGCAAATGCAGTCAAAGAAGATTGGGGCATAAGCACCCAATCACCCAAACAAAATCATGCATCTACTAACCCAGACGACAAGTCTACAAACATCTAACAAATCCAGCTAATCCTCTGGGGGGGAGGTGATGGGGACATGCATGGGGTGGCAATTAGATGGACAGTGACAGGGCTGACACCATGTGTGTTGAACTAATCATGCATGCAGCTCTTGGATCTTCAGGCCCTGACTTGTCAAAATCCTTGGAATGGAAGTGAACAGTTTGCTTGCATTGAAGGCCTCTCCCTCCCACATATCCTGAGGGTGAGGGGGACCGGGACCAACACATGTATGTTATTGTTACCAACAACTCCCACATAACTCGCTATCCAATCATACTGCCCAATCTTGAGCAGCATATGAGCCAACACAAGATCCACACTTGAATTCTGAATCTGGTCAGGATTCATTGCTGGATCTGTAGGAAAAAAGATCCTGCCTTCAGGTAAATAGTAAATCTTCGCTTGCCCCTTGGGCCTTGGCCGTAAGAAAGTACTCCTTGTTACAGTAATGAAAGATTATATATGCTGCTCAAGATGGGCCTTGTACTGCTTATTACAGTATTTCCTTCTGTTGTGGCAATCAGTTGGGCACCTTTTTATACTCTTTTCTTTTCATGTGATGCTAAGGCATATGTTCTGACTTTGGATGACAGTAATGAAAGATTATATATCTACTATGAGCTGTGACAAGTGGCGATGATAATCTTAATCCAGTGCACATGCGAGTACTCCTATATGAGATCTAAAACATGGCATGCCTAGCTGTCTGTTCAGTGAACCTTATGATGCAGTGATCCACAAAAAACATTCTAATAATCCAACAAAAGCTCCATAACCCCACTGAGAACACAAACAATCGAATAAACTCGGGACTAAAGAAACCCACACTTGTCGTAACATGAACAAGATCCGCCGTGCCATAAACATAACGATTCGTGCAATTCGACAACGGAAATCTTGCACGATGTAGCATGGGAGGGGGCCGCGCGTCTGATTATTGGCGCGGGAGATGAGAATATTAATAGCTGGGGCTTGTTATCTTGGTCCTATCCTTTTCTTGGCACTACCTACATAGGAGCATCTTTGGCTCCTTTATCATGCATGAACTCCATTGGCCTAAGTGGCTTGGGTTTGTTTGGCACGGCCACAAGGCCCCACCATGACAGTAGAACTAATGACAGGAGAGAATCTTAAATCCCCTCCCTCCCCTCCCTGCCTCGCCAGATTTGATACATGCCAACCTGTTGCTTCTTAACAGAACCAAAAAGGTTTGGACCTTGGCCTAGAAGTAGCTAGCAAGAGAGATCTTCTTGGGGGAGAAAGAGGGAGAGTGCCTTACCTTGTTCAGAAGAGAAGAATTCAGAAACAGGACTCCTTGCCAGAGGTGAGCACAAGTCTCTTGATACTTCCTTCCTCTTTCTTACCTTGTTCATCTCCGATGATTCTTGTCTTGAAAGGGCTGCAATTCAGCTAGCTTTCATGGGACATGGTAATAATATCTTCAAAGTCTGCGTACCTCAGTCCTTTGATCGGTTCTTCAGTCTTTTTGTTCTTCATTTTCTGTAATTCTGCGTCCAAAGGAAGGTACCGATGCTCAGCCTTGAGAAAGTGCAATGGCATGTTCCTATTTGCCAGGAAACTGTAGCTGGTCATCCTCCTGTAGTTTTAGGGCGCTCTGATCTTTTCGGAGCTTCCATCTCTGTTGAAACTGTTTAGTTGTTTCTCTCGGGAAGCATAATGGCATGCAAGCATATAGAGCAAGGATTTTCTACTCCCCCCGTCCCATAATATAAGAATGTTTTTGACAGTAGGGAGTATAATTCTATCTCAAAGAATCAAACGATACTACACTTAAAGGGTGTAAATTCGCTAGGTTTCAATTTGGGCAGGAATGGGTAAGAGAATTTCTGTTGATGTTCAATCGCTCTGTTACACTGAAATGAAAGGCTGATAGAGTTCAGGTTACTTTGCAAGGTACAGATAGGAAAACCTAAATATTTTTGTAAATCCAGTATATTAGGAGCCAAAATTAGAATTGTGCAGGCATACGAACTTTAAGATCATCAGACCTAAAAGTGCTTCTTGCCATTGCCTCCACGAACTCACGATCTTAGCTGTCCTAATTGTCTGACCGACGTGCATAGTTTCTGTTACCTTCATATAATCTTCGATAGTATCATGATATATGCCTTTTGCCCTAAAACTCTCAGCTAATTCACAAGGAAAATACCAAACTTTTATACAACATTTCTCAACAGAAAAAACAACCTGGTCTGCCCCCATGCTATTTCCCAGTTACAAACCAGTGCACATGCTCAGAGATAAACTGATTAATGTGTTAGGTCACATCACACACCACCATAGCATTTATTTATGCTTGCATAGGATACTCATTTACACAACTATACAACTTATTAATTGGCAAAATGGCAAAGCAAGCTGGATACTCCTATGTGGAGAATAATAGAACTTGTACAGAGCTATAGAGAAGCAAGCACAATCATTCAGAAGCTGCACATGAGGGTGTCGCCATCTCAACGTAGGAGATAATTCACGACAAGCAGACACGCAACCAGCACATAAACAAAGCTCCAATAATTGAATGCATATGCAGCATATTGCTATTGTTGGGAGAAAACTTTTGGTACTCATTTGTGAGCCTCTGATGAAACAGGTGAGGCTGATACTTCGTGTGGATCGGTGAGAGATGGAGAAGAAACATATGAAGATGGCCATCCTGAGGCAAGAGCAGACATTCAGACAACAGGTAAACCAATGTCTGGTTAGAAGTAGTGTCATCTTCCTATCTATATTGGTGGAAGTATTCAACGAGGAATGTGTCTTTTGTTGAACCAGGTTCATGAGTTGCATCGCGTATACGAGGTTCAGAAGCGGCTGATGAAGGAGATGCAGGCTGTTAAGAGGAGCCCAGCTCAGGCAAGAGAGGATACTCAACCAGAACCGATGCTGGATACAGATCGCTCACGCGCTCCTTTTATCGAGGACTTCAACCTGGAGCTGACACTAGCAACTGGGGGTGATACGCGGAAGCAAGAGATGACATCCAACTCTGAGTCTGGACCAACGGTGACATCGTCGACTTCTGCTGAATCAGAGTCGGGGCAGCGATTCCCTGAGTCCAATGTAGACCTGAGGTTTCAACATGAGAGCAAGAGGCATGATGATCAGCTCACGCAGTCTCCCTGGCTCTATCAATGTTTAAGTCTCAAGATGGCTTGATGGCTTAGCTACGGGTGGCTTACAGAAGCATATGCATTATTATATGTACATCAAAAAACTAATTCGTTGCAATCAGAAGAATGCGATCAATAGGAAGTCATCATTCACATCTAAAAAAATACAACAAAAACATTTCAAAGAACACCAACGTCAAGAAAAAGTGAACGAACTGTGTAATCACCTTCTTTCTGCGTACAAGGGAGGGAGATGTACATAAGTATCCGCTAACAAATGTTGCATTGTATGTAGAGATCTTCAAGCGTAAACCTTGCCTTGTCCACTTTATCTTAGGGACAAGAACAATTTTACCTAACATCTGCATAACTGGGCACAGACAATTTGGTAAAAACTGCTTGTTTTGCAATATGACAAACTTCAGAAAGATGGGAGAATGCCTAGTGTCATTCTACCATCCATACAGAAATGCCTAGCCAAAACTGTACGCAAACTAGAAAAGCCTGTCGGATACTACTCTACTGAAAACGAAATATGCCTAGCAAGCAGTTTGTCTCTGTTTTGGTCGTTGAATATTCAAAGCTTCAATGAGCTAGTTGGTGGTAATGACGGCCCCGTCATAGTTCCAAGTAATGCCCATGAAGACTTCCTTTCAGAAATAACTGGCAGAAACAAAGTCATTTGATTATGACTAAGAGCTCATGATCACCTCCACGCCTGGTTTCTTTAAGCCGGCCATGTATGTTAGGTAGATGGTCCAAAGAAACGCAAAGGAATTGCTTACTAGCGGCTGAAAAATAAATCCTCAGTTCAGATTGCTGCCAAACAAAGTTTGAAGCTCAAATAGATAGAATATATCAGGGACTTAACATTACCTGCAAATGAACAGGGATAAACTTGAAAGTGATGAAGTCACAAAGAGGCCAATAAATGAGGCCACTTTTGATGGTCGGAATTATATCCCGCTTTAATCTTGCAATGATCTCTGGGATTGTCTCACCTGGGAATCATATCGATCAAGCAATTAGAGGACTCATGAGTGTCATTGCCAGAATGTACGCAAAAGAGAATTTTTTGTTTAAAGTTGGCAGGGAAGGTATACTTCATGTACGATTATCTGAACATAGCTTCTCACATCATGGTCACAGTGTGCATAAATGTTTACTAGTCCCTCTGTAGTGATCTAAAAGCTCTTATATTTCTTTACGGAGCATGCAAACCTTATCATGAAATTGGTGGTATTGTGGTCCGTGACCCATAGGTCATGAACTTTATCATGGATCACTTCAAACCGTTATACCCTCTGTCCGGGAATACTTGTCGGAGAAATGGATGTATCTAGACGTATTTTAGTTCTAGATACATCCATTTTTATCCATTTCTCCGGCATGTATTTCCAGACAGAGGGAGTAATATTTAAAGCAAGCTAGTTAGTAAGGACATTTTTACCAGATATATAGAAGGATCTTAGAAACCAGTCAAAGCGTAAATTTATGATCATTGTGTGTGTGTGTGTGTGTGTGTGTGTGTAGTTGGGATGCCAGCACAAATTAGAAATACTGCACCTCAACATATAAACATCAGACTGTTAGTTAAGGAAGAATTTACCAAGCGAAACAATCACCAGCCTTTGGGTTTTTACGTGTTTCTTATGTTGTCCGTCGGTCATACTAAGTTTGCATGGATAAAGACCAAAATAATAGATAGGCATGACTGCAAGGACAGACTGCAGTCTAGTAGCATGACTACACTTAGTTGACGCAGCTGGAAGGCACAGAACAATAAATTCTGGCATTATTATTTTATGAAACATAAACAAGGAGCATTAAAATTGAGTGGACTATCTTGTATATTATCTTTTTGTATCAAAATATCCATTGACAAATTTATCTCCAACTAGCATCTTTTTTTAGTAGTGGCCAACACTCTAGCCAGATTGATTTCATCCTCTCGAGAAGAGAGGATAGACGTGTGTGCCTAGATTGTAAGGTGATACCTGGAGAGAGTGTTGTACCCCAGCATAAGCTGGTGGTTGCTGACTTCCGCTTTCGGTTTCGTGTCCAGCGGGATAAGCGTGCCAAAGTCGCTAGAACGAAGTGGTGGAAGTTCAAGGGGAAGGTAGCTCAGGCGTTCAAGGAGAGGGTCATTAAGGAGGGCCCTTGGGAGGAAGGAGGGGATGCGAACAATGTGTGGATGAAGATGGCGACTTGCATTCGTAAGGTGGCCTCGGAGGAGTTTGGAGTGTCCAGGGGAAGGAGAAGCGAAGATAAGGATACCTGGTGGTGGAATGATGATGTCCAGAAGGCGATTAAAGAGAAGAAAGATTGCTTCAGACGCCTATACCTGGATAGGAGTGCAGACAACATAGAGAAGTACAAGATGGCGAAGAAGGCTGCAAAGCGAGCTGTTGGTGAAGCAAGGGGTCGGGCATATGAGGACCTCTACCGACGGTTAGGCACGAAGGAAGGCGAAAGGGACATCTATAAGATGGCCAAGATCCGAGAGAGGAAGACGAGGGATATTGGCCAAGTCAAATGCATCAAGGACGGAGCAGGCCAACTCTTGGTGAAGGACGAGGAGATTAAGCATAGATGGCGGGAGTACTTCGACAAGCTGTTCAATGGGGAGAATGAGAGTTCTACCATTGAACTGGACGAGTCCTTTGATGAGACCAGCATGCATTTTGTGCAGCGAATCCAGGAGTCTGAGGTCAAGGAGGCTTTAACAAGGATGAAAGGAGGCAAGGCGATGGGCCCTGATTGTATCCCCATTGAGGTGTGGAAAGGTCTCGGGGACATAGCGATAGTATGGCTAACCAAGCTTTTCAACCTCATTTTTCGGGCAAACAAGATGCCAGAAGAATGGAGGAGTATATTAGTACCAATCTTCAAGAACAAGGGAGATGTTCAGAGTTGTACTAATTACTGTGGAATTAAGCTGATGAGCCATACAATGAAGCTATGGGAGAGAGTCATTGAGCACCGCTTAAGAAGAATGACAAGCGTGACCAAAAATCAGTTTGGTTTCATGCCTAGGAGGTCGACCATGGAAGCCATTTTCTTGGTACGACAACTTATGGAGAGATATAGGGAGCAAAAGAAGGACTTGCATATGGTGTTCATTGACTTGGAGAAGGCCTATGATAAGATACCGCGGAATGTCATGTGGTGGGCCTTGGAGAAACACAAAGTCCCAGCAAAGTACATTACCCTCATCAAGGACATGTACGATAATGTTGTGACAAGTGTTCGAACAAGTGATGTCGACACTGATGACTTCCCGATTAAGATAGGACTGCATCAGGGGTCAGCTTTGAGCCCTTATCTTTTTGCATTGATGATGGATGAGGTCACAAGGGATATACAAGGAGATATCCCATGGTGTATGCTCTTTGCAGATGATTGATATGGTGCTAGTTGACGATAGTCGGACGGGGGTAAATAGGAAGTTAGAGTTATGGAGACAAACCTTGGAATCGAAAGGGTTTAGGCTTAGTAGAACTAAAACCGAGTACATGATGTGCGGTTTCAGTACTACTAGGTGTGAGGAGGAGGTTAGCCTTGATGGCGAGGTGGTACCCCATAAGGACACCTTTCGGTATTTGGGGTCAATGCTGCAGGAGGATGGGGGTATTGATGAAGATGTGAACCATCGAATCAAAGCCGGATGGATGAAGTGGCGCCAAGCTTCTGGCATTCTCTGTGACAAGAGAGTGCCACAAAAGCTAAAAGGCAAGTTCTACAGGACGGCAGTTCGACCTGCAATGTTGTATGGCTGAGTGTTGGCCGACTAAAAGGCGACATGTTCAACAATTAGGTGTGGCGGAGATGCATATGTTGAGATGGATGTGTGGCCACACGAGGAAGGATCGAGTCCGGAATGATGATATACGAGATAGAGTTGGGGTAGCACCAATTGAAGAGAAGCTTGTCCAACATCGTCTGAGATGGTTTGGGCATATTCAACGCAGGCCTCCAGAAGCTCCAGTGCATAGCGGGTGGCTAAAGCGTGCGGAGAATGTCAAGAGAGGGAGGGGTAGACCGAATTTGACATGGGAGGAGTCCGTTAAGAGAGACCTGAAGGATTGGGGTATCACCAAAGAGCTAGCTATGGACAGGGGTGCGTGGAAGCTTGCAATCCACGTGCCAGAGCCATGAGTTGGTTGCGAGATCTTATGGGTTTCACCTCTAGCCTACCCCAACTTGTTTGGGACTAAAGGCTTTGTTGTTGTTGTTGTTGTTGTTGTTGTTGTTGTAGCATCTTTTTTTACCAAACAAACAAGCAAACTTAACTAAAATAAACAAAATCCCAGCTCTAACAATCCTTAAAGACACCGTTTCAAGAAAAAACTGCACAGCTGGTATACAACTATTTTCATGCTCTGCAGAATATGAGGTGCCATATATGGTCTGAAAATTGGCCATTTACTACTTTCACTTCCACCTTCAGGCCTACTAACTCATTGAGTATAATTTGTGGCCAGAAACCTGATATTTCAGAACCAAGCAGGATGTTTCAACTCTAGCAGACTTACAAGTACAAATGGTAAATGCATGAAGGAGATTAGGGATTCAACAATAGGAAAATGAATAATGCAATTAGGTTCTAACATTCTTTTATTTTTCTTTGGAGAGAACGAATCTTTAGAATCCCAGGAAGGAACTACTGAATTTTAATCCCACATGTTTACCTTTTCTACTACAATATGTTAAGGGTTAAACACAAATAAACAATACAACAAAAAACATCAGCTTAATTGTGTATGGTGTGTTATTGTGCGCTCAGATATTTGTTTGTATATTAACAATGCCGAAATAGAGTAATGACATGCATATAAAGCAGCACAGTTGGAGTTGATAGGTCAATATTATAAAGATGGGGTCATAGAAGCAAGTCCCAAGACAAGTAAAAACAAAATCAAGTCAAGAAGATGGGGAAAAAACAGAAAGCGCATTAATGACAAAACATAAGTACATAGTAAATTTAAAACTATCTAAATATGTCTATAGAAAGGCATATGAGTATGATACCTTGTAATCCTGCATTATACGAGAAGAAAATACAATTAATAATTGGGCCATAAACTGCTTGTCCTAGAAACATCTTCTTGAAGGTGCTCACTACATCCTTTTTGGGGACTACTTTTGAGATAAAGTTGAACCAATAGTGCAGTGAAGGTCCTGAGAACAGCATCCCATAACTAGCCATGCGCAGAGTCCTAACTAGATCGAGTGACTCCTCAGCAGGAAGTGTGATCATCTGAAGAGGCAACGACAAAACAGAAGAAAATATATAAGAAGCAATACCCCTCCTAAGGAAACAGAAAACAGCAGTCAATTGCAACTTAGTTTCTGACATGAACTGGTTCACCGGTAAATGCAATCAATTACAAGAGTTCAATACTGCAAAGCAGTGTTCCTGACAGTGAAAAAACCAAAGGATAAAATCCACATGCTGGCCGTAGCATCTGAAGTCAAAAATTCCTACGCTCAAATGCACTACATTTCGAGTTTCTAAGAGGAGGCATCTCCATTACTTCGGAGGTTTAGAATTTGGATCAACTCCAAACAATATTTTCGATCTGTGCCATTTCCAGAAATTCGCTACACTAAAATGTGTCTTATGAACTTATGCTGATGATAATATAGCACCATTTCTAGAAAATTGACTTTTGCTAATCCCGCGTTTCTGTGACCTAAACAGAACAACGACATGATGTATCACGACCATGATTACATACGAAATAAGAGCATAAGAGAATATCAAATCTCCGACTGCCGAAGCGTATTAGATTTCGACTTTCTGAACCGTTCCAGGATTCGGCGTTTCCCCCAGGAAATGAAGATTTGGAGATAACGCGAAAGAACACAATGTCACCTGGGAGGTGAGGTCGGCAACGGTGTAAATTGTGGCAGCCGTGATGCTCTTGGTCAGCAGCGGCCGCGCCTCGATCGAGCCGAGGTACCACGTGACTACCCCGGACCCGATTGATCCGCTTCTCCTAGTGGTAGGGGTGAAGCGCGTGGACGCCGCGTGGGAAGAAGGCGGCGGCGGAGGTGGGGGCGGGAGTGGAGCAGAAGGGGGCTTGGTGGAGTGGAGGTGGGAGCGGACGTGGGACCAGGGTGTGCTGAAGCTTCGGCGGATCGGTAGGAGGACACGGCTGCCAGCGTGGAGAGCTCCGGCGGCGACCATGGCGACGGCGGTGGCGGCGGCGGCAGGTCTGGGTTTTCTGTGGCTGTCCAGTGCTTGCAGGGTTTAGAGGGTCCGGGACTTGGGAGAGAAGAAAGGAGGAGGGGAAAGCGGCCGGGGTCCACGCCGCAGTGTCGTCTGCCCTAAGCACACCAGAGTCTAAATCTAAAAGCATCTCCAACCGCGCCACAACAGATTTTAGGTGCTCTAATAT